>NC_134568.1:165462293-165798126 GCF_050947875.1 Dermacentor variabilis
TATGTGTGTATATCGCATGCGGGACTGTATATTGAAGTCGCAGGCTGCTTGTGTATAGGAGAGCTTGAATGAATTCCAACCAAATCAAGTGAAATCTAATCAGAATCATAATTTATTGTAGAATTTGGTCAAATTACATGTATCTGTGAGTATTGAGTCACATAGTACATATAGTTATCGAACTACCTGTTAAATAAATTGTTACTTAATAGATCAATAAGACTTAACTAATGATTATGGATTTACTTAGAAAATAGAGATATGACTAACTAAGTACTATACAATTACTATTACAAGGATAATAGTCAAGTCTTACTGTCACATAACAAAAAATTGCATGTGAACAATATACAACTATTTATTTACAAGACAAAAACAATAAAAAAGTGCAAAAAAGCGAGAAGAACGAAAAAAACGGTTACAGTAAATATTTATTAGTTTGTCAATAATAATGCATTTTGAGTTCCAATTGAATTGGTGTAGATATTCGATTCGAGATGGTGTAGGTGTTAAGATATTCTTAACTTGCTAAACAAATAAAAAACACCAGGGCAGCACTAACAGTTAATGAGAGCAATCTTGCGTATATCCCCCCGCCTTGTTCATGTAGTTTTTTTTTTTTCGCCTTTTATCACTCAGTGCGTTCAACTATTACAACTGCTTCTGAGGTAGTTCGATTGTACGCATTGGAAATTTGCGTTTACATAGTTTTCCACTCTCTTCTACACTAATAAGGAACGAGAATTTTTCAGAGGGCGCGGGATCGAATCCGAACCACGGCGGCCGCGTTTCGATGGGGGCGAAATGCGAAAACACCCGTGTACTTAGATTTAGGTGCACGTGAAAGAACCCAGGTGGTCGAAATTACCGGAGTCCTCCACTACGCGTGCGTCATAATCAGAATGTGGTTTTGGCACGTAAAACCCCATAACTAAAAAAACAAAGAACGAGAAGTTGTGTAGAGACAGAGACATACTTGGGAACGCTTGAGCTTGTGCGTTTGCCTTCTTTGGCAGATTTTAAGTCACTAGCCAGCGCGTATCTTATGGCATCAAAAACGCCATGTGATAGTTTGAACGCGTGGTAAAGATTGACTTCTACGGGGATGTCGCTCATTGCATCGTTGCGTAGCCGCATCTCTCCTGCCGTTCGCGGAGTGAATCAAATCTCTGTCTTATACTTTGATATTGTCGATTATAGGCACACGATATTGGAATGTGAGTGTCATCCGGCGCACTGATGGCCATTGGAACAATTGAACAATACATAGTCATAGATGTAGGTGATTTTGTGGTGTTGAAATAAATCCATCCGCCTCATACTTTATTTTGATATATGCTGGAGCCGAGTTGCTGCTAGCTCCTACCCCCCCCCCCTTTTTTTTTTTTCTTATGCCTTGGTGGCACATTTCTTTGTTGCAGAAACCATATGGGTGTGTCACGCCAGCTCGAACTTGACCCGACTTTCCCGCGTGAACTGTGAAGACAGCGTGATGTACAGGCTGAAAATTGAGGTAAGGAAGAAAGCTTCGAATATACCTGCAGATTGTAGCCGCTTCGTAATGCGCATTTCGTCCTGCAATAGAGAATAATGAGAAAGATGACACTTTACTAATGGTGAAGCTAGCTGCAGAAAGAGCTGGTCGCTTTACATTTCTTTAACGTTGCTGGGGAGCTGTCATTGTTAACATGCGTAGACAGTTAAGAACCGCTATTTCTGACAAAACCTGATTTGTGTGATATAACTGTTCTGATAATTGTACTACTACAGATAGATGTACCTGCTCTAGATCCGAGCAGCATGCGTTAGTGCAATAAAGTCTCCATTCTCGCAGATCGAGGCTCGAGTGATCTGCATGCACGCTCTGGGCCACGACGTGATGCTGCTGGGCACCCTGTCCCACTTCGTGCACGCCTACAGCACACGCACCAGGTTGGTCCAAGGGGACAGCGTGTCCGTCACGTGCCCCCAGTGGCTGGTGCCTCTTGCGCGGCGCAGCACAGCGCGTAACGATAAGAAACCATAACAGATGGCGCAAGGCTCCACCACTGATAGAGTCAGTAGCAAATGAAAAGCGAAGGGAAAACGTCGATTTAAAACAGAAACATCGAATCACTGCGCTTAAAGGGAGTGACAATTGTTCACAATGTGTTGCGAGACTTTGAAGAAAATTAGTTGACCATTATTTAAAGCGGCAGAGTCAAGCACACTGTTCGCGGTTTAAGTAGAAATTATAATTTTAAATTGGCTAAGAAAATGACAAGAAAGAGTAAGTGGCACGAACTGGCTGTGACGCCTTGGCACTTGGAATATAGTATTTGAAATTACTGTGCGTGAGTCGGCTGTTTTGAGATACCGCATACTTATTACTTGAAATTGCAGTTTGTATATTACTAGGCCTTTGCGCTTTATTTATTACGAAGTAAAAAAGAAAGTCCTCGCTAACGAGCGGCGCTAACGTCCCTAAATGCATGGTGGTGCACATGATTGCGCGTGCAAGATTCTGCAGCACGCATGCGAGCTGAAACCCTTTGTTCCAGCTCGCTTAGGTCTTCGACAGACGACATGGCTCGAAATCAAAAGCGCAGGCGTGGTCCCGACAACATGCTTAACCGCGTATCATGTGTAAAAGCGCCGTTTCACTTGTCCGCGCTTGTCGTCTGCCTCCCACCTATGCCCGCGTCGCTATCGCGTTCTCGATCGCGTTTTCCAGCATGTTTCCAGTGAATCGCTACATCCTCACTGCAGATAGAAAAATTCTACTTCGAACACTTAAAAAAAGATATCTACATAAATGACTCGAATTACGTCACTACATTACACTACATTACGTCACAGAAGAATTATCTGCTCAGGCGGTGGTCATTTTCAGGAAAGACGAAAGTACTTCATTCACAAAAAATAATTACATTGATTAACTTCTTAGTTAGAAACATTACGACACAAATATTTTATTGGAAAGTTGAAGGGAATTGTCATCAAAGTCTATTTTCGTGTTTCTCCATTTCCAAACGGCCAGGCAAACCTGAATAACTGATGTCAAATTGTTCGTTCAATTTCGTCTCGCAGTGCAACACCTATGTTACGCAGAAAGGTGGTGTAAAAGGAAGTTACCGCCACACTTCCCACGATCCTCATTGGCGCTGTGCTCTACTCCCGATTGAATGCATAGTCACTTCAGCAACAGAGGAGAGACAGACAGCTTTGTCGCGCTTTGTGGCAAAGCTTCATTCTGCTCAGCCCTACGACTTCACTTGGAGGTTGCACTGCGAGCCGCGCTTTGTAGTGCTCCGTGCGTAATCAGGTAAACTGAACGAATTATTTGACGCCGGTTATTCTGATTTGCATGGCTGTTTTGAAATATAGAAACATTCAAATAAACTTTTATGACGATTTCCTTCAACACTGCAATATAATCACGTGCCTTAATGTTTGTAACTAGGAAGTTGATTATTGAAATTAGGTTAATTAGTTAATTGCTTTAGTTTTTCTTGCAAATGATGTCCGCCTGGGTTGGTAATTAATCCATTGTAACGTGAATCATGTAACTTTTGTATGCTTTTAACAAAAATTGTTCGAAGCAATAACAAGACAAACTGGATATGCAGCAAATGGGTGTGCTTATTATACTGGCTACCCTCAACTTCGCAATTGCACATACTGCCTAAAGATTATAATTAGAAACTTAGTTTTTAAATTAAGCTTCTAAATCCACCAGTTAGTGATTATCACAACCATCCTGTCGTTTGCCGTCGCAAATGTCTTGGCGAACAAGTCATCTATTAATCTGCGCCACCCAGTGTTTCCCAAAACCAGCATGTCTTCGAAACACTCGACACAGCAAGTAAATATGTTGTCTTGTGAAATGCATCTGATATTTCCGTCTCAAGCCATTTGCTTTACAGTCCGCGTACTCGGAGCAGCAGGTCAACGGACCACCGTTGATCTGGTGGCAAAAAGTTGAGAACGTTAGCAAAAAAGCCTTTCAAACTATGCAGTATACTGTATTAAACTAGTGTGCGTTGATTTTGGCGGAAGGAAAAAGTTACTGCAACTTATTCAATTTAATTGCTTGGTCATGCCGCTGTGTACTTCCCTCTGCTACTTTTGCCGCCTTGTCCAGCGATACCTTAATTTTTTGTACAGAGAGATGAAGTGGGGAAGCCCAGCTGAATGAGTCTGTCCTGAGCCTCTGTTCCTACGAAGAGGACGACCAGTGTCAAGTGTTCGCAGGCCTTGGCGGACGGCACCATGGCTGTGATCGAGGTACGTGGAAGACAAGTGGCAGTACGCCTTCGCCATCCTATCGCTGCCATTTCCATGATCCAATAGCAGGACGTAGCATGTTTCATATTAGGGTTTCTTCATGTTTAGTGATTTTTCCAGCTGATGCGATCCTTCGGATTGCGACGTTGTTGCTGGACGCTTATCCCTTAGGAGATCCAAACATAGCTTACATACCTCTTGCACATAAGGATTGGGCTCATTTTTTTCATGACTGGTCGGCGTCCAGACTAGAATTCTGCTTCTGCAGAGGTTGTTCAGTGTTAGTGAAACTTTCGTGTATGGCATTGTCTGACGCCTTCCTGATTAAAACGTAGCACTTCTCTTTACATGAAGAAATATAAAGACGGAGAGCTATGCGGCGGAATAAATGTGAAGGAGAACAGCTTTATTTTGTAATGGAGGTTCTCAAGTAAACGAAAAGAATCTGTTGTCTTCCAGCTCTTATGCTTTTGCCGTCTGTTTCAACCCTCCGTGATTGTACTTGCGGTTAGACAAAATGAGTACACGGAAGCAAGTGACACGCGTCGACGAACGTTTACAAAAGATCTTTCTGAAAACGGTGCAACGCGCAAATAGAATACGTGTGGAAAACTACACTGTAAGTACAGAAAACGCGCGCGCTGACCTGCGATAAAACACCGTAGCAGCTAGTTGGCTATCGAGCGGCAGACCGTGAATGCTGATCAAGCCAACTGCTTGGAGCTGTCTCGCGTCTACCGCGCCTGTGCTAACCCGCTTGCCAGAAGGAATACTTTTGAATGCGTGTTCTTCGCAATGGGCGCGACTTTGTTTGCCGCGCAACGTGCAGCTCTCTCAGTGAAGCGCTGAGGTGAGAAGCTGCGCACGTTACAGTGGATGCGCTTTTCCCACAGAACTTCTCCGTGCATGTGGCCAAGCCCGACGTGCTGTATATCCACATCGGCAGCAGTCCTGTCACCTGCTTGAAGTTGGTCGACAAAAGGCTCTGGTGCGCCACGGGAAACAGGATCATCATTCTTAGCGCCAGGTGCGTGCAGCATTTAATGCCGTGAACAATGACGATAAAGCCAATATTTTATTACCTCCGTGCAGTAACTTAAACGGAGGACGCCTTCTGCAGGGAATGGCTATTTATTTGTTCGTTAAACTTTCCTCCTTCAACTTTCCTGTCGATATTTTGGGGAATTGTTTCAGAAAGTAATCCGCGTAACCACTTGTCTATTAAGTGAAAGATGTAAGTGGGAATGGACTGAAATTTATCAATGGCAGTGTCGTCCACGTGTGTATGGTTCATATTTTACACGGCAATACAATTATATATGATTATTATTCGCCCGCTGTCTCAACGAATGCGTAGTCCTCTTTAATCAAAATACTGTTCGTGTATTGCCTGTATAGTGTAAACTACATTGCGCTGTCATAAATTACATACAATGCGCTGTCATAAACTACATTGCGCTGCCATAGCCTTAGACGCGCAGTAAACAGTTAATTCAAGTTTTGCTGTGAAAATCATTAGGGAGACATCGTACAATGACAAAAGCAGATAGCACAGCATTGTTCACTGCTAATAAAGGAAACAGTTCTTGTGATGGCAACACAAATCTCAGGATCATCCAGATTGGCTGCAACAAACTTGTCCTGGGTGCATGTGCGAACTTCTCCCATGAGTCCTCGTCTTCTACTACGTAGGACGTTGGACACGGTGGACCAGTTCCAAGTGTCGCCCAGCAGTCTGGACTACATATCACTACTCCAGCCATGCTCAGCTGAGGACTCCGCGGCCGACCACTGCGTCTGGCTCGCGTTGCGCGGCTCTTCCGTGCTGCAAGCTATGGGACGCCCAGGCCCTCACCTGCAAGATGCTCTATGACGTTGCGTGACGACCGCTACCCTCGCTCGACCAGGGTTAGTGGTCCTCAATTTGCGGTTGCAGAAGAGCCGGTTTTAACGTGGAGTCTGCGTTTAAACCTAGTAGGGGCAGTAGTCAGATATTTTACGTCCCTTACTTGTTCCTCGTCTGATGTTGCGCTCTTTGTTCAATAGGAAAGTTCACCAACTGGTCCAAGTTTCCCTGCTACTGCGAACCGCGAAGACAAACGTGATAGCCTTAGGCTCCTGCCATTAAGATTTTACTCTACTCTTCTGCGTTCCGTGCTCCCTGACCCTTACTTTTATAAAGGTTACTGTCACGAGTGACTTAGTGGTACCGTAGAGACTTTCCCTCGAGAGTTTCCAATATGGCACTGAGTGCCGGTATAACAGCGCTATTTAATTTGTGACCATATTGTTACGGATGGGAAAAGTTTCTTTATATTGCAGATTGATTGATAGCGTAAAGCGAGGGAATTGAAGATCAGCCAGAAGTAGGTACTGGCTAGCTCCTCATATGCCTTTCTACATCCCAATTGTAATGCGGACAGTGCAGTATATCTACAGAGGGCGGTATGCGTTGTCCACGGCCTCGAAGGCAACGTCGATCACTTATTGTAGCACAGTCCTCGATTTCGCATGCAAAAATAATCACTCGAGCCCATCCAAGCGACTAAACCATCATCCATTGTCAGTGCAAAACGCTACTAGAACACCGTTCCCTCCGATCGTCTGCCCGCGATGCCGTAACGGCACAATTGTGCTTTTCGAGAACGACTGGCCTGGAGGAACGCCGTTAACTGCGTGGTGCTGTCCGCGCGACTGCACGCATTCACCGCGTCTCTCCTTCCTCCATTAACGACTTTATATTCTCCTCGCTCAGCGTAGGGTTTTCAAGAAGACGCTTTTCTTGTTAACATATCCCTGTATTGTTTATTTTCTTTCTATCTCTTCATTTATTCGGCACCGCCGCGATGCGTGACATTATTATTCTGTTCTCCGATCTGGGACGCTATACTACAGAGATCCATCCCATTTTCCATGCTTTTTGTTCTTGTTGTTCGCAATCAGTGGCCGATCGCGCCGATAACTTCGTGCTCATCAGAAGGGCGAAAAGAATGGAAAATGATGTGAATGCTTACAAAGTACGACCCTGCACTAGTTTAATTCAAGCGCAGTATTATCCTTAATACTGCGCTTTAGGGTACGCTAAGGAGAAGCACTAAATTTGATCAGACTGATAAACTGTTACCTGAAAACTCAATTTTCCTTAATTTCGCGCTAATAGGTTCGATATCGAAAGAGGAAATAAAGGTCAAAGCATTTCGTGCCGAAACTTTAGCGCCGGTACGTCAATGTGACGTCACGGATTTCAAAGTACCTTGTGGTATTTTGGTCGTTTTGACTAAGTAAAAGCTCCTGAGACTTGTTCAGTCTTTGGCTCCCTTAGAACACACAATGCAGTCCACTTTTGCCGATAAACAATTAACTAGGCCCTAGCAGACCCTGTCAAAATCCATGACGTCACGGCAGGCTGATCCTGTCGTTTAACGTCCCACTTTATTCTTCGTAGTTTGTGCTGTAGTAATTATGAACCAATACCGGCTAGCTCACAGTTCTCCTGGTGCGGGAACTTCAAGGCGGCTTCGCCATCCGCCCTTCCTTTTTGCCCCTCCTTACCAAGGCTCTTCTCGCGGTAAGGGTGGAGTTTTTGGTATTGTTAAACAGTAATTTACGAATACAGTTGAAATCATTTTTCTCTTTAGTGTCTTATTTTAATTGTGAAATTCGCTTAATGCTAGACATCATGC
This sequence comes from Dermacentor variabilis, assembly GCF_050947875.1. Lineage (NCBI taxonomy): Eukaryota > Metazoa > Arthropoda > Arachnida > Ixodida > Ixodidae > Dermacentor > Dermacentor variabilis. The sequence goes on from NC_134568.1 coordinate 165,470,243, forward strand.
GTTTATTTATTTACATAATGAACGCGTAATAACACTTGCACGTGAATGGTATACTAGCGGCGTCACTTGTGTAGTTATCAAGCCATTTTTACTCCTCGCCTTCTTCGGGCATTCTATCACGAAGGTGGTCGCTAGCGTCGTTGCCGTGACTGAGCCGCTCTTGGCGACGGTGTTGTGTGTAGGCTGTAGCGTTCATAAAGACAAACGTTAAGTTGCTGTTTCAGGCGTGCACTCTGGCTTTTGCACTGCCCCCGTACTGTATTGTATAACAACTGCTGTAACAACGAAAAGTGAACCGCCCGAAATGCTGTATTATAGCACATTTGACGAGTGCCAAAGTCCGCTATCGCATTCTGCGCGACTGTGATAAAGAGAAAAAAATGTCTAATGCTGCTATATGCAGAAACGCCTGGTTGTTGTAGAACTTATATTTTACATTGTTGTCACGCGTTTTGCGATTTGTAACGAAATGATTACGTGCTGTGTCTGCGCTGTCGCCGCGTCTTCACTGTACCGTTCGCTCCGCCATTATCACCAGTTTGAAAAAACATGCTCTCCCGCTCGATTACCTGATACGAAGTAGAGCTCATGGCGTCCATACGTATTGCTGTTTTCCTCTGTCTAATGTTGGCGCCGATGTTAGCAGCCCGGTGTATTTACATTGTGCTGTAGTGAAATTTCCTTGATCAAGTGATCTGAAGGATAAGACGATAAATGGGAGCTGCCCATTCGTTCTCATTCCTGCGGTGCTGGGTGACAAGGGATTGTTCATTTGCGCTCTTGCCTGGAGAAAGTGATTTTGTCTCACGTTTGTGGGACGTGATGCTTGAGTGCGAACAGCGTGTCCGCAAATGGAAACCTTATCCCTTGTGTCCTGCAGCAACAAGAGGAAGACAACGAGCTGAATCCGGCGCGCGTCACGGCCCTGTTGTCTCTGCCAGGCAGCGTGCTTGTGGGCACGGCTCAGGGTTTTCTTATTATCTACCACCTGCTGCCGCGGTGCTTGGCCGCGAGTGACTGCAGAACTGATTCGAGTACCGAAGTTCCATCGGTCGCAAAGTTCGCAGTAAGGAACGTTCATTTATCTGCCATTCTGCAGTATTGCTCAATTTGAGTACGGCGTCTTTTAGGAGTGCTAATGTTGTTGTTATCTCTGCAGCGCTATTGCAGCGATATATCGTTTGTTTGCACTTGTTCATGCTTCTCTCCTCCTTGCGCTGATACGTGCTGCTCGTTTATTGTTTGCAGCCCGCACCATCGCCGACAATGGACGACCGAGGCGCAGTCCAAGAACCCGAAGTGAGGGTTCGTAACGACAGCGGCTACGTCGCATCCACCCACAAGAATGTCACCAAGTCTGCGGGCGTCACGTTGACTGCGTATAAAAGCGACGATGGTGTGAATGATACGAGCGGCAGCCAGCATTCATTCCGCACGGTGATCAGCAAATCCACTACTTGCCTATCGTCTTCACCGAGGAATACATCAGAGGAGGAATCCTCCCCGGGTTCTAAAAGGCGCAGCGTAACTAAGCAGAACGGCCTCAAGGAGGAGGATGCTGCACAGGAAGAGGCTGAAGTAGAAACGATCCAAGGCAAACTTGATGGGCTTAGAGACAAAGAGGCCACGCGAGACAGCTGCCAGGGCAAAGGTAAATCTTCTACATCATCGACGGGTCTTGCGAAAGATATAGAATCGTCGGGAGAGAGCCACTTCAATTGCGGAGAAGGCAAAAAGAGGAACGGAAGCCTCGTGGAAGGCCAACTTTTTCTAGCATCGTCTCCGGGTCGAAATATCTGTCGGCGCATTATGGATCCATCTGAGATCAGCATCTGTCCCGTGACCGAAGTGTGCAAAGAAGACTCGCGCAAGTGGAGCCTCCGGCCAGCGGACAGTTGCGTGTCCATGATCGAGTTGGCGGCGCCGTTGCGAAAGCAGTCTTCATGGAGCTCCACCAACACCGCACTTAACCATGTGCTGAAACGACACAACGCCAGCGTCGATTGCCTCCCTGCTTGGCTCAGCCGGGACACACTCAGTTCATCCCTGACGAGCGACAGCTACGACTTCGACGACTTCTTTGTGCAGTACGCTGACGACGGAGTGCCTACGCTGGCTGGCCAGGACTCCCATGTGATCCCTGCCTCAGCCTGTTTCGCAAATGAAGAGGCACAGCGGTTGCTTGAACGGCTAACCGTGCCTACAGTGTACCTCACGCTGGGCAGCCAGGAGGAGCGCTCCAGCACGTGTTCCTTCTGGACGGAGAATGATGACGGCGCCGAAACGTCCACCACTCATGATGCTACCACTAGCGAGTGGCCCGAGGGACCTTCGTACGACGGCAACCAGCCAAGCAGCGACTTAGGCAGCAACATCTCCTTTAGCAGCATTGACCCACAGTACGCATATGAAATGCTTGTTCAGGAGAAGATTAAGATCTCGGACAAGGCCATCCGCTGCCTTGTTGAACTGAGGTACGTGTCAATCCTGTAAGCCTTTTTGTATCTATTTTTTATTTTTTATTTAAGGGGAGCTGATTCCAGAGCTTCCCTACTCTCATACCTTGTGTTGGCGCGTTTTGTACGCCACGCGTTCGTAGTTTAGCACGTGGTGTGTGTTTTCTGTTGCTCCCAGCTTTATGCTGATTATTTATGTAACTTTGAACTTGGCTTCAGTGCCTCTGATTGTTTCACCCCGAGTTAACCTTTCTTTCTTTCCTTTTTCTTTCAGGCGTAAAGGCGGCTCTGTAGTTATCAGCGGAGCTGGCTGCTACGGAGATGATGAATCGGTTTTGAAGTGGACCGAGGAAGGTGAAGAGGTGAGGTTAACTATAAAGGGCTAGTACTAGGCGGCAGATAACAAAATAAATGTCTCAATTAAATGTAGCATAATTTGATACATTTGAATGCTGTATGCAGTGTAAAACGTTTGTCGTTTTTAGTATTACTCTTGTTTTGTAATTACTGAATGTAATTCAGGTGGGAAGAGTGCATAACGCCATATATAGTATAAGACTACATATATTCTAGCCTCTTACGGATCGCTGTTTTCTTCAGTTGTGCTGTTTTTCTGCCGGGAGTCACACCTATATTGAGAGTGTGTGCTAAGCAGGTGGATAAAAGAAGAAAGGGAGGCCACGATAAAGCAAGTCAGGGAGGCGAATAAAGCCATTAACCTTGCGGTAAAAAAGTCTGATCTAGTAACCGACGATGCAAGCCCTTCAGTTGCACTGGTGACTAGGCCACTGTATGCCGATACAGCATAATCTGGGCTGGATGGTTTGAGTACATGCTTAAACGCACGCTGCTACCGCTCATGTTGCGGATGGTTGAATTATCTGACCAAGGAATTTCCAGCTGCAGATGGCCACTGACATTTCTGTTTGGGCCAGAAGACAGTTCTCTCGTATTGTAGCCTAATGAAGGTTGAACCTAATTACTGAAGGCAGTGCCGCCATGGTTCCTTCCTGTGTTCAACCTCACAGCGGCGCCTGCCTTCTCTGACGATATGGACAGCGTGCTCAGCTCTATTCGGCATGCTTTATCTAGCCTTAGAAAGCACTTTAATATAAAGTATTATTATTATTATTATTATTATTATTATTATTATTATTATTATTATTATTATTATTATTATTATTATTATTATTATTATTATTATTATTTGAACACTTAAGAAAAGCCTACAAAAACACGTTACAAGAGTTACGTCATATATGAACTAGTTGCCCAGGCGGACATGATTTACAAAAAGAACCAAAGCAATCAATTTACTAATTAAGCTAATTGTATTAATTGACTGCCTAGTTACCGACTCTACGGCATATGTTTATATTGGAAAGTTGAAGGGAATTGTGATAAACATACAGTTCCGTGTTTCTACATTTCTGTGTGGCGATGAAGACTGAAATAACTCGCTTAATATTATTCGTTCCATTTGCCTGATGACGCACGCGGCACCGCGAAAAAGCGGCTGTCGATCTAAACCCTGTGCGACGTAAAAGCGGGTCGTAAAATGAAGCTGCAGTCTGACTTCCATTTTCCCGCGTTCTTTCTCTGATTGGCGTTGTGGACAATTCCCGATTGGATACGCAGCGACTTTAGCTGCAGGGGTGAGACGGACTGCTTTATCAGCCAAGCTTCATTTTATGCCGCCCTACCACGTCACAGGGCGGGGGTTGGGGGGGGGGGGCGGTTGCGATGCGAGCTGCCTTTCGCTGTGCTGCATGCGTAATCAGGTAAATCGAACTATTTATTTGACGCCAGTTATTTCGGCGTAAATAACTGTTTTAAGATATAACACGGAACTATACTTTTGTGACGATTCCTTTTAACTTTGTAATATAAACCTGCGTCGCAAGGTTTGTAACTAAGCACCTCAATAATGCAATTAGTTTAATTAGTGAACAGATTGCTTTAGCTTTTATTGGAAATGAGGTCATGCTGGGCAGATAAATATTGTCTCGAGTAACCATAGTAGGCTTTTTATAAAAGAAAATGTTCAAAGTAAAAAAAAATTCCACTAGAACTCATCTCACGACGACTGTCGTTGATAATGCGCATAACAATCGAGCAGTGTTGCGACAGATCATATTCCTGAAGTCACGTTGATTTAACACGTGTAGCGGTAATTCTGAGACTTTCGTTGACTCGGCTGTGTGCCACATACTCCGGTATCGTGCCACTTTGATACACACCGTCACACCGTCATGCAATGAGCATGACGATGTGACGACGACGCAGTACCGACGATGGAAAGACGAAAACGGAATGGCGTCGATGCAACGGCGAAGGTGGTATGACGAGGACGGCGTGACGACAACGAGACGATGATTCCTAAATGATGACGATGGTGGAACGAGGACAGCGTGACGACACCGGCGTGAAGACAATCAGATGATGCCAGTGTATGACGAGAATGGCATGACGAAGACGGTATGATGGCAAACGTATGACAAAGCTGGAATGATGACGATGGCACAGACACGACGCCATGAAGACGGCGGTATGACAACGGATACATGATGGCGTCTGTACGACCACGATGGCATAAGTACGGCGGCGTAGTCATGATTAAATGACGACAGCATAATTACGATAGAATGACGAACAAGGAAGGACGTCGGTGGACTAAACGAAGGCGGTATGACGACGACGGCGCGACGACAATGGTATGACGATACTGAAGTGATGACGATTGTGAAATGACAGCATGAGGACGATGACATGATGACAACGCTATGACGACGGTGGCATGACGGGAGTCCAAAGTCCAATGTAACTATGAATTGACCGCGACGGCATCCCGACGACGGTATGACAACAAATGCATAACGAAGACTATAGCGATGATCCAGAGATGACGATGGCATGACAGCGGCATGAGGGCAATGGTATAACGAGGAGTGTATGATGGCAGTGGCGGGATGATGACTGTACCACGATACCTGTGTGACGACAATGGCGGGACGACGACGGCATAACGAGAGTCGGGTGACGAAGCTGGAGTGATGATGATGGCGCGATGATGGTCTGGCATTGGAGGCATAATAGCGACTGTCTGACGAAAAAGGCATGACAAGGGCGGCATAATCACTATTGAATGACGATAGTATGATTACAATACTATGACGAAGAAAGATTAACGTCGATGGAAGGACGAAGGTGGTGCGACAACGACGGCATCATGACAATGGAATGAGAGACAGAGAATAAGGGAGGAAGGAAAGGCAAGGAGGTTAACGAGACAGTCCAGTTTGCTGCCGTACACGTGGGGAGGGGGATAGGGGAGTGAGAGAAAGAGAGGATATGGGTCTTGATCGTACTTTCACATGCACTAATCTAGGTGTAGCATGTCTGCAGTCGGGCATTCAAGTCTGTGGCCTTCAGGTATTGAAGAAGCGCTCGAATGGCTTTCTGGGCTGATGAACTGTGAGGCTATGCTCCCAAGACCTATGCTTCTGTAAATGGCCTATCGTCCAGTCTATTCAAGGCACGCTGGAGAATCTCGCATTGATTATCGAAGCGAGAACATTGGCTCAGATGACTGATAGTCTCTTCACACTTGCACTTAGTGCACATGTGTGAGTCCGCCTTCCAATACGGTAGTTGTAGGAGGTAGTAAATGCTACTCCTACCCACAGCCGACACAGCAGTGTTGCGTAACGTCGTGAAAGGTTTGTTGGTAATTTCATTTTAAATGATGGGTCGAGGCTGCATAATAGACGGTTAGAGTTCTGCGGAGCATGCCAGTATGCTGATACTGAAGTGATGACAATGATAAATGACAGTGCGACGACGATATCGCGATGACGATGGCATGACACGAGTCTGATGGCAAAGCTGAATTTTTTTTATTTATTTTGTAGTACTGGAGGCTTGATAGGCCCAAGCAGGAATGCTTGGGTTTGACGACGATGCAACGACCACGAGGGCATCACGACTCCGAACACATACTTAGTGACCCAGGCTATTAGGCAACTTGGACCACTGAGTCGGAGTAGAAGTCTTGGCGACAATACCATGACGAGAGTCAGATCACGGAGCTGGAATGACGGCATTTGAACGTTCACGACGGCGTCAGTATGCAGTGGGACAACGAATTCATGACGAATGTATGATGACGATGGAGTGACAACGATGGCATGACGAGTGTCGGATGAGAAAACTGGAATGGAAGTGGTGCAACGACCACGACGGCAACGCACGACTGGGAGCCAATACCTAGTGGCCAAAGATATTCACAACTTGGATTACTGGACAACTTGGACCACTATAGACAACTTGGGCCACTGGGTCAGGGTAGAAGGCGTGATAACGACAGCATGACGAGAGTAAAATATCACGAAGCTGGAGTGACGCCAAGGGAAAGACCACGACGGTATCACGACCAGGAGCACTTGCCTAGTGGCCCAAGCAATGGTACACTTGGGTCACTGGGTCGGCATAAGAGGCTAGCTTGTTGGCCAGCCAGCTAATAATGGATGGATGGACAGACGGACGGATGGACGGACGGACGGGTGGGTGGGTGCTATTCGCATTAAAGAAAATCATTGTATAGTCTATTTGTTTTGTACCACACTGCGGGGAACCTATAGCTTCTGCGCGGCCATGTTGTGTGGCCACTGCGTTGAACCGGTTGAACAGTACGGGAGAAGCAGTGTGGTAAGCGCGAGTGCCAAGTCTTTAAGAGGTTTCTATATATACCAAAGAGAAAAGACCGTATTCAGTCGCGCATTTAAAACGCACATGCATGAAGAGCGCCGGGCTTAGGTGTACCTAACTGTCATCGGTCATCTTTGTTTTGTAAGGTGCTTATTATTTACCTCTTGTGTTCTTGGCTGCAGAAACTCTGGACAAACGATCCGGTGATTGAGGTGTGTCCGTACACAAACACGATCAAGCCGTCGCCGTACACGCGGTCCCGACTGCCCCGAAAGGTGTCAGTTGCACAGACGAACGGGCAGACGCGGACCGTCGACGGAGCAGCCGTGGCGATGACGAACGGCCCTTGCGGAGGCGGCCTCATGCAGCGCGGACGCAGCAGACCGCTCCTCGAGGCGCCCAAGGCGACCAGTTCCATGGGCGCGCGGCTGGCGCGCATGCAGAGCATGTTTGTCAAGAGCGTTGAGAAAAGCTAATCAAGCGCTTGCACCTAGCGTGTGGTCCACGCTCGGGCTTGCACTGTCCGAGGGTGGCTCCACGCTGTTCGACTGCTTGATTGGATCAACGCTGCGCGCACATGTGCGGAAGCTGTAAGCTAGAAGATGTCACTTATCCGCGTTCTCACGGATGGATTATTGCGTGCGTTAGACATTGAAAGAAATTATTTTCCATCCTTTATGAAGGGTTTCTTGCTATGAAAGCGCACTGTCTCGCCTCGCGCATACGATCTCTGTTATAGCAGCCTTGTCCAGCGCTCTGAAGCGTTCAAGGTGAGTCACTGGAATAAAGATATTGATAATGTAATTAACCGAAATAAATGAAATCTACGGGTTCATGTATTTTGCTATCGCCGATGGTTCGTTGGTATTTAATCTTGGGAACTTGACTTTTCGACCTGTCAAACTTGTTCCAATTCTGCGATTACAACCTCTCATAACTTTTTAGACAGTTTCCTAAAAAAAATATCCGCAACCACATTTATATAAGTGGGCATTGATGTCTAGTTATGCCTCTAATGTTGTTATTGCAGTCGTGTTGGATTAACGTATCCTAGATGACTCTCTAGTCTCCCAACCGTGTCATCAGGCTAGCGGGCTGATTTATTGCGAAGTATGAAGGGACGAAGACGTGAACGCGACAACTGCCCCGCTGTCCTTCTGGCACTCTCCAGTGAATGTATTTCTTGTCAGCAAATTGTGCATATGTTACGACTCCGGGACTTGAAGCTTTGCGTTATCCGGATGCGGTGTCCGATGTGCAGGACGTGCGACTCCTTCGATACTCGGCCACTCGTGCACAACAACATTTCATCTTTCTTACATTTTTTCACCGGTGCGCCTGTGCATGTCTTTTGCTAGCCGATTCAAGAAAACCCGCCACTGGTGGCTGTCGCGCTTACCTGCGCACTTATTTTGGACCCCACAGCCCAATATGTGTCGAGTAAAAACTGCGCTGAATCGAAACACAGAAATAGATGAGCAGGGATCTTTTAGGGTTCTTTCAATCTGTAGTATGTAATGCCTTTGACGAACTCCGCAGCCAACCTCTGTTGTCGAAAAGAAAATGAATGGGAATATGTAGCTGCAGCATCCTTTCTATGTTTCTGGGGCCGAATTCACAAAGCTTCTCGTTTGTAAGCGCTATTTGCAATTGGTTGGCCTCTTTTGCTAATAATATGTCCAGCATGAGAGTTGGCTGGAATTTCCACTTACGAACAATTCTAGCGTAAGAGAGTTTTGCGAATATGGGCCGTGATTTTTTTCTGGGGCGAAATGGGAAAGCTCTCGTTTCTGTTTTCTGACCTACTGAGAAAGTTGCATTTGCCCTTCTCCTTCCGCTGCCTTACACGCCATTCCTACCTTAAACCATAAATAATACCTGGAGAAGAAGTCGCATTATAGATAGTTTTTTCCGAAGTACTGAGGAGAGTTTCCCATTTAGGCCATTTAAAGTGCTTGACAATCAGGGATGCCATGACGGAAAACCAGCGCAAAAAGGCGGACAGGAAGGAGCGGACTGCAGGTCAAGGCGCTGTCCGCTCTTTTTTGTTCTGTTCTTGGCACAATTTCTTCGTCATGGAGCTGTAAGCTCAAGTTCAGACGTTTCTGCACTTCCTGCATTCTTTAACTTGCTTCGCCAGAAGTTCGTCTTCTATCTTGGAGACGATAGCGTTATCCTGCTTTGTCACCTAGCCGGTGATTTCTTTATACTGGATGTTATGGTAAGTTGTCCAGTGTCCCGCGAACAGCTGCGTTGATTCTTGCGACGGGTGTTCGTCCCTCGGCTAATCCCTTGTCCAGAGTAGTAGTTTAGGAAAAGCGGCCTTTCAAAATGCGACGCTTTGGTGGTGTTAACATTGCCTGCTGTTTCAGATCAGGGAACGGTAAATGCATAATATCCTACATCGCGACCTATATTCCTTGACATTGCATCTGTCGCGGTGACAGCTTGCTGGGATCGTTTTTCTGAGATCACATTTTTCTGCTTTTCTGCCACCACTTTTTTGCCAAAAGCTGTGCTGGGCTATCGAGCATTCTGTCTCTGCAGGTGCAAGCTGCAGCGGCATGACCTTGTGATTGTGCAGGAAGTCTTTATCGCAGATTGGTACACATCTAACTCGCTCCAACTCACGGGAAAGAATAAAATAACACGTGCGAAACTTGCAGTGTCAACATGGTGTCCTGGTATGCACTGCCATGCAGTGCGAGATGATTAATACACACACAAAAAAAGGACGCGACAACAAACCTCGCTGGCTAGCAACAATATTGATTATTGGAAGAATGAATAATATATGTTTAATAAATTGTCACGATGTCGCAACACGATGGCTGTTTCTAAATGAAAGTTGGCAAAATTGCACATACAAAGCACCTGATAATCGCGTGCTTCAAACAGGAACAAAAGTTTAAGAAAGTCGGAAAACACAAACGCGCGGCAAAACAAGGACACCAGAAAGTAAAGGCCATGAATGACGTGTGCGCAAGGGGTACACGTGCAGAATTTGACCAAGATCTATCAGGGCCACTTAATAGCTGACACCGTCCGACTCCCTTCATATTGTGTAACGTGTGCTTCTGCGATTATTTCTCTGTAACGTTGCGTAAGCGACACCTTTCTCGCCTCCTTCATTTGTGCCTAGGTCCCGTCGCACTCTTCCCGCTATAAACGTGCACCAACCTGCCAAGTTTTCTGTCATAGTAGTATGCGATGGGTAACAAGTGCCCATCGCACAGAGGCTGAACTATTGCGATCCTAGATTGCCAGGAAATAATGGAACATCTGAATATTCCACGCCGTTGTCATAACTTCGGATATCGTAGCATATCCGTGCGAAGCACGACGCTACAAATTCAGAGCTCTCACCTTTTGCATGGCTTGCTGTTCTGAATGAAGTAGATTAGCTATAGGAAGATCGAAGACTTTGTTACCAAGCAATTCAGTCCTGCAATCTGTGCGTCATACATCGTCGTATCTTTAGGTCTAAGGGCCCATGCAGGAAGTACGCATTTGAATAAAACCGAAGTCCTCCATGTAAACAGCATTTACACTCCTGGGAGTCACGTATGAAAATTACCAGTGTCATTTCATTATTGTATTGTCATTCTTTCTAACTAATCAAATAGCAATCAATTACCAGCTGGAATTTTATGCGGGGCCCGCGTCTTTATTGTCAAGTTTTCTTTTGCGTGCACAGCGCGAAAATTTCATAGGCCGAGTTCTCCACGCTTTTTGTTCGCGAAAGCTGTCTGTCACTTGCCGACCGCTCTCGCTGGCATTATCATCGATATTTCGATTGGCTGGTCCCCTTGCATCTGTGTCCCCGCCTTCGTCTTGATTGAGCACTTCCTTGTCGTGTAACTCCTCACCCTAGACGGGGTAGCTTTTTTTTTCTTTTTAAGTCGTGGTCTTCTGTGGCGACTTCATATTCTAATATCGAATATGAATATCGATCATGGGATCCGGGTATTCGGCTGCCACTTTATGACCGCTCTTGTCAAAATAAGCCGTAGGACAAGGAATTGTACGTAACACAACGAAACAGGCGTCAAAATGAAGCTTTGAACAGAATAGACACACCAAGTTCGCGTAGAGCTATGTACGGGACAGTTGTATTGTGTAATGAGCTCAAAAAGGCCGAAATGACACCCAAATGTGCTCGTCTAAAACCGGAACAGGAAGTGGGGCTTTACTAAGCCAAAAATATGGGTTGATCCCGAAGGTAGTGCAGTCTAAACAACAAACCACATGGTACGCTAATTCGCCCAAGAAGATCTTGTCTTTTTCCACTTGAACCGCTGTTGACTCGTCTTTCTCATTAGTATAACCAACACATTAGAGATAATTTTGGATCGTCACCTGTTACATCTCGCCGGTAGTGCGCCCCCTCCCACGGTTGAGAGATTGTTGGCGAGGAGGTAGTTTGGACAGGATGCTAAGGGCATTTTAACGCATTTTAAAACAACTTTTTGTGCCTTGAGGTCCCTTATTCGTTCTCAAGATCTGGCGATTTTGGTTCCTCGTGCGTGTGGCGCGTGACTTCGGCCCGCTCAATGTTCCTGTGCGGCTGGGTCACCTAATTTTCGCGCCAGTGGCATCTGTTAAAGAATTGTTTTTGTGAAGCCCGAAGGGACGATGGGCAGGCGCATCGCGCTTTTTTTGGGAGAGGAGCCTCCCTTGCATTCTTGACTTGTCATTGGCTGTAGGATCAACTGGTCGTTAGTGAAGAATGATAAGAAAACAATAGAATCGAGCGCAAGAAATTCCTACATTATACCGGCCTTAGTAATATGATTGTGATTGAAAATGCAGATACATAAATTGTATTAGCTTTGCAGTAATGTTCGACATAATCAGTTAGCTTATAAAATACAAAACTACTGATGCTTTCTTCTCAGGGGGAAAAATAACAGTTTATTTCGCCCGCATATATTACCTCGGTTTGTTTCAAACATGGCGTACACATTAGCTGCGCCATCTTGCGTACAGTGCTTTTTTTTCCGTACATGTCGTAGAAGTGTATGAAACCTACGGAGCTGAATATTATCAGTGATGTTAGGGTGTCTCTTGCTCGTAAAACATAACAAAAGTAAAAATTTGAACATTCATGAAATGCTGATCGGCTATTCTTATAGCTTTCGCGACAAGGCTTTATTGTACTTGCCGCGTTGCTTTGCAGCCGCCAGCCCGTTCCATTCCGCGCTGAGTGTTCGACCAACTCGCCAGCCACTCCACAAAGAAGTTTAAAGGCAGCGAGTGTTACAAAAATATGGTGCCATATTTTGTGGGGATATTTCAATCACTCGGAAAGCTCTTTCTTGCGCTTCAATTGCCAGGCTTGCTCTTCAAAGCAGTCAGCGCCTACTACGTTTGATAGGGGAGGTATGGCATCCAGGTGTTGCCTCCTTTAAAAGTCTAATCACTGACGCTTTTTTGGCACTGGTGAAGGGCTAGACAGGTAAAATAAAACGCATTTCAGAATGAATGTGCGCTCTGGCTCTTCCGTAGTTCCCACGTAGTCAGTAGCTTATTGTAGTGGCGACCGCGGGAACACATATTTAATATTTGGCTCTGGGTAAGTGCTGGGAACGTCCTACGCTTAGGGAGAAATGTCCATTTCGTTTTCCATGTCTTTCGCGTAGCGCTGCGTCAGGAAAAAAAATTATTGCGGAGGAAGAGAAAATCACACCTGTCCGAGGGTGCACTCGTCGTATTCCCGCGCCGTTGCAAAAACAGTAATGACCGAACCTGCATCCCAAGCAGTACATCCTGAGCTTACCCGTTTCTGCTTGTTTTGTCTGTATACGCAGACAGCTCGGATGGTAGTATCTGTCTCACATCACTTTAGGACAACTGGATGCTGGGCAAGTCGGTATGCATTCATTTTGAGACAGGCGCGACAGTAAACACGCAGCCTCTTTGTCTTGCCTAGCGTCCTCATTTCTGTCACGCCTGGCTCAATACGCATCACGTCACATTAATGTCTATATTATCGCACGTTAACGCGATAAAGTCCGAGATACTTTATAAAAACCTTATGCGAAGCGCTTGGCGTACTGAAATGAAGAATCGTGAATGGTACTGGACAGGTGTAGAACCCAAACTCTGCTTTGGTTCCTTTGTACGCATGGTGTATTAGGTACGCTAAGTTTGCGTCGGCCATTTCTGGAGCTCTGTTAACTTGTAGAAGCGTTGTTTTTTGGCACGCGAGAAAAAATGAGTATGAAAGCACTGCTGCTATACTTCTGTAGAAAGTTGAGACAGGCCATATTTAGTATGATGGCACCTCGTCTTTCTTTTACTGCCCTATTTTGCAGCATTAGTGCTTTGACGGGAGGCATTTGTATTGAGCGGACAGTGACTCGGGAGTCAAGTCTTGGTTTTATAAATTCCAGGTTCTATTTCAACTTGATGACATAACAATTGACATTGCTGAAATGACAGAACGTCATATACATATTCCTGTAGAGCGAACTTGAGAGTTGGAAGGCTCACGTAGGTTTCTTTGGTTGCCCTTTACGAAGTAATACTATTGAAGCACTCATTCAGAGCAAAACAAGGTTTTAAAGAATTCGCAAGCCTATGATTATTTATTTCCAGTGCAGAACTGAATACTGCAGCCAGTCACCACATTAACAAATTTCAGGACAAGTCGTGAGTCAGTCCTCTCAGCGGGTCCTTCGCGCGCTGTGTCTATATATGTGTGTGTGTGTGTGTGTTCATTGCCGGTAAACGTTTGTTTCATCGGCTTTGCACTGTGAACATGAACTTCGCCATATTGTCGCTACCAGTATAATTGAAAAAAACTACAGCGTATAACACAACCAACCAAGGCAATCCGCTGTTCCTTAACCGCAGCAAAAGCCTGCAAAGTGTTCAACAACGTGTTTCAAACGTCGTGAGAGCTTGTGTTTATTAGAGAAGAAAACATACTGCAAATGCTTTTAAAGCCTTTTTACTTTTTTTGAACTTCATAATAACCTTAAAAACAGATTGTACTGCAAATTTCTGGCACTTTTCTGTTACATATGAAGCTAGTACTTTCAATATCATTTTCGCAGACACTGCGTGGGGTTAAAGCTTTCCCTATATCTATCAAAGAAACAGTGCAGGAACATTATTTTTTGCTAAATGTTTGCCAATGAATCGCACATATAATAAGATAAGAAAAAATATGCTCTTTTTTTAACAATAAATGCGGTTATCAAATTGGCCTCATACCACACTCGACAATATGCAGGTGTGATTAAACTGCTTTACTCGAATAAGTTCAATTCCGCCTCTTTCTCTCTGTTTCGTTTAGTTTTTGTCTCTGCAATAAATTTGAGATCGTTGCCCATGGCTTTACGAATAAGCTGCATTCATGCCAACGTGAGACCCAGTTTGCGTTCAACCTTTTACGGAGAATGCTCCTTTCCGTACATTCTTCTGTAGCCTCAGACAAGATTGTGCCGCGTGACTCACACTCAGCCGTGCGCAATTGGAAATGCCTTTTCGAAATTTCGCTTACGGCGCGCACAAGTCGAAAACGAGTGCGGCGGAATGCGCATGGTAACCAATGTCTGTCGTGCGCCCACTGTTTACTGTAATTGCTTTCTTGAGAAATTATTTTTCTTTACTTCTATTTTGTTTTCCGTAAAAGTTCACCTCGGTCACCCTTACAAAATTCGTTATAGACATTATGTTGCCTTTTTGTTTACCTTCTGTTGGCTGCAACATGAGTTTTATGGAAATACAACGGCATGTAATGCATGAGTTTTGCAAGGGTGACCTTTACAAGTAAATTTGTGCAACGTCTGATGTATAAAACTTACTTTCCTCCTCCTTGCAAAAACACTGTAAATAAAGAAATTTTCGTGGTTTCTCACCTGTGTCATGTTGTACTCGATAGCTTACGAGGCCAGCAAAGAAGTGGCACGCCCAGTGGGCCGTGGCTGCTGCCTAAATAGCGAAGCATAATGCCGCACAACAAATCGATCAGTTGGCGGCATTACTTGTCCGTGTGCAGGCTTTGCAAGCATCTCTTTCTTCTTTGTTACTCAGAATATCGCCGTTTTATAAAAAAAAAATGAAGCATTTTGTTGTTTTTGCTTGATGCACTGCTACCACCGCCTTCAGCGTCACAACGTTACAGTGATCATCGATGCTTGGGTGACTAACTTCTGGCGACATTAAAGGGCTCCTCATCAGACCTAGTTGGAAATTTTTGCTGTACACTGGAAGTTGTAAAGCGCCTTCCAGGGAGCGTCCGACCGCGATAATTTTCATATAGCCAAGATAGCAGCGAATAAATTGTCAATAAAAATTGCACGAGGAGGCGAAGTACCATTCTCGCGGCAGGGGTTCTATTTCATCGCATCTACAAGAGCCTTCGAGCTACATTCCGTCCTCTCCTTCTTCCAATCGGAACCAAAGGTCCACATGACGTTAGGTCACCACTCCCGTCTCCGCTTTTTTCCCCTCTTTCGCAGCGTGATGCACTTCCAGAGTTGCGTTAGTAAGCTCTGCGTCTCACGGTAATTTTCAACTTGTGTGCGTGGCTATTTGTGCGCTGCAGACACTGCACCTACGACGCGGAAACGCCATGCTTGCATCGTCATAGCTGCTGGCGCAGTGATGGAAGGGCTGACGGGCCTTTATTTGAGCTTTCAGCTGCTTTCGCGGCGTATGGCGGTGTAATTCTTATAAGATACGATCGCCACCGCGTGATGAATGAACCACGCCTGTATGCAATGCGCAAACAAGGCCAGAGGTCACTCACTGTAGCTGACGTATTAAAAAGTCACGTTAGACCTTTTTAGCCACAACCACTGAAAAGGAAAAAAAATTCATGTCGCAAGCTCATCCAGAAGTAATTTATTTTCCATGAGACAAAAAAGGATCGGGCGTTGACGTGTTGGCACTCTCAAAGAGTAGAAAAAAGAAGCTAAGTGGCATAAGGACGAAAACTGGTGAGAATTGAAACACGCGCTCTTGAAGTCAGTTGAAAACATGAAAAATAAATTACACATTTATATATCTTATGTACAGCCATGGCTACAACATTGTCAACAGTTTACCCGCCCGACTATAGGGTGTTAAGCGTCGCGATGAAGCAGAAAATATTCCTGACATTTCGCCTTTTCACGTGAACATCCTTCGCGCTGCTATATATCCAGTGTCAGAACGTTACATGGGCCAAAAAGGTACCTTAAGGACTTTTATTTGTGTTATTTTGTGTCAAAAGGAAAGAATTTTCAAGTCATGTGTTTTCCCTGTTCAGCTGCTCTTGCGCCTCGCATAACTTTGCTTTGTTCTTCAAGCTAACGCAGAAATAAATATATCGCTGTTTGACAGCAGTATGAGTGAATTGCACGGTAACTCAACTCAATGTAAATTTATTGGTTATGAAAGCTTACGTTTGGCTAGGCTGCCTAAGTAATCATGTGAACACTGCTTCTTGAACAATGTTTACTCGTAGCTTAATGAATACGCCTGTCAGCCATTTACCATGCACGCTTTGAGGAATGTCACAATGAACCTTGGTAGATCGCTTTCTAGCGCGCATGCCTTTTCGAATAGCGGATGTACGATGCATGACACAGTGACGCAGAAACGGAAAGTGGTTGCAAGATGTCATGCGCAGTAAACCACACTTTCCACTTAGAGTCGGCCGATGTCCCGCGACTCTTGCTCTGCAGCAAGCGCAGGCATGTGCGGCTTTTTTCTCCCGTTAAGATACGTGCATTTTCTGTAAAAAGAAAAGTATGCGGTCAGTCACTGTAACGTACTACTCGAAGCTGCACAGGACAAGTAAGTATGGAACAACTTGGGTTCTTCGGTTGAAAAAAATGGTTGATATGTCAGTAGCCTTCGCGCCTCTGTTATGATACACCCAAATGCCTCTGCAGTCCCAACACTTCCTTGCGGAAGCAGGTTACCTCCTGTACACTTGATACGTGGTTGCCACCCTGTCGCTGAATAGTCAATACGGCAGAAGTTCACTCTCTCTGCCATTTGATGCTTGACGGCCACTGGTAATGAGGTGCTTGTTGAGCGAAATCCCGAGACACTTCCCGCCGCGCACTATGTGCTGCGTCCAAGTGAGAGTTCAGTGGGCGTGTCGCTTGACTTGGCCGGTCAGGTCATTCATTCCCTGGGTCGCATTAGTCAAAGACTGCATCGAACAGTACTTGACATGAGCGGATTGAACCAGACGTGTTGTCATGTCTTGCCCTTATTCTTGAAAGCCTGCAGAACAAAATATGTATGTTATTCTTCCGGAAAGTATGTATCACAAGGTTGTGCACGGTCCATCACTTTAAACTTCTATAGACAAAATACAACAATGAACCGGCAAATGCAAACTGTTAAAATGACGCCATGTCAAATGCGTGCGAGAGATCAAAGTCAAGACCAGAACACTCCATTCCCTGTGCTGTCCATTGTCCACGCTCCACAGAACAGTAAACGCCGTTAAGTTTATGTTTTTTGCATTACACATTTCGGGACACTGGTCATTCACTTTTCCGCTGCTCTAAATTGCACAAAAACGCAATGCCCGATCTACGTTCCCGATAGCTATCCCTAAGTCGGCCCAAAGTCAGCTGCCATGGGAGCAAATTAAAAGTTTGGGCGAGCTAGGACTGCATTTTGAATGTATGTCAACCCAATACAGAAAGGTGCAACGTCTGTGTACTCCTTGTCCCTTTCTGTCCCTTGACTTTCGTTGGCCAACGTTCGGCCACCAACATAATGAGAACCACATTGGCCAAACCACGTATACTGGGTAATAGAAGTAGAACCCATCACTTTCAGACAAAAAGAGAAGTCGTAGTTAGTAATAATGAGTTTGAAACTCACTGTCACAGGTGTTGTTAACGTGTTACTTAGTGAACATTACTGAACTGTAGCATTAGTAACATTTACTAACTACAACAAGTAAGGATTGACTAACTGTCTGGCTGCCTCAAGATTACAGGAAGAAACAGTGCTATAGAAAGGGAAGATTCATTAAAAAGAGTGCACAGACACTACGCACAATACGATGAAGCAGCGCCAGTGCATGTGCGCCCCTCTTCATGTATCAACTAGTTTTGTAGAGCTTCTCATTTTCCTTCTAGGAAAGCTACGCGCATATTAACCGTTACTGATGAAGCTCAGTTACTAGCTCCAGAACGCAGTAACTAATACTAACGCAGCTGCATATCGTGATGAGTTCCCCTTTCGCGGCCCGTAATCAGGTCGCTTTCCGTGGAAAAGAAAGCAAGTAATGAAAAATTAGTGTCATGCCTCATTGAGTAACCGCACGTGCCACAAAAGTTAATAATAATAATATTTGGGGTTTTACGTGCCAAAACCACTTTCTGATTATGAGGCACGCCGTAGTGGAGGACTCCGGAAATTTTGACCACCTGGGGTTCTTTAACGTGCACCTAAATCTAAGCACACGGGTGTTTTCGCATTTCGCCCCCATCGAAATGCGGCCGCCGTGGCCGGGATTGCCACAAAAGTTAGGCTGCGTGCCTAAGCTTCACCGTAAGGCACAAACGATTAAGCAGAGCAACGCATCGCATATGCATGCGCCAACGTGCTTCATTGCAATACTCTTTTCTTCCCTATAATTATATTCCCCAGTACTGATTTGTGGAACAATCACAACAAAACCCATATACAAACAAACTCGCGCTATCGCAAAAGTGACAAATCCTTTTAACATGTAAATGTTCATACCTTTCCCAGACATCGAACTTTCTTATAAAAAACAATATTATTCAGGTTAGTTCCAGGCACAGCAATAAATTTTGTCTCTAATAGAAACTTCGATTACATAATAACGTGCTAACGCCAGCTGTACTGGAAGATAACATTACATAATATATACACGCGATCCAGAAGATTGGTACTAAAGAAGTTCCGCACTAATTATGGAAAACAAGTTCCTCGTTTTCTTTTCTGCTGTGTCGCTTATCAAATGTATTTAGAGTAGTGAAACGAGGCCCTATTCACAAAGCTCCTCGTTCGTAAGTGCTCTTTGCCGTTGGCATGACCGACTTCGCTAAGTAAATTGTCACGTGGTGGTGACGTTGAATAACACAGTAGCAATACTGTGAACGACAAAACTAACTTTTATTGGGCGAACCTGTGCCCACAAAACAGGCTACACTTATAGCACAACGATAGCGGCGAAAACGGTCGGCGATCGTCGAAAATCTGACCAGCGGGTCAGATTTTCGACGATCATCATACATCAGTCGTCGAATGTTCCGGAGTAGTCGCTGTGACCGCGTGCCTTCCACAAAGTTCACCATTCGCGTCAGGCGATGAAATCAGATAACATAAGGTTCGGTCAGAGACAGCGGATAGAAGCATCGATAACATTCCAGAAACTTCCAATACATGCAGGCGCGTCCTGCGCTGTGCAATGACATTTATTAGGCAGTAAAACGTGTCACCCGATAAAGATAAGTACACGTGTCAATATGCCCAGTATCATGAAGGGTTTGGCTGGAATTTACTCTTATGAGCAATTTTAGTGTAGGAGCTTTTCTTGAATATGGGCCTGAGTTTATTGTTATTACACGAGTTTCAGTCAAAGAACTACGAGGTGTACTGTTGGAAAGGACACCATTAGTAAAATAGTTTGATGGTTATGCTCACTGTCTGTCAGTTTCATTGAGTCCAGAAATATAATCGATTTCATGTCGCACTGATTAGGCCACCGGGAGCGACAAACAATATAGTTGGTTCTTTTAAAGTGGGCTTGAGTGTACTGCGCTTGGTGCTAGCAAGCCAGCCGGCGATGAATGAATTCTCACTTACGTGCTGTAAAAGGTCACGCGAAAGCAAGCGTTCCCCATTTCAACTTAATGTTTTCGAGTAGATGATTTAAACTTTCTCATTCAAACATAGGTGACAGCCGATGTTAGGCCTGACCTCGTCTCGTCGAATATGGGACTAGCTTATCGCAATGTGAACGAACTGAATTTGCTCTTAAGAACAATTTTAGTATAAGAAATTTTCATGAGCACGGACCTTGGTTTTTGTTATTACAGAAACGCGAAGCCCTGGCTTTGAACGTGCGTAAGACGCACAGCATACTAGATCCACGTTTAAGTTTGAGACCGCTGCTATCGCGGGGCTACTAGCGCGCTGTCACGTGCTATTTGCCAAGTGTTACCGGCTTTCTTTGTTTATCAGAAAAATTTAATTACTGCAGAAACTCCTTGACGGACTTGCCAGATAGTGCGTAAGCAAGCAATCTTTCTAGTCGCTCATATATATATATATATATATATATATATATATATATATATATATATATATATATATATATATTATGGCAAAGAAGTCCGACACGGCTGTGGACGACACGAAGGACGCGGACAAGAAGACGCAACAGCGTAGGCTTAGCCAGTACAAAACCAGGAACAGCGTCTAGACCGAGCCCCACTTCAGTAGCGCTTGCGATCCGGCTGCGGAGCTCGGCACGGCGCACTTCTTCTTCCTTACAACTTCCCCCCTCGCTGAAGACGGAGCCGCACAGGAGGCCTAAGGCGTGGTGAGGACGAAGGGCTCGTGATACGGCTTGAGCCGATCTACGTGCACAATTTCGCGGCCTCGGCGGCGCAGGTCCGTAGGGGTCGTCAGAGGTTCGATAGCGTAGTTCACAGGAGAAGTTTGGCGTAGAACCCGGTAAGGTCCATGGTATCGGGATAAAAACTTGGAGGAGACACCTTGTGTCGAAGTAGGAGGCACCCACAACCAAACAAGAGCGTCAGGCGAAAACTGGTGGTGGGGGCGCCCGCCGTCATGACGAACTTTCTGTAGCGCTTGTTCTTGCGTTGTAAGGGAGCGAGCGAGTTGCCGACATTCCTCTGCATACCGGGCGGCTTCGGAAGCCGGTGTACCCTCTGAGAAGTCGGGACGGTAAGGGAGAATAGTGTCGATGGGAAATGATGGTTCGCGGCCATATAGAAGAAAGAAGGGAGAAAAGCCCGTCGTTGACTGGGGTGCCGTGTTGTAGGCGTACGTGACATAGGGAAGGATGAGGTCCCAGTTGGTGTGGTTGGAGGCGACATACATTGAAAGCATGTCGCCAAGAGTTCGGTTAAAGCGCTCTGTCAATCCGTTTGTTTGCGGGTGATATGCAGTGGTACAGCGATGAATGACGCGGCATTCAGCGAGAAGTTCTTGAATGACGTCGGCGAGAAAGACGCGACCTCGGTCACTCAGGAGTTCGCGGGGAGCGCCGTGCCGTAGAACGAAACGGTGAAGCAGGAAGGAAGCAACGTCACGAGCCGTCGCGGCTGGTAGAGCGGCCGTTTCTGCATACCGCGTGAGGTGGTCTACAGCTACAATCACCCAGCGATTGCCAGCAGCTGTGTATGGCAGAGGCCCGTAGAGGTCTATCCCAACCCGGTCAAAGGGCCGCGAAGGGCATGGCAAAGGTTGCATTGGTCCAGAAGGGTGGCAAGGATCAGGCTTGCGGCGTTGACATTCTGTGCAAGAGCGAATGTACTTGTGCACAAATGTGTACATACCACGCCAATAAAACCTATGACGTAGTCTGGTGTAGGTCTTGAAGAGACCAGCGTGTGCGCACAGAGGGTCGGCGTGGAAAGCGGCGCATACATCAGCGCGGAGCTGCCGAGGTATTACAAGCAGCCATTTGCGGCCGTCGGAACTGTAGTTACGGCGATAAACAATTCCGTCACGGATGGTGAAGTGCGAAGCTTGTCGGCGTAGCGCTCGGGATGGTGGGCGTGCAGGTGAATTGGAGATGTAATCTATCAAAGACGAAATCCAGGAGTCCTTGCGCTGCTCCAAAGCCATGTCGACAGAAGCGAATGGGAGAAGTGGGTCGTCTAGGACAGACACACTGACAATGTCGGCGTGGACAGGCGAGCGCGAAAGAGCATCGGCATCGGCGTGCTTCTTGCCTGAGCGGTAGACAACCCGGATATCGTACTCTTGGAGCCTCAGTGCCCACCGGGCTAGGCGGCCGCAGGGATCCTTGAGAGACGACAACCAGCAAAGGGCGTGGTGATCGGTAACGACATCGAAGGACCGGCCGTACAGGTATGGGCGAAATTTTGTGATGGCCCAGATGATCGCGAGACATTCTTTTTCCGTGACGGAATAGTTCGCTTCAGCTTTCGTCAGAGTACGGCTTGCGTAAGCAACAACATATTCTTGGCAGCCGGGCTTGCGCTGGGCGAGCACAGCGCCAAGACCAACACCGCTAGCATCCGTATGGATTTCCGTGAGAGCAGTTGGATCGAAATGGCGCAGTATCGGTGGTGTTGTGAGCAGGCGACGTAGCGTCGCGAAGGCATCATCGCAAGTCGGGGACCACGCGGAAAGAGTGGGGTCTCCCCGAAGAAGCTCTGTCAGAGGTGCCATAATCGAAGCGAAATTTCGAATAAAGCGGCGGAAGTACGAGCAGAGGCCAATGAAACTGCGCAAGTCTTTTAGAGACGTCGGCTTCGGGAATTCTTTAACAGCACGGAGCTTAGCGGCATCAGGGAGAACGCCGTCCTTCGACACGACATGTCCGAGAATTGTCAGCTTGCGTGCCCCAAAGTGACATTTCTTTAGATTTAGTTGGAGGCCAGCGTCACTGAGACAGCGTAAAACCTGCTCCAAGCGATGAAGGTGAGTAGGAAAATCTGGTGCGAACACTACTACATCATCCAAATAACACAAGCACGTGTTCCACTTGAGACCTCGAAGAATAGTGTCCATCATCCGCTCAAAAGTCGCGGGCGCGTTGCAAAGTCCGAAAGGCATCACACGAAATTCGTATAAGCCATTTGGTGTGATGAAAGCAGTTTTAGGCTTATCTTCTGCAGCCATAGGCACCTGCCAATAACCAGAGCGTAGATCGAGGGAGGAAAAGAACTCTGCACCTTGTAAGCTGTCGAGGGCGTCGTCGATCCGCGGCAATGGATAAACATCCTTTCGGGTTATTTTGTTTAGGCGACGGTAATCCACGCAAAAGCGGATCGAGCCATCCTTCTTTTTAACTAAAACAACTGGCGATGCCCATGGGCTGTCGGACGGTTCAATGACACCACACTTTAGCATGTCACCTACTTGCTCATCAATGACGCGTCGTTCTGTCGATGAGACGCGGTAGGGTCGCTGCCGTAGCGGTGAGTGAGAACCGGTGTCAATATGGTGACATACAGTTGTCGTTCGGCCCAGAGAAGTGCTATTGCTGTCAAAAGCAGGGCGAAATTTCTCGAGGAGACGGAGAAGGTCATGGCGTTGCGTGGGGCTTAAGGCGTTGTCGATGACGTGGCTGAAAACGTCTTCAGGCGATGTGGCAGGTACGGGACTACAGGAGAGGGTGTTGACCCCTGACGATCTAACAGGAAGTTCCGTCGTGGTAATGGTGTCGTAAGGCTCCACGGAGCCGAGAGATTCACCGCGAAGCAACGCAATCGGGAATGGGAAGTGGTTGTGTATAGGAAGGTGAGTAGCACCAGCTTGAAGGCTAAGTAACGCAGTTGGGAGTGGTGAGAGGTGGCGGTGAACGAAAGCAGTGGAAGGCGTGAAGAGTACGGTAGAGTCGGAGGCAACGGAACAGGATACAGGTGCCAGAACAGATGCGTGCGGAGGTATATGGATGTCGTCAGTGAGGGACAACTTGGTGCAGGAAAGCGAAACGTCATCAGATACGGCATTGCGAAGCGAATAGAAGGCGACTTCTGCACGGGAGCAATCAATAACAGCTTGGTGACGGGAGAGAAAGTCCCAACCTAAAATAATATCGTGGGAACAGTGGGGAAGAACGACGAACTCGACTGTGTAGAGCACTCCTTGAATTTCAAGTCTGGCGGTGCACGCAGCCACCGGCTGGACGTGCTGTGCTGTGGCCGTGCGGAGTAAAGGACCGAAGAAAGGCGTCGTGACTTTTCGTATTGAGCGGCATAGTTTTTCGGCAATGACAGATATGGCGGCACCTGTGTCAATGAGGGCAAGCGCAGAGACTCCTTCAACAGTGACATCAATAACGTTGGGCGGCGAAAGAAGAGGGCTTGAGCGTTTGGACGATGACGCAGTTCTTGCCTCGGGAACTGCGCCACTTAGTTTTCCGTGTCAGCGGTAGAGGGACGTCGACGCATCGGGGAGAGCGAGCGACGACGAGGTGAAGGAGAACGGCGGTCGGAAACCGGGCGAAGGCTTGGGCGGGGAAGGGGTAAATCGCGGTCTGGAGCGCAAGACGACGGATGGGCGTACGCGGCGGTGCGTGGGTCGTCACGGGGATGAAGTGGACGGCGGCGGCACAGGCGTGCGACGTGTCCGGGAATACCGCACGAATAGCAGATGGGCCGATTGTCCGGTGTGCGCCAGGGATTAATCACTCGATGGGCTGGAGGTCGTGGCGGCGTGGGGGTAAAAACAGGGCTAGGCATCGGAGGCGAAGCCCGGAAGGTCGGTGGTCGTGGTCGTGCGACGGCGTCGGCGTAAGTCAATGGGGCGGTGAGTTGAGGCGCCCGTTCCAGAGGAAGGACCTCGGACACTTGTTCTTCTATAACGTGTCGTAGGGTTGGGCTAAGGGACGAACTTGACTCCGGTGGGTTGGAGATCAGGGAGAGCTGGCGAGCAACTTCTTCCCGGACGAAAGCCTTGATTTGCGAGAGGAGGGTGGCATCTGGAAAAGGAGAGGTCAAGCCGGACAAGGATTCCTGATGGGGAACAGGACGGCGGGTGAGGAGGCGTTGACGGCGGAGCTCGTCATAGCTTTGGCACAGTTCAATAACTTGTGCAACAGTAGAGGGGCTCTTGGAAATGAGCATCTTAAACGCGTCCTCGTCGAAACCCTTCATGATATGCTTGATTTTATTGCCCTAAGTCATGGATGCATCGACGCGTTTACAGAGATCGATGACATCTTCGATGTAGCTCGTAAAGTTCTCACCAGGCTGCTGAGAGCGCGACTGCAGACGCTGTTCGGCACGAAGCTTTTGCACAGCAGGGCGGCCGAAGACCTCGCTGAACTTTGTCTTGAACACCGTCCAGCTTGGAACTTCGCTTTCGTGGTTCCGAA
This sequence comes from Dermacentor variabilis, assembly GCF_050947875.1. Lineage (NCBI taxonomy): Eukaryota > Metazoa > Arthropoda > Arachnida > Ixodida > Ixodidae > Dermacentor > Dermacentor variabilis. Next base: position 165,495,443 of record NC_134568.1, read on the forward strand.
ACCACAAGTGGGCAATTCCGGTGAGGTAGAAAGGGACGGTGGTCAATTTCGTGATGTCATCCCAGTGGTTGTTCCGACTGACGCGTTCGTATGATGAGAGCCAGTCATCAACGTCGTGGTCGTCAGAGCCGCTAAAGATAGGAGGGTCCTGCTGGCGGAACGTGCCGGGGCATACGGTAGACTGGGGAGCAGGTGGTGGTAAGCTCGTGGCGCTTTCGGTGGTCATGATGGCAGGGAGAGTCCGGCTGCGCAATTCCAGGATTGCAGGAGACCCAGCAAACCTCCACCAATTATGGCAAAGAAGTCCGGCACGGCTGTGGACGACACGAAGGACGCGGACAAGAAGACGCAACAGCGTAGGCTTAGCCAGTACAAAACCAGGAACAGCGTCTAGACCGAGCCCCACTTCAGTAGCGCTTGCGATCCGGCTGCGGAGCTCGGCACGGCGCACTTCTTCTTCCTTACAATATATATATATATATATATATCATCATCAGCCTGGTTACGCCCACTGCAGGGCAAAGGCCTCTCCCATACTTCTCCAACTACCCCGGTCATGTACTAATTGTGGCCATGTTGTCCCTGCAAACTGCTTAATCTCATCCGCCCACCTAACTTTCTGCCGCCCTCTGCTACGCTTCCCTTCCCTTGGAATCCATTCCGTAACTCTTAATGACCATCGGTTATCTTCCCTCCTCATTACGTGTCCTGCCCATGCCCCATTTCTTTTTTTTATTTCAACTAAGATATCATTAACTCGCATTTGTTCCCTCACCCAATCTGCTCTTATCCCTTAACGTTACACCTATCATTCTTCTTTCCATGGCTCGTTGCGTCGTCCTCAATTTAAGTAGAACCCTTTTCGTAAGCCTCCAGGTTTCTGCCCCGTACGTGAGTACTGGTAAGACACAGCTGTTATAAACTTTTCTCTTGAGGGATAATGGCAACCTGCTGTTCATGATCTGAGAATGCATGCCAAACGCACCCCAGCCCATTCTTATTCTTCTGATTATTTCAGCCTCATGATCCGGATCTGCGGTCACTACCTGTCCTAAGTAGACGTATTCCCTTACTATTTCCAGTGCCTCGCTACATATCGTAAACTGTCTGAAGCCGCGAAGATCTCTTTTCTAGAGCCCAATAAATGTTTTCCGATCCGAACTGCTGTTCTCTTCCGAGACTGTAAAACATTACTTTAGTTTTCTGCCGATTAATTTTTAGACTCGCCCTTCGGCTTTGCCTCTCCAGGTCAGTGAGCATGCATTGCAGTTGGTCCCCTGAGTTACTAAGCAAGGCAATATCATCAGCAAATCTCAAGTTGCTAAGGTATTCTCCATCAACTTTTATCCCCAATTCTTCCCACTCCAAGTCTCTGAATACCTCCTGTAAACACGCTGTGAATAGCATTGGAGAGATCGTATCTCCCTGTCTGACGCCTTTCTTTATTGGGATTTTGTTGCTTTCTTTATAGAGGACAACGGTGGCTGTGGAGCCGTTATAGATATCTTTCAGTATTTTTACATACGGCTCGTCTAAAATGCTTTCTCGTAATCAATGAAAGCCATATATTAGGGTTGGTTATATTCCGCACATTTCTCTATCACCTGGTTGATAGTGTGAATATGGTCTATTGTTCAGTAGACTTCACGGAATCCTGCCTGGTCCTTTGGTTGACAGAAGTCTAAGGTGTTCCTGATTCTATTTGCGATTACCTTAGTAAATACTTTGTAGGCAACGGACACTAAGCTGATCGGTCTATAATTTTTCAAGTCTTTGGCGTCCCCTTTCTTATGGATTAGGATTATGTTAGCGTTCTTCCAAGATTCCGGTACATTCGAGGGCATGAGGCGCTGTGTATATAGGGCGGCCAATCTTTCTAGGACAGTGTTCCCACCATCCTTCAACAAATCTGCTGTTACCTGGTCCTCCCCAGCTGCCTTCCCCCTTTGCATAGCTCCCAAGGCTTTCTTTACATCTTCCGGCGTTACTTGTGGGATTCCTCTAGACTATTCTCTCTTCCATAGTCGTCGTGGGTGCCACTGGTACTGTATAAATCTCCATAGAACTCCTCAGCCACTTGAACTATCTCATTCATATTAGTAATGATATTGCCGGGTTTGTCTCTTAACGCATACATCTGATTCTGGCCTATTCCTAGTTTCTTCTTCACTGCTTTTAGGCTTCCTCCGTTCCTGAGAGCATGTTCAATTTTATCCATATTATACTTCCTTATGTCAGCTGTCTTACGCTTGTTGATTAACTCGGAAAGCTCTGCCAGTTGTATTCTAGCTGTAGGGTTACAGGCTTTCATACATTGGCGTTTCTTGATCAGATCTTTCGTCATATATCTTCAACACTAAGGTCCTCTTCCTGTGTTAAGGCGGAATACCTATTCCGTAGCTTGATCGGAAATTGCTCTATTTTCCCTCTTATCGCCAACTCATTCATCGGCTTCTTATGTACCAGTTTCTTCCGTTCCCTCCTCAAGTCTAGGCTAATTCAAGTTCTTACCATCCTATGGTCACTACAGCGCACCTTGCCGAGCACGTCTACATCTTGTATGAAGCCAGGGTTAGTGCAGAGTATAAAGTCTATTTCATTTCTAGTCTCGCCATTCGGGCTCCTCCATGTCCACTTGCGGATATCGCGCTTGCGGAGGAAGGTATTCATTATCCGTATATTATTCTGTTCTGCAAACTCTACTTAACTTTCCCCGGCTATTCCTAGAGCCTATGCCATATTCCCCCACTGACTTGTCTCCAGCCTGCTTCTTGCCTACCCTGGCATTGAAGTCGCCCATCAGTATAGTGTATTTTGTTTTGACTTTACTGATCGCCGATTCCACGTCTTCATAAAAGCTTTTGACTTCCTGGTCATCATGACTGGATGTAGGGGCGTAGACCTGTGCGACCTTCGATTTGTACCTCTTAAGTTTCATAACAAGACCTGCCACCTTCTCGTTAATGCTATAGAATTCCTGTATGTCACCAGCTATATTTTCATTAATCAGGAATCGGACTCCCAGTTCTCGTCTCTCCGCTAAGCCCCGGTAGCACAGGACGTGCCCGCTTTTTAGCACTGTATATGCTTATTTCGTCCTCCTTAGTTCACTGAGCGCTTTTATATCCCGTTTACTGCCCTCTAATTCCTCCAATAGCACTGCTAGACTCGCCTCACTAGATAACGTTCTAGCGTTAAACGTTGCCAGGTTCAGATTCCAATGGCGGCCTGTCCAGCCATTATGTATATAGCCAGAAATCTCAGTAGTCATGCCAAGTCAGGAGGTATCCTAATATATACCCCCTTATGACCCCATGTGTATACCTATGGAGCACGTCGTGTGACGCGTTACAGACAGACGGACAAACGGACAGGTTTCCGAGGGAAGTAGCCCTAAAATGCTTCCGCAAAAACGATCACGCAAGACCTAGGATGTATTGAACGCTGTTTTCGCTCACTGTTAGGCATCCTCCACAATTTCTGCATCTATGCCATATCGATAAGATACGCTAATTAAAACTCACTTAAATAAACTTAATTGAATAATTATTTTTGCGAAATGAATTACGGCTAGTATGAACGACACCCATCAACACAAAGCGATCAACATTCGCGTAAGGACCGCCGTGCTTTTGTTTTTGTTCATGTTTTAATTTTTTGCGACATTTAGTTAGGACAACCGGTAGAATTAACATTGCGCAAATATCCCATAAATTGCCTTCGTAAAAAATTGTTCAAAAGAATCTGGCTAAGTTCAATGCCTCGGCACCCATTTTATATACCAAGGAGAATATGCGCTTCCGTTCGTCGCCACCTCTAAACGCATACCGAAGAACTTCTTAGTGAGCCACCTGGATACGTGAAATGTGCGTTTCTAGCAAAAGCAAAATCTTATAATCTGATATGGTTTTAGGAATTCGGGGGTGATCTTGCCTTTTCATAGTCGCCACTATTTTACTAGCCACCGTTGAATGTAACTTAAAGGTATAGTTTAGAGAAAATAATGAGGAAGACGTCTAAAAACAAAAACAATGAAACTGTAACAAAGGCAATATTACGAGCAAGTCATCATAATAATCACTATGCGACTTTCGCTGAGTGTACTATCGGCGTCAAATGAAAGTTGAACAGCGGAGCGCGTGGACCAAGCATAAGTGAAGACATAGTGCGCGCCGTCCAGTCATCACCATTGACAGGCGCGCACATCCGGTTTGGCCGCATTACGCGATCCCCCTCTAGTGAGATAATGTCGCTTCTGTTCTGGTTCTCACATTTGAAAGGGAGAAAATAAAAAATAAAAATGAAGCTGAAATATTGCAGCTCAGGGCGAGTCTTGTCGAACAGATCGCCGAAACCACAAGCGCTGTCGGCGCGAACAGCGGTGCGCGTTGTGCAGTTTGCACCGTCATTGCAAGGTAGATTCGCCCTCGCGGTTTGCAGCTTGCGCGCCACATTCGTTCTTTCGATCGGCAAACGTGCGCTGCGCGGTATCGCTGGCAGCCGCGATGGCGGCCGGCATGCCGAGCGCGTTTGGCCGTTTGACATGGTTTCACTCCCAAACCTGCAGCGCTTCCCTTTTACCACAGCGTCGCAGCGTTATCGGCGTCTAGACGCTATTCAAAAATTGAATCTGACTGGTTATGATCACGAGCATTAAAATAAACTCGCGTGTAAGGCTGCCGAGACAGCGATGCCATGCGTATTATAACTGTGCCTGGAAACAAAGGTGCGCCGAAGTGAGTATGGGCATAATTATGTATGGGTATAATTAGAAAGTAAATGAAGAAAAGACCAACGAGAACAAATATACCTTTATTGCAGGCGATTGCAGGAATCTGCAAAAGGTAAGTATCGGGCTTCTTAAACTTCGACGATACCTTGCCGAGGTGAAGGCACGATGGTTCCCGCGAGAAAATTTCAACGCTATTTCATGTTTAGTACTTAGTAAAGTCACCTCCAGCGGCCACGACGGCTTCCATTCTTCGAGGAAGACTGTCGAAGAGATGGGTCGCAAAGTCCGTTACGCGTAGGCGCTCCCACTCCTCTTGTATGGCGACCCACAGCGCGTCCTGCGAGCCGCGCTCAATTGGCCGCCGCGAGAGTGCCTTCTTCATTGCACCCCACACATTCTCGCATATGTTCATGTCGGCGCCTTGCGGAGGCCACACCATTAGCATCACTCCCAGCTGTTCAAACAAGCATGCTATTGATTTGGCCATGTGGATGGGGCTGCGGTCCTGTTGGAAGAAGTAGATGCCGTCAGGGAACGGGCCGTCCAAAGCATAGGGCACAACGACGCTCTCGCTTACATCGCGATATGCGGCAGCATTGAATTTACCCCGTAGACGAACCATAGGTGAAAGACCTTCCTAGGAGAGCGCACCCCACACGCTGACGGAGCAGCGGCCGCTGCTTGCCACACGCTGTAGGTTCCTGGGCTCATATCTGAAGGATTGTAAACCGAAATTGAATGAGTTGCGGTATCTTATGTCACCACCAGAAATGGCGAAAAATGGCAAGCTTAATAACAATTCCCTATAAAATATACCAAATCGTATTGAATATATCAAAATATGGGCTAGTTTTCGAATCCCAATAGCAATACGTAATGCGCAGTAATTATAGTAATCATGCAAAAAAAAGCGAGAAAGCCGACATGATTAAATGGGGTGAATGTCAAACCTGGTGTTGTCAGTTCTCCAAATTCGTTGACGCTGTTTCCGCGGGAGGAAAAAGTCGATTCGTCGGAGAATATCACACAGCGCCAGTCTTCCGCAGTCCATGTTGCATGGTCTTCGGCAAACACAAGTCTTCCGCGCTTATTGGCTTCTGAGAGCGCAGGCTTTCTCGACGGCCCCCGGCTTCGCAGGCCAGCCTCGTGCAGTCGACGTCTGATTGTTGATGTGCTGGCAGAGAGGTTCAAGCTGTCTTTGATCTCTCGAGATGTAAGGAACGGGGCGTCTTCCGCAGCTCGTATGACAAGTAAGTCCTTATCGCTGTCGGTCACCCGCTGCCTGTGTCCACGGGGAAGGTTCCAGAGGCGTCCACCATCACGGAATGCCTGGCAAATTCTGTTAACTGTAGGCAAACAGCGATTCCTAATCCTGGCAATCTCACGCTGATGCACTTGGTGCCGGTAAAGAGAAACAATTCGCGCTCTCTCTTCGGACGAAACACCCGGCATATCCAGTTCACTTGACGCTGGAAGATCTCCGTATTGTCTTAAGGGTGGAGAAAAGGTAGTTCTGATCGCTAGACAGGCGAATCAGAAAGACCTATCGTTGGACATTAACTACGACCCGGTGATATTTACTCGTTCTTTGTCTCATGCACACATGCCGATAACGCTGCGACGCTGTGGTAAAAGCGAAACGCTGCAGGTTTGGGAGTGAAACCATGTCAAACGGCCAAACGCGCTCGGCATGCCGGCCGCCGTCGCGGCTGCCAGCGTTACCGCGCAGCGCACGTTTGCCGATCGAAAGAACGAATGTGGCGCGCAAGCTGCAAACCGCGCGGGCGAATCTACCTTGCAATGACGGTGCAAACTGCACAACGCGCACCGCTGTTCGCGCCGACAGCGCTTGTGGTTTCTGCGATCTGTTCGACAAGACTCGCCCTGAACTGCAATATTTCAGCTTCATATTTATTTTTCATTTTCTCCCTTTCAAATGTGAGAATCAGAACAGAAGCGACATTATCTCACTAGAGGGGAATCGCGCAGTGCGGCCAAACCGGATGTGCGCGCCTGTCAATGGTGATGACTGGACGGCGCGCACTATGTCTTCACTTATGCTTGGTCCACGCGCTCCGCTGTTCAACTTTCATTTGACGCCGATAGTACAGTGTTTCGCACTGCGACACAGTTACTTTTTACACACGAGCAAGAAAAGTTAGCACTTCGCTATGATGGCTTGAAGATGACGACGTTAGTAGGATGGTGGCGGGCAACAACGATGACATGACAACCTGTTCCGTTACAACCTGGGCCGATCCCAAAGGTAGCGCGCTGAGCAAAATAGGCCAATCCGAAGAGTGGTGCAACGTCACCTCGCATCTTAAAGTGCTGGCTGCGACGAGGGAAGGACGGAGGAAGCAGACGCTGTCTTGCTCTTGTTTTCAAATTGTTGCTATGCGACATGACACACGTACGTGCCAACTGTCTCAAAGTGCTAGCTTGCATGAGGGAAGTAAAGTGGCAAGGTTGTAATTCTCTCGTGCCATGAAGGCGTGGATAAAGCACTGGACTATTGCGCTGGACGATCCTGGTCCTAATCACCCCATCGCAGGCGCACATTCCCTTTTTTATTAATGCGAAACCATTATATGGCTGATGAGGCGGGAAATCCGGCGTTGGCGTGACCACACGATTGTGCAAAAAGGCTAAGAACCCTCGACCTTTGGTGGGCGTCGAACCCGCGAGCTTCGGTGTTAATTAGGGCTAAATTAATTACGGTACAGTTAGGTAGGGTAGTGTTAATTAAGGCACTCGAACCTACGACCTTTGGTGGGAGTCGAACCCGCGAGCTTCGGTGTTAATTAAGGCGAAATTAATTAAGGCACAGTTAGCTAGGGTAGAGTTAATCAAGGCACTCGAACCTACTACCTTTGGTGGGAGTCGAACCCACGACCTTTGGTGGCAATTAAGGTGAAGATAAATGAAGACCACGGAAAGAACATAAGCATCGCGCGGTGGTCGCCTTGCTTTCGCATTCCTCCATGCAGGGATAACTAAGTGCGCCTTGAATTTTTCAATTACAGCGCGTGTGAGACTTCTTCCCGCAACCTCTTCGTCTCTCGGGAAGACAGCAGCCAGCACTCGAAAAGTGGAGGGAGGATGCAAAAAAGGCTTCACTTGAAGAAGGAAAACTATTTGAACTCGCTTGCAGCGCCTGCTATATAGAATAATCGAGAACAGTAGCATCTTTGCGCAGTGCGTAGTAAGTCACAACCCTGCTTAGAACGACAGATAGCTGAGCTAGTTGGTAAGGGTTCATTATGCAAAAAAGAGGTGAGGCGTGCAGATAGGACACAAGAGTAGAGAAGTGAACAACATGAACGCCGAATCTTCTCTACTCATGTATCCTGTCTACACGCCTCACCTCTTTTTTGCATAATGAATCCTTATCAACTAGCTCACGGCGTTCGTGTTGTCCACTTCTCTACTCGTGTGTCCTGTCTGCACGCCTCACCTCTTTGTTGCATAATGAAGTCACAACCCTGCCGACAACTTTGTAACATCTGAAGTAGCAACATCGCAGGACACACGCGGTTGAAAAAGCCATCGAGCTAGCCGCCACATATTCTAACTCTTACGATTGGGCCACCTTAAGCTCTGAATGGATGTGGAGAATCACATAACGAGAAGTGCACCGCTCTTTCTACGAAAAAATATTTTCAACATAATATAGTCTATGTCTGCACTACACATCAACGGAACATTGCTGGTTCATTTCTTCCTTGCGCTTACGCGCAGGCATGTGAAAACACCTCCGCCCACCACGTAGTGTAACTCGTTCCGCAAGCAGGCAAGGTTCTCTACGGCGACGTCTTGTTGACCCTTTTCGCGGATCAGTTTGTTCTAGAGAAACGAGATGGCGCTTTCGGCGGCGCGCCGCACGTAGCCTCGGCGACAGTGCACGAATACGAAACCACTACCGCTTCCACCTTGCTCTTGTGGGATTAGCTGTTGGAAATGCAAGTGAGTTTTCGCTAACTCACTGTGCTTCAGTCATGCGGGGTTGAATCATTTGGATTGACGACGTGTGCAGTAATTGGTTGCAAAAGTAGTGACTGGCATACTAAGGAATGGAAAGAATCTGTGTGGCCAAGTTCGCGGACCGCTGCTGCAACCGTCCGTACGTGTTACTGGCACTTCGAGATGTACGGCTTTCCTCGAGGACACAGAAATGTGCTCAACTGCCAGCGTTGTATCGCTAACCTTCAAAGAAAGTGCTTAAGCCCCGGAACGCCGGCAAGAGTGAGTACCACTTGTTAAAACAATGACAAAGGGAGTAGCGCCGCGCCCTGTCATAGTAAGTATCGCGCACAGTATCTGATCACATCTGCCCCAACTGGCATGAAAACTTACACCCACTCTATAGCCAACGTGTCAGTGAATGAATGGGTGCACGCTTGAATATATGCGCACCATATACGCACAATAAATGACGGACTACACCGATAGCGCACGAACGGTCGAAGCTGTATGTTTCGGAACGGTCCAAAAGAGCAAGCGAGTTACTAGCGATAATACATATTTGCTACAAGGTGTTACAACGTACAAAACAGCTACGTTTCAGGCCTTGCGCGCAGCAAGAACAACCCTATCGGAACTGAGCACACTCGCGAGTGATTAGGCAGAAAATAATCAGATAGGGACCCCGCCGAGGAAATTTATTGAGTCAGGAATGTGACAAGCCGCTGCTTCAAAATATTCACGAACCAAAGAACGAAGAGCAAAACACACTAATCTTGATTCAGTTCATGAGTGGAAACTTTGGATAGCTTGGGACACACATTTAGCCCCGTTTTTAGAACAAGCACCATATGCGCTGCTCGCATCGTTTGCGCATAGCTCACTCAGCTCCCAAAGCGCTTTTGCATGTTCTCTGAAGCTGTAGCAAAAGCTTCATGTCGTCCACCCAGTCACCGTCTACGATATCTCCCGTAACAGAGGTTTGCTAAGCCGCACCGGAACCATACACACGAATTGTAAACACGAATGCAACAGAGGCAGTTGAGGCAAGCAATGGACGCGTCACCACGTGATCAAACATGGCAGCACCAATGGGTCAATTCTGACGATCGCATGACATAGTCAAATGAATAAGTGGTGTACACATTACACATGCGTCTGCGGAAGATTAGATGCTTGTACGCACCCTAGACGACCTGGCGAAGCCGAAGAAGGGTCGTAGCCGGAGACCGCCGGGTAACCGGCGCGTCTTCGTGCGCTTGTAGACGACTGGCGACTGTTGCTCCTGCGGTGGAGGCACGTGGATAGGTATAGGAAGCGGCGGTGGGCCACGACGCAGACCAAACATGGCGAGCCCCTGAGGAGGCACGGCCAACAGATGCGGCGGCGGCGGCGGACGACGCTGGTGTGTGCCTGGTAACGTTGGCACGAATGGTGGAGGCACGCCGAATACAGCGTGCCCAACAGACTCCTGCGGCATAAGCAGACCGCCGGGTGTCTTGTGGGGCTGTGGAGCCCGCGTGAGTGAAGGCCTCGCCAGCGCCGGAAAACGTGGTCCTTGCTGCCGGGGAGGCCTGGCAACAGCGGCAGGCACCATGCGCGGCGGCTTGGGGGGAGGTGGCGCTGGCAAGCGCTTCAGGGGCGGTGGCCTGCACGTTTGAACTCACATTATACGAAGCGTCAAGGCTAATACACTGTCTTGGTATTTACGTCGCCATGAGGGCGAGAGAAGTCATGCAGAGTGAGGGTACCAACGGGTGCTTGACAGTCCTACCTCTGGGGTAAGACAGCATTCGTTTCCTTCTTTGGCAGTGGCTGTGGCCTAGGCGGTCGAATGACGACGGGGCGTGGCTTGTGCGGCACGTTGGTCTTGGGTGTCCAGCGTGGAGCCGGTGGACCGGCGCTTGGCCCTGGGGACGGATCAGGTGCGCGGCGAGTGGGCATCGGGTGGCTGCCCGCCTGGTATATGCCCTTGCTGAGTTGGCTCAGTTTCTCCAGTATTGGCGGCGGCTCTATGGTGATCTGCAGCCCCGTTGGCGAACTAGTCATGTCACCGCGTCGTATCCGGAAGTCGCAACCATTAAAGAACTCGAGCGTGTTGCCCGAGCATTTGTGGCTGAACATCATCCTGCAGCGAGCACATCACTAGGTTAAAGAGAAAGCATCAGTGCATCAGCGCTCGGCGCCATCTATGATACGGCCGTCAAAGTACAAGTAGGCAAAACGTAGCATGTTTCTTTTTTATTTCCCATAGTTGCACTGATGCATTGACACTGAAATAATTCGAAAGCCTAATGGTATTATATAATGTAAGAGAAAATCATGAAAAAGGAAGGTTTTCTTGCCTCTACCTGCGACTTCATGTCGACAGTTATTTGTAAACCTGTGTCCTGTCTTCATGCTTGTCGCACCCGATTAGTACTGCTACCTTACGTAGAGCTCTTAACCGTGAGACGTTGATATAATCGCACTGTCTATAATCGCACACAGAGTTGACATGGATTTAAAGCACGCCAAGTAAATATGTCAACGTTCTTTTGCTATACTTGTTGAAACGATCGAGAGTTTGAAAACTAATTTGATGTAGTGCTGTTCGAGACAATGATGGCGATATGTGTTTCAGTGCACATTGTTCATGCAATGACCTGGTGTGTCAGCAGGAAAGAGAAAACTGGTTATGTATAAGGTCCGTGTGAAATAAAATATTTGAAGATATAAGTCATCACTCACCACGCGTGGAAGCCGTGCCTCCGGAATATTTTGTTCACGCATTCAATGTCGTCGTATAGGTTGTCATCCCGTAGCACTGCAAAGACGCCCAAAAAAAGCAAGCATCCACGATACCTTCATTATCGGTAATTTTCGCGAATTATGAAATCGATATAGTGAACAGAGAATTGGATGCGTAGCATGGTTGCTAGTTACTGTCACGTTTTTGACGATTTGAAAAGGCATTAGCAAGAGAGTATGCACTTGAGCCGCTTTGCAACATTAGGCAAAAAGTTCACACAGTAAATTAATCGTGAAAACTGCTCAGCTGACACAAGCTGCGGGAACTCGAGTCATGAAATTGCATTTGCATGGGCTCCCTGTCATACAGGTATAACTGGTAATGAACGAGCGAATTCCTCCCCACCTCACCCCCTATTGGCAACACCCCTTATTGGCAAACGTAGAGAAGATTACGTCATCCCGCTGTTCAGCAACGAAGTTACAAACGCCTCGCAAAAACTCAACGAAAAGGTAATATGCAGCACGATTCGGCGAAGAGTCCCAAAGAAAATTTTATATGCCATAAACCCTGGGCTAAAATTCGGTGTGTGTGTGTGTATGTGTGAAAACTTTTATTGTAATGAGGTCCGGAGGCTCGATTTCTCAAGCCTAGGCGGGCCGCTCCCACGTTGGCACTGTCAGGCCAAGCCTTTCAGCGACATCATGGGCCCTCTTAGTTGCCCTTAGTTGGTCCTGAAACAATGGGCTTTGAATCCTTTTCTCCCACTGTGTCCATTCTTCAATGAGGTTGGGGAGAGTCGCGGGACACCCCGCCAGCATATGTCTGATTCCAATGATGCCATTACAATCATTGCAGTCCATCTTAATTTCCCTCTCTGGATATATTTTATTAATGGTATACGGTGTGGGATATGTGCCCGTTTGCAATAAGCGCAGTGAGACTGCCTGAGCCCTGTTCAGTTTTGAATGTGGCAATGAGTATTGTCTGCGTCCTAAATAGTAATGTTTGGTAACGTCATTGTATGTTATTAAATGATCTCTAGATTCCCTGGCTTGATGGTGAACGGCTCGGTTGTGACTGTCACGGTTAGCAAGTCCTTGTGCCAAGTCATGAGCAATTTCATTGAGGTTTACCCGAGTCTCGTCCACTTTCCCCATATGCGCAGGAAACCATCGGATTTCAGTTGTCATAATCCCAATGTTTTCAAAAAGTTTAGCTGCAACTCCAGCTACGTAGCCTTTATCAAAACACTTTACAGCGGATTTCGAATCACTGTAAATGCAGGCCCACTTATTACTCCTGATGGCTAGAGCAATTGCCGCTTGTTCCGCCACCATGGGGTCCTTGGTAAAAATAGTGAGAGCGTCTTGCACCTCCCCTTGATAATTTGATACAATGGCCGTATATGCTTCTTTACCTTTCACCCAGGCAGCATCAACTATAGCTGCCAGTTGGTTCTGCTGCTCTATTTACTGCAAGAGTGCTTTAGCTCTTGCCTTTCTCCTTTCTACGTTATATTCTGGATGCATGTTTCTGGGGAGAGGGTTAGTTCTGATCTTGTTCCTAACTTCAGCCCTTAATTCTACTTCAGCATCTATTGGGCTCCTTGATGTATTCAGTTCTGCACCTATTGCCTGTAATATGTTCCTGCCAGCTCGTGACTTTGTCAATCTTTCGTGCTGCGCTAGCTGTTGGGCCTCCGCAATTTCTTCCATTGTGTTGTGCACCCCTAGACTCATGAGTTTGTCGGTTGCAGCGTTACTGGGTATCCCTAGGGCTACTTTAACGAGCTTCCTGAGCACCACAGCAAGTTTGTTAAGCCTGCTTCCATTCGAATAATCCAGCCACATAAGTGGAGTGACAGAGAGAAAAGGCATGTATTAGCCTCAAAGCGCTGTCTTCTCCTAAGCCTCTGTGTCTATTGGTAATTCTTCTTAGTAACCTAATGACTTCATCTGTTTTATTCGAGATATGTTGTATTGTTCTATAGTTAGTATTGTTTCCGTCTTTGTGATACCCAAGAACCTTGATTTCTTCAACTAGCCTGATTGCGGATCCTTCATGAATGTATAAGCACACTCTTGGCTCATCCTCCGGAATGTAACCTCTTGGTTTAGGACCTTTTCTGCGATGTTTAATGACTAAGAGTTCTGATTTAGCTGCCGAGCATTTCAACCCCATGTCTTTCAGTGTGTTCTCTACAACGTATAAACTTTCCTGTAATCTGGTCTCTGTCTGTCCTGCATTGCCCTTGGCACTCCATATGGTTATGTCGTCGGCATATATCACATAATGTATACCCTCAATTTTCTCCAGATTTCTTGCAACCTTGGACACTGCCAAATTGATTAGCATGGGTGAGAGCACAGCACCTTGTGGAGTGCCCCTATTTTCCAAATTCTTAGCTTCTGATTTAAGCTCACCCAGCATGAGTTGTGCAGTTCTATTTCTAAGAAAGTCCTTAATCATGTTAAAAGTCTCTTACCTAAACCCATGTCCGAGAGAACGTGAAATATTGCCTTATGCTTTATACGATCAAAAGCTTTTTCCACATCCAATCCCAAAAGAGCTTTCGTATGCGCTGGGCTGGCCTGTATAAGTTGATGTTTGATCAGCAGCATAGCATCCTGAGTTGACAGCCCTGGACGAAAGCCGATCAAGTTGTATGGGAGGATCTCGTTCTGCTCAACGTATTTCGTGAGTCGATTTAGGATGAAATGTTCCATAGCTTTGCCTAGACATGACGTTAAGGAAATAGGACGGAGGTTGTCTAGGGTGAGTTGTTTGCCTGGCTTTGGTATGAGGATAGTATTGGCCACCCTCCATTCTTCTGAGTATACCCCTTTTCTCCAACGTTCATTGAAGTGTTCATTTAGATAAAAGATTGACTCATCATGTAGATTTCTTAATATCTTGTTAGTTATTCCGTCAGGTCCAGCCGCCGATCTACCATTAAGACTGTGAAGAGCCGCCCTCACTTCACTCTCAGTGAAGTCCCGGTCAACTTCTTCACATATGCCTCCCGTATAGTCGGGGCTCTTGTCTCCTTCGTTTGGTTGTTTAAGTGGGAGATATTTGGCTGCCAGACTATCCATGATATCCCTCTCTGTTTTATCTTGGCTTTCCTGATGAACCAACTTAGCTATAGCTGTTCCCTTCCTTGTCCTTGTTTCATTCTCGTTGAGCAAGTGTTTGAAGAGGTTCCACCTACCTCCATGTTTGAGTTTACCATCAGCCGAATTACAGATCTCCTAAAATTCGGTGTATATGGGAAGGTATCGCGAAGTGTGGAAACGTTGTTTCACGGCTTTCCCCTTGGCGTGGCATGAACAATGTACTTTTTTTAAATAAAATCCATCGTGCAAGCTTCGCGCCATGTTCATTTGGAGTAGCGGACGAGGACATAGCTCACGTGCTACCGGAGTGCCCCCTATACGCCCAGCAAAAGCAACAGCTGCCCTTAAAACTTAGTGCTCTGTGTAATCATGCATTGTCCCTTGGAGCAATACTTGGGCCATGGACAGTTGGTGGCCTTGAAAGAACAGCTTTCCGTGCAGTTAAATGCCGTTAATGCAGTTAGCCTTCTTAGGATACATTACGTACTTCTCGGGGTCGGTCGGTCGATCGGTCTTTGCCTGCCTGCCTGCCTGCCTGCCTGCCTGCCTGCCTGCCTGCCTGCCTGCCTGCCTACCTTCCTGTCTGTCTGTCTGTCTGTCTGTCTGTCTGTCTGTCTGTCTGTCTGTCTGTCTGTCTGTCTGTCTGTCTGTCTGTCTGTCTGTCTGTCTGTCTGTCTGTCTGTCTGTCTGTCTGTCTGTCTGTTTATCTGTCTGTACGCGTAAAGTGCTTCGAGCGGCCAGTCGCGCGGCAATTTTGCGTGTGTTCACGGGCTTCTTTCACGCTCGGAAAAACAGTTTTATGCAGCACGTATCGAGCAACTGTGTATCGGTTGCTAGCACGCATCGATACCAAGCTGTATAGGGAGTTTCTCATGTTGCTGTACAATTTTCTCGTTGACACTTCTAATCAAACTATAATATTTAAGAAGTTGATTAATTAATTAAGACTAATGTAATTAGGCGGCATGCAAAAATAATGAGTATCTCCAAGCGACGCCAAACAAGATTACCTTGGTTCTGTCCAGCTACGTGGCCTTTGCATATTTTTTAAAATTTGGTGCATGATAGTTGGGACATCCTGTATATTCAGAAAATCTTGTCTGAAAAACGTGTCATGCGCAAACTTCGTGGAGGCGTCGCTAGATGACACAGCGCGTCCAGAGGGAAGCGCCAGATACGAGTCCGGCTGCACACACTCCTACATGACTCGTTTCGGCAGTGGCCATACGGTGTGTCGCTACAATGCTTCAAAGCTAATCGCGTTAATTTCGACATTCAACGATTTTCTGCAGTGTCTTGCTTTCGTTATTGTGTGTCCGTTTAATTTTCACCCTTGTATGTGTGACGGCTTGTGCATGCTAAAGTGTTTTAATTCGTTAGCATTCTTAGGGTACCTCACGCACTTGCCAGGGGTTATGTATGTATGCATGCATGCATGCATGCATGTATGTATGTATGTATGTATGTATGTATGTATGTATGTATGTATGTATGTATGTATGTATGTATGTATGTATGTATGTATGTATGTATGTATGTATGTATGTATGTATGTATGTATGTATGTATGTATGTATTCACCTATGTTTGTACCTAACCGTTTTCCCTTTTACTTGAGTCACCGTTGAGTGCTGTTGGACTGGGTGCTGTTCGAAGAAGCTGTTCGACATGGACTTGGAGCACTGAGTATGCGCCACTCGGTCAGTGCTAGTCTCCAATGAACCTCTGACGCCAACTTGCGTAACTCGATATGTCATAGTGGGAATGTGCCGTTCTACAATGACGAGAAAAATTAAGTTTCTTTGATATTGAACGGAATCGAACCCACCTCACAAGGGATCCTCAATGAGAACAACCCGACATTTGGAGGCTGCGTGTCACAAATGCACTGGGCAGGTGCCGCTTTTCGGTGAACAGCTTTCACTCCAACGCTTTAGTGAGCTTGACGGATGAATTCACTAGGTATGAGTTAACTCAACTCATCAACCTCACTAGGCATGTGCCACTCTTTAATGAACATCTCGCAATCTTGGGTCACTGAGTATGCGCGACTGAGTGTGCGGCAAGCGAGGGAACAATTCTCAGCGTTCACAGGCATCGGCGCGCCACGCATCTCGGAGGCCACGCGCGGACTTCGTGGCAATGCCACTAGATGGCTCAGCATGTTCAGAAAGAAGCGCGAGAGAGGAGCCCAGTTGTTGCATGGCTCGTTTCTAGCGTTCGCACGCACCGGCGCTAGATGTCGCCGAGTGTTCTTATGGAAGCGCGAAAGAGGAGTCCCGCTGTAGTACACGCCTAATATATAACTGGTTTCTGCGGTGGTAATACGTTGTGTCGCTATATTCCTTTAATGCTAACGCATTGGTGTCCATAGTCATCGTTAGATGGGTTCTGGCGCAATTTTGTATTATTTTTTATTTATTTATTTTAAAGGAAAATTTTTTGCATAGAAGTGATTGAGCCGCCGGAGGCGTACTACTGCAAGTCTCTGTAATTAGTCCCCATTTAACCCCACGTACCTATCTACCAGGATTTCTTTCTGAATTTAGGCAAGACATAATGTTATTTAAGAATATATATATCGTGTCGTTCATTACATAGTGAGGGTATCGACTTCGGCAGCTTTGATGCCGTTAGGCAGCATACGAGGGTTTATTGGCCAGTTTTCTCCTTTCTAATTCACGTACAAGGTGATGCCTGCAATAGAAAAAGATGGTCTGCAGCCGCCGTTATAAGCGTAAGTTATGGCACTGGCTAAAACTCCCAGGGCTTGATTTAGTACACATATGCAAATACCCAGGAAAGTGGATGGAAAAACGGCGGAAATGGAAAGTGGTTTGGTTTAGCTCTGGCGGAATAAGGGAGGGGGGTTGAAAACCTTCCTCTCCCCGGAAGTCAATTGGGTTTTCCTGTTTAACACAGGGTCATGGGTTTTACTTCCGGTCGCAGCGGCCGCAATCCTATGGGAGAGGAATGAAGGAACGCTTTTGCAACGGCGTTTTGCGTCCCCTTTAAAGATGACTAGGTGGTTGAAATCATTCCGGATCCCTTCCCTACGTAGTCTCCCGCAGTATTTGGGGTGGTTTAGGACGTTAGGCCGCGTCAATTAATTTTGGTTATAGGACTACACAGCCGCTTTTAAGATTTAGCGGAACAGTATCGTCGAATTATTTATTTCCGCTATACATATATAGAGAATTTTTGTACCTTGAGGCGAAAATAATAGGTTTATAGTTGATAGCGGACTCTTGAGTGCATTTAGATTGATCCTTAGGAGATAAGGGAGCTTCTAACTGAATTTAAATGTTCCTAAAAGTTATATGGCACTCTAGGAGGGGCAGCTGTTATTTCTTAAATGAAGCCATGCGAATCCAGCATGCTTTGATTTTAAGACTCTCAAACACAGAGGACTGAAGTGTCTAAAATGGGCGCCTTCAACACATCTACAGACACGAAGGCTCAAAGAAATGATGTGATGCTTCTCGGACATTTCTTTCTCTCTTCTTTCTTCCTCTTTCTTTTCCTTTTTCTTTCTTTCTTTCTTTCTTTCTTTCTTTCTTTCTTTCTTTTTTGGACGTCACGCAGGAACTAAGCCGCGATAGCAATTAACGCCACTACTCGCTGGCAGCCGTTGCGTTTGAAATGTACAAGCACGTTCGTTGTCGTGATGCTGCGTTTCGGGCCTTGTGCCTTGTACTTCCAGGGTGGCCGCAGACCCGGCGGGGGAAAGCAGACGTACCACTAGAGAGGCTGACCCTCCGTGGTTGCTTAGTGGCTATGGTGTTAGGCTGCTAAGCACGAGGTCGCGGGATCGAATCCCGGCCACGGCGGCCGCATTTCGATGGGGGTGAAATGCGAAAACACCCGTGTACTTAGATTTACAGGGTGTCTACCAACCGGGAAAATCGAGAATTCTAAGGGATTTTGAGTAGTCTGGAAAAACTCAGGGAATTTGTGCTTCTACAGGGAAAATTAGCTGTAATTTTATTGAAAGGGTCGAAAGTCGCAGTAATGCTGGCTCGAGTACAGACAGGAATCGTAATGAATCGTCTTTGACGCCCTGTCGTCGGCTGGAGGAGTTGCCAGTATACAGTCAACGACCGACTTCCCAGATTCCCGATAATTTGGACGGCTTCACGGCACCGCCACCACGTACCTCATAGAGTCAATGTATCAGAACGTCTGAAATTTTTGGACGCAAGAACTCTTCGCCGTCCGATTTTCTGGACGTTTTGCCGTGACCGCAGATTCGAAGCGGCATTACTCAAAGCCACCACCGCTGCCATTTTGATTACCTCGCCGCCTCGAAGCGGCGCTCTCGCTCGCAGATCCACTGGCAGCCGTAGCCACCACTGCGGCAACGTTAGGTCTAACTGCTTCGACGTTCGCTATAAAGCTTCTTGCCGTTGGGTGCCCTGTTTTTTTTTTTTGAAAGAACTCGCAGATATCAGCAATGGCACGGACTCTTTGTGGTCCTCGCGAGTGGCTTAGAAGCTTGGACAGCACGGTGCGTTGCATAATGCCTGTTCCCGAAAGTCAGCTTCGCCTCGATACAGAAATGTTACTTGGTGAAGCATGCGCAAAAGTATTACAGTGGAGCATAACAAGCGTGGAAAGGGCCTGTTACCACGGGGCACAGTTTGTATTCCTTAATTATACACGCGTGCACCCGGTATTTCCTTTCACAGTACGAGCACCGATATGCCTAATAAGTGTACCTACAGGCCTTCAGAGCGTTTTCGAATGTACCTGTGGCGGTTTGAGCCCCTAAGGGCAGTAAATGACATGCATTTAGTTTTTCCCACTCGCCGATTTTTCGGACGTTTTCGCGGCCCCTAAGAAGTTCCAAAAATCAGACGTGGACTGTGCAACTGACCTAGACGATGCTTCAAATTTTCCGTGGGGCGAACGAGTGGCGGAAGGAGGACAAGAACAGAAAAGACCCACGCATTGAGGAATGAACGGGAAAGGAAGCGTGCTGCCGCCGTTTTGAAGGAGCTTGAGCTCAAAAAACAAAGTGTTGGCTGATGCCGAGATGCAGGTGTCCTTCATCCAAACCAAAATAAACTCTTTAAAGCAGTGAAACACAGCACTAAGGCGTCGTGCCTGGGCTGCGAGTATGTCAGGACAGTTGAGGTTGACTTACGAACTGTTGAGGGAGAATCTCAATTGTGACAAAGTTCGGGCCTCATACCACTGAGCGTGCTATCAGTTGATAGAAATAGTTCATATTCGAAAATATTTGCTTCTGTATGCATCTCCTTTTTATTTGTATTTGAGAATGTCCGACTCGATTTGCAATTTTTTAAAGAGATTTTATTTGCTGTGCATATTACTAACTCCTCCTTTCTATTCTCTTCTTGAATAACATAAAGACTACTCCTTAGTATTCAAACTGGATTAAGTAGTTTTTTTTATTTGTTTCATATGCTTACTAGAGAATGACAGCATTGGGCGACGTGGTTTCAGCCCATCTTGACATAAAACGTAGTTCTGCGTCACTCAGGGAATTGTGCAAAGGCACCAGGGAAAACCTGGAAAACTCTTGGAATTTGGAAATGTCAACTTGGTAGACACCCTGATTTAGGTGCATGTTAAAGAACCCCATGTGGTCGAAATTTCCAGAGTCTCCCACTACGGCGTGCCTCATAATCAGAAGGTCATTTTGGCACGTAAAACCACTCAATTTAATTAACTAGAGAGGCTCGTGAACCGCCTTGGTGGCGCAGTAACTGTGACGTTGCGCTACTAAGGCCGATGGCGCGAGATCGAATTCTGGCCGTGGCGGCTGCATTTCGATGGGAGTGAAATGCAAAAACACCCTTGTACCGCGCATTGGGTGCACGTTAAAGAGGCCCGTTTGGTCAAAATTATTCCGGAGTCCCTCGCCACGGCGTGCGTCGTAATCAAATTGTGGTCTTGACATGCAAAACCCCAGAGGTTAATTTAGAAGCTCGTGAAACTTGTCGAACATAACTGATTTTGTTTTATCGCTAAGCCCTCAAGTACGACTTTTCCGCGTTCCTGCACTTTCGTGAAGCTAGCATAAAAATGGCCTTCGTGCAACATAAAGATATCAGTTGGTTATATTTGCAATCTGGTTTCCGGTTGCAATTTCCCATACGGGACTCCTTGCGATTTGAGAAATATTTGGCAATTTGAAATGTTTGTAATCTTGTTCGTGGAAAACTTTCGAGACAAAAAATGGTCACGCTGCTGCGGAAGCATTTCGCATTCTGCGCATGAGTAGTAACGTTAATTTACTCACGGTAACATGGCATCCTACAGACGTTCTCGCTGTGACCTTGGTGTGGCTGACACCAGTGCTTATCGTTGATCTGCGATTCAAACACATAGTCCTCGTTAATATGCACTTGTAGTTATCTGGCAAATCGGGCCCTCTAGTTCTGGCAAAAGCAGCGCTTAGAAAGATGTCTATTCCATTCCAGAAATTAGGCACACTAACAGGCCTTTAGGCCATTTTAAGGGCATCGATAGGTGACAAACCGCCAACAAAACGAGATTAGTATTCGATACTATATATATATATATATATATATATATATATATATATATATATATATATATATATATATATATATATATACACACACAAATTGCCGGAGCTAACTTTAGCCAGAGTTTAAGAATATGCAACTGCCACTTAGCTGGACCGAACAAAGATAATGTTGTTTACCGTCACTTAGAGATGCTCAGATTAGTTTTTTTTAATTCCGCGTAACTAGATAATTACACTCTAAGAACAGTTTACACCTTTTGGCTTGCCCCTTCTGCCACACAAAGATAATCGTCATCTGCCTTGATGCGTTTCCTTTCTTTATCGCTGCAAGCCCGGAACTTTCCAATGACGAACGGCACGCGCGTTATCAGAAGGGGCACTCCAAAGGGTGTAAACTGTTCTATGCTGATAACGCGCGTGCCATTCGTTACTGGAAAGTTCTGGGCTAGCAGCGTTAAAGAAAGGAAACGCATCAAGGCAGATGACGATTATTTTTGTGTGGCAGAAGGGGCAAGCCAAAGGGTGTAAACTGTTCTTAGAGTGTAGTCTTAATGAATTAATCAACTTCTCAAATATTATAATTAGATGTAAAGTGTCAACGAGAAAATTGTAGAGTGTCATGGAAAACTCCCAGTACAGCTTTCTGTTGCTCAATACGTGCTGTATAAAAGTGTTTTTCCGAGCGTGAGAGAAGCCCGCAAATGCACGCAAAATTGCCGTGCCACTGACCACTCGAGGAGGCACCTTTCGCGTATTCGCGGGCCTCTTTCACGCCCGGAAAAACACTTATGTAGCACGTATTGAGCAACAAAAAGCTGTACTGGGAGTTTTTGATGTCGCTCTGAAGTTGATTTATTAATCAAGGCTTATTACTTAATTAGGTGGAATGAAAGAAAGAAGTTTGAGTATCTTCAAGCGACGGCAAACAAGATTGCATTGTTCTGTGCAGCTACGTGATAGCTACTGTGCAGCTACGAGGTTGTAGCAATTGCTACGAACGGGTGGATATCTGATTTTCCCTTTATTCATTACTTCTCTCCACCTTGCGGGTTTCCGCAGAACTACTACGTCAAACACTTGCCTTTGCTTCGTGTTGTCGACAAATTCAACTTCGCCCTGCCATCTGCTAGCCGCCTGGTAAGCTCAGATGGTAGAGCGGCTGCACCGGAAAGGCGGTGGTCCCGGGTTCGAGTCCCGGACCAGGACGAATTTTTCTTCAACTATGAGGCGTTTTCTTTCGAGGAACCCGTATGGGTTTCCTTTGTAGCAATTGTTACGAACGGGTAGATGTCTGATTTTCCCTTTATTCAGCTACGTGGGATTTGCGTATTTTAAAGCTCTGGCTAAAGCTAGCTGGGACACCCTGTATATAGCCGAGTCTTACAGTACATAAAAAACAATTAAGTTTAATAGTACTCTCAAAGGGCAAAATTAATATTTGACCCACCTGAAAGATACCATGGTCGCCACTGCCATCGTATTTGCCTTTGTGGTATGCTCGAGTGTCAAACCTGCTTTCCCAATAGGCGAGGCACAGCCCTGTTGGAGTAAAACGCAAAGCAAAGAGGACGATGCTCCTACTGTTCCCACCCGTAGCACGTGTCTTTCAGCGTCCATGTGCACGTAGTATATTGAGGCACTACAACTGCAATCGAGGTAAGCGTGACTGCGCCAAATGTACTCCGCAAAGAGGCGCTTAACCGCCTAATGTGACCACAACGCTGCCCTATCCATGCTAAGCAACAGCAGTAAGACGCAGTAGCATGGGATGTCGCTACTTGGATTTTAGGCCTTGCGAAATGTGGCACACGGCGTCATGGCGCATGTAGGCTTGCAACGGTCGTGCCGCACACTTTTAGGAGTTCTACCACAAGTCCGTATACCTAATTTTTTTTCCCCTCTGTGATGAAACCTTGATGAGCAGGTCTTCGACATAAAGCCGGCGCTGCCCTCGAAGAGTTATACTTTATAGACATTTTTATTTGGGATTTATTGATTTCTACAGACATGCTTCGAATTATTCGAAATAAATTCGAAAATTTCAAAATTCGAAAATTCGGAAGTATATATCGAAAATGCGAAAGATACTTCGAATTCGAAGTATATATTTCTTTTTCGTCACCGAATTTGGCGCATGTACCTTCGTGCGAGGAATTGTTTATATGTCTATGGAACACAAATATCTCAATAGAAATAGGCTTGTTCACCAGTTTTGTTTATACCGACACTTCAGATTTCTGAGCAAACTAAAATAATTTTTTTACATTTGTGTATGTCTTCTCTTTTTTTGTCAGTCTTTAAAATATGTTTTTTTCGCCTGCCGTTTTCATATCGTAACCGTAAGTATCTGAAGTAGGAAGCTATGCATATTGCATAACTTCAGTTCTGATCAAACTCACTTTCTCTAAGACGGCGAAGTAGTCGACAAGCACTCTGTAAAGTATTTTCTATTCTAGTCAAAATCATTTTCTAACAAACACTACTCACACTTGTCGAGGTCCCTCTTGGGAAACTTGAAACGGTCGTGCAGCTCCAAGGCAAGTTCGCAGCGGTCGTAGACGCGAGCCCAGACGGCGGCGCAACCTACGCTGGCCAGCACCAAGCCCGTTAGTGCGTAGCTCGCCGGCCACCGCCTGCGGCGCTCCATCGGCAGCTGCGTCGAGAGCAACCACAGAAACGTGCATCGAGTGAGAAACGCATGTCGTCACTTCCTCTCGGCACTCGTGAGGAAGACCGCTTCCGCGTTCAAGCTCTGAACGGCTCTTGCCACTCTATACATGTTCCTGACTGTTGAAAGCAAAGGGAGGCAATTAGTATTGGGAACGAGGAAAAGTATGAAAGTCCGTGAAGTGTGCGTAATAGCATGGTACCACTTAGGTCTGAAGTGGTGACGGTCATTGCCTTGACACTGGCCTAATGCCCAAACGCAATCCAAGTCGCACCGAGCCGCGACTTTGATCGCTACTGTGCTAGGTAAATGCAATAAATGTACTGCAAAAAAAGATCCCTTCATGGATATTACTAACGAATACGTATCACAATTCGTCGCTCTTACATAAAATCTATCCGGATACTTACAGTGATGCTACTTGCCGCGATCATGGAGAAATAGCCACGTTAGAACACATGCTCTGGCGGTTTGCCCGGTCACGCTCTATCATCGATAACAGCGCGGCCAGATGGGAGGCGGTTCTCCGCAGCCCTCTTCTGGCTGACCAACTCTGGGCTGTCCTGCAGGCCCACGATGCGGCCGAGCGGCTCGGCCTTCCGGTTCCCACGTGAGGGCGGCCCGTTTCGTGAAGACTCACGATCTGCAGGGCTTCAATTAAGTTTTGCCATACCATACCATGGATATAGTGTATTATTTTTTTAGAAACGTGGTGAGCGTCATTATGAAACTACACATTGTTCCCTATGCAAAACTGTACGGCGTAATTTACAAAACTTTACTTTCCTAAGAATTTCTTTTTCATGGCTGGCCGCCTCCGTTATAGCAACTGGACCGCGCTTGTTCTCAAGAACAACTTCCACTTATGACGCGCTTTTGTGAGTACGTGCTCTGTATTCATAATGACCTGGAATTACTATGAGCAGCTTTCATAGGCTGAAACCCCTTTTTGTGTAAGAAACCAGATGTTGCCTCCTGAGATTTCAGCCGGCTATCAATTGATATCAAGGTAGTAAAACGTTATGCTTCAAATGCTGGGAGGAGGATGAGGGAAAAGAAAGGAAGAACAGCCACTGTAAATACCCACTAGTTATCCTGTGCTAAGGAAGGGTTAGAGGGAATGAAAGATGATAGAAGAAAAAAATGAGAGAGAGAGAGAGAGAGAGAGAGAGAGAGAGAGAGAGAGAGAGAGAGAATGCAGCAGGTCCAACGAGTTGGAATCTATATACAGCGAAGCTTTGTGAGAGTGCATAAAAAGTCGAGACACGAGTTTTTGTTTATTGAATATCCGCACAAAGTGACCCTGCATGATCGCCGCTGCTGCGGATGGATGGATGGATGGATGGATGGATGGATGGATGGATGGATGGATGGATGGATGGATGGATGGATGGATGGATGAATGAATGAATGGATGGGTGGATGGATGCTATGAGTGTCCCCTTTGGAACGGGGTGGTGGTTTGCGCCGCCAAGCTCTTGTTATTATATTGCCTAATGTCCTATATATCTTAAAAAGAAAAAAAGAAAAGGAGAAAGAGAACCCACGATGAATTCCCATAACCAAATTTTCTGAAGCCCTATTGTGAACTTTGTTTTTGTACGCCCTCCGCTGTTTGTCGTTTCACTACTTCCACCAATCTTTCAATCGCCTCTGACTAATCTCTCTTAACGGACATGTTTACTTTGCCCCTGTTCTCGCTCAACCCAAGGGCTTCAAGGAGGCCAGAGGTGACTAAATCGACAGCTGGGCAGATATATTCTCATTCTAATAAAACATGCTCCATCGTTTCCCTAGCGTTACCGCAGCAAGCACATGGTTCTTCTTTGTTGTATCTCGATTTAGAAGTGCGTGTTCTAAGGCATCCTGATCTCGCTCCAAAAAGTAAGGAGCTTCACTCTGAGTTATCATAAATTGCTTCTTTCCTGATTTTTTTTACTCTTAGGTAGTTACTCATAGCAGGTCTCTTTTCATTGCCGCCACCCGTGAGATTATCTCAGCCTTTATGATTTTCCGCTTGACCTTCTTTGTTGCCATGTTGCTCACCATACAGGTCGCATACTCGCTGGTAAGCTTCCTAGTTGTTTTCCTCCACTGTGAATCAATGTTTTTCCTGTACGAATACCTGAACACTCTCCCAACCCATTTACTTTCTTCCATATTCCTCAGTCTTTCTTCGTAATCAATTTTACTGTGAGCTTCCCTCACTTCAAAATTTGTGCCGCCCATATCACCCTGCACAGCTTAATTTGTAATCTTCCCGTGAGCGCCCAATGCGAGGCGTCCCATTGACTTTTGGTTGCCACCGAGACCTGATTGTACTCCGGAATTCAAGCAAACGACCGCATTTTCAGATGTAAGTCCTGAAACCATTACACGTTTCCACAAACCCCGGAGTACCTCGTACCTATTGTATCCCTATAGCGCTTTGGCTTTCATTATGGCCGCATT
Source organism: Dermacentor variabilis (assembly GCF_050947875.1). Classification (NCBI taxonomy): domain Eukaryota; kingdom Metazoa; phylum Arthropoda; class Arachnida; order Ixodida; family Ixodidae; genus Dermacentor; species Dermacentor variabilis. Next base: position 165,521,627 of record NC_134568.1, read on the forward strand.
TCGTTTCCCCTTTACTGTTATTGTTTTTTCCTGTGTTTGCATTAATGTATTGCCTGCGTTTATCCATATACCAATATACCAACATATTTATATTCTTTTATGGGAGGTATTTCCTGGCCCTGTATTGACACTGCGCGGAATAACAAGCGCGGAATACTTGTTGGCCAATGGTACAGCAGCACCCTTGTCACACCAAAATCATGTTGCTCAACAAGCTCGAGGCTTTTCCGTGTAGCATATGATGTGGTGTTCGCCTTGCTATTGGTATTGATTGCTATCACGCACTTTGTCGCTACTATTCTTTTAGGTGTGAAAAGTGGTCTCCTTTAGGACAAGTGCAGGCGCGCGTTGGCACTGTTTGCGGTCCAAAATATTGCAACGGTGTCTATGGCGACACGATTTCAGCAGACGACCGTCCTGATCTGCGTTTGCGAATTCGCAGATCGAACCGCAGGTATAGTCACAGCCTTATGACCCCCGTCACGAAGACTACTTCAAACCACTTTCCATTCTCGGAAAGAGAAAACACAAGATATCTTAACAAGGCATTTCAACGCGTGTGAAGAGTTAATATTAGTATTTAACTGAGCAATTGGTTCACAGCGAGCTTGAACAGCTGAACTAAACAAACAAATTCACGCAGAAACTCCTCTAGGAGTTGCCATCTCATCTCATCTCATGTCAGTGCTCACCTCCACGCAGCGCGGTGTCGTTATCAATGTTACGAAACTTGATCCACCCAGTATAAACCACAGCGCTACCGCGCGACACGAACTGCTCCGGACGGCGGCGCAACGTGAATAGATGACGCAAGCAAACTACTACAGGTGGCGGTGCCAGATGCGCTGATGACGTTCCGATTATTATGGGGAACCAGCGCTGGCCAGGAGGCGCTACGACAGTTTTAGTGTGAAACTAAAATAGGCTGACACCATCCGGTAGGGAGTCTAATCAGATGGCACAGCATATTTAACGATAACAGACGCGCGGCTGTATCAATACTTGCTTAGCCCGATGCGCCGAGCCATGCCATGCGCGTTGCGTTGGGCGCATGCGCAGCTACGTCCTAGTTCGTCGGTTTCCTGTCATGGGAGGAGCAGTGAAAAGCGTGTCTCGAGAAGATCGGCGAATTTGCTGACGCGAAATTGCAGCGTGTGCTACTGAAAACTGTGTCCACCGCTCGCTAGGCTGTGTTACGGCGCTGCTGTTGGCAGGCGAAGCTTCAGAGCTGGCTGCCCATAAGCCAGTATCGCTATTTAGTGTCTTACCCATCCGCGTCGAACCATTATTAACCGTGTTGAACCGTACTCCGGCGGCGGCTGTGTACGGCGCGGCTGCGCGGGTCTTGAAAGCGATCCAAGGTCGATCCAAATAGGTCGCGAAGCTTCGGGCGAAAAGCGGTTCAGTACAGATCGTCACCGACATCAGCAAGGGGGGGTTATGGGAGCAGCGATTGAAGCGCGACTATGTTTGGAGGGAACAAACATTGGGAAAGAAAAAAGCGTTTTTTTTTAATTCAAGTGAGACAGTTAGGTTCATTCAACGAAAATGAAATTCCTGGTCAATTTTATATATTCATGACCAGTTAAGAAAATACAAGTTTATTCCATTTTATTATTATTAATAAATGTATTTATTTTCAGCGCCAAGCGTTAGAGGGGGCGTTGACGCCGCTATCACTCGCAATGCAATGCACGTATTGAAATGGGCAGAAAGGCGCACTCGTAAAGTTCACCTGTTGAAATACGCCCCCCTCACAGTTTTTGCTTTCTTGCTTGTCGAAGTTTGTCTGAATTTGGTGACGCGGGTAGATTCATCGCTTCTTAATCTGTTCAGTCAAAAGTAGTGAGTTAGGACAGCCAGATAATTGTGTAGTTTGCGTGCGACTGCGCCTGCCGACGGGCTTGGCGTCCGAAGATAGGATCCGCACTCTACACCTAAAGCTTTCGTCGGCCTCCAAAGAAAGTATGTTCTGTGCAGGGGTGCGATTTTGACAACCGTACGACTGGATTTTCCTGCATCGCTTTCCGCGCTGAAAGCTCGAAACGCCCATCAAGTCGAATGGTGGGGCATTTGAATAAATAGCTCCAAATGCAGACCAACAAAACAAATTTCGCGCCTTCGAAAACAAAATGACGTCACTTCTGCTTTTAACGGACATGGCGTCACATTATTTTTTCTTCCGCCGGAAGTGTTCCCACCACATACAGATGGCGCTAAGCCCCATGAACAGCTGATGGACCTCCATGTTTTGAACGTATGGGCTCCTATGGAAGCTTCGCTACCAGGTATATTTACCTTGAGCGATCTGCGATTGGGGCAGAGTGCAGCGAATGCTGATAGCTGCGTGAGCGCTGTGTTCTCGCCGTTTAGTTCCCGTTTAAATAAGGCAGTACGAAGGTGAACTCGCTCGCTGCTGCGGGCCATAACTTGAAAGCGATCGTCTTACGTGACGGACGGACGGTTTTCCACGTTGGATAAGCATAGAAATGCTAACGCATGTAAAAAGAAAGGACTAAGGAAAACAGGCAAGGACGTCGCTGTGTCGGAAGTGACGTTCTTATGTGTCTTCCTTAGTCCTTTGTTTTTTCTGTTCAGCTGTTCACACTCGTCTTAGCTATGAACCAACTAGCTCAGTTAAACACTAATCTGACACAGCGATATCCTTGTCTATCTTCCTTAGTCCTTTGTTTTTCAAACTTGTCCTATCTTTGCCAGAAGTTTTTTCTTCTTTTTTTTTGAGGTTGTCACACTGGTTGGCATCGTCTCTGTTGCCAACGCTGTAGTGCAGTGTTCACTTTCAACTTCTTTTATTAATCACATGAAAAGTGGGACAGTATGTGTAGCAAAGCAGATGCTGAGTGCCAACTGTTGGGAAACATGGTAGCCGGTTTATTAGAGTCTAGTGTATGATTTAATATTACAAATGTGTATACACCCGCCGTGGTAGCTCAGTGGTTATGGTGTTGGGCTACTGAGCATGAGGTCGCGGGATCGGATCCCGGCCACGGCGGCCGCATTTCGATGGAGGCGAAATGCCAAAACGCCCGTGTACTTAGATTTAGGTGCGCGTTAAAGAACCCCAGGTGATCAAAATTCCTGGAGTCCTCCACTACGGCGTGCCTCATAATCAGAAAGTAGTTTTGGCACGTAAAGCCCCATGATTTAATTTAAATGTGTATACACACTTTCAATGCGCAATGTTTGTAACGTAATGCGTAGTAGTCGTTTTCCCAGCACCTTCTTTTCTTGTTCTTTATTGAGGAGCGCAGTGTGCTACTCTGTAACACTCTTTACATGTAGCCTGCAGTAGTCCTCGCTTCAAGCATACGCTTCGAAGGTGCTGACAAGCCCCCGACGCCCCACTCCGGATTCCTGCATCTTCTAAGAGAGAGAAAGAAAGCACCCACATATACCCTAGTCGCCCGCAGTGGCAATTCTGCAGTCGCTGCCGCACCATTAGGCCGCTTTCTTTCCTTTCTTCCTTCCATCTCTTTTATTTCTCTTTTCCTTTTCTTTTTTTACCGCGGGTCACTGAAACCCAGTCGGCTAGTAGCCTCTTTACTCGCTATATACTGCTTTCTTTAACTACTAGATTCACCACTTTACGCCAGAAAACTCCGTAGCTCAAGAACAATAGCAATATTTTAGAGCAAGCGCAGTGAGAGCATGCGCAGTAACAGCAGTAAGAGTGCTACTAGTCGACTGGGCTTCAATGACACCGCTCAAAAAAAAACAAATTAAGAGACAGAAAAAGAAAGTACAGAAAGGAAGGAATAAAAAAAAAGAAAGAAAAAAAAATTTAGGAGGGCGCTTAAGCGGCACCTTTAAGAGTGGAACGCAATAGCATTCAAAGATCCCTGACTGCTTCTTACGCCTCCCGGCAACTGCAGCTTATATGTAACCGTAATGTTTACCGGGAAACGCTGGCGACGAACACTATGCACGGAGGTGAGCTTTCTGGTAGAAACGCGACCTATTGCGTGGGCCGATCCTGGAGGTCGTGCATATTCGCGCCAAAAAAAAAAATTTACGTCATTTTCAGGTTCCCGTTATTGTATCGCACTTTTAATATTTAAGTCTGATAAGTTTTAGCATAAAAGGCATGCGCTGTCATTGTTTTGTTTCATGATATTTGTTTGTAGGCTGTCATTCTCAAAATTCCGAGGAGTAACTTTGTCACGAAGGTAAGACAAAGTATGAGCAACTTTAGTGATAGAATGATGTAGCAATAGAACCCGAATATACCCCCATGCCATATAGCAAGGCGTGGCATATACATATACTTTAATATATACAGAAATATTCGCTCATGGACAACTCCACCGACACCGACATAGTATCTTCTGCGACCCGGAACCCCTAACGCTATCTTGTTAAAGAAGAAAGCGCCTAATGGTGTGGCAGCCACAGGAGATTTGCCACTACGGGCGACTAGTGTACCTGTGTGTGTTTTCTTTTTCTCCCTTAGAAGATCCAGGATTCGTAACATGCCAGCCAAAACCAAGCGACATCAGTCCTTCGCATTTGAAAAAAGCGTGTCGCACTGTCATTCGCAAACACGCATTGATGCAGTGATATAAATCGCGTCTTGATCGCAAAGAACCCGAATATGCAGATGCCCCGGCTCAGCTCATTACCATTTTTCAGCCTGTCTGCGGATAACTAGGAAACTAGCTCAGTACGTCGCGTAGAAGGGAACCACTGTACGGTAATATTCAAGGCGCGGTCCACGCGACCGGCGCGCCTTGGAAACACCTGCCCAACCGCTGCTTAAATGGATGGGTGTGGGGTGTTGTAGAGAAGTGGGGGGGGGGGGGGTGAGTAGAGTGCCCAACGAAGACAACTTCCTCTGCGGCCAGGAAAAACTTGCTCACCTGAGACGTGTTCCAGTCTGCTTATCTGGCCCAATCGCGCTTTTTTGGCCGTTCATTCCTGCCGCTAGCGTTTGCCCCTTTCCCACTGGTCTCTCGGTTTTACTACCCTCTCCCGCCGGCTGCCGTCAAACACGGATTCTTCCGGAGGGCGCACGCCTCTCTCTGCGCACGGGAGCTGCAGCAGCGCGACCGTTATGGCGCAGGGATGGTTAGATCAGCTATATTTACGCGCATGGACGCCAATGGTTCGCGCGCGGTGAAGATCTTCCCTCAGTTAGCATGCGTCCCTGATTCTTCTTCTGTGCACAGACGCAGGCACACGCACGTAGGTCGCGCACGTGCTCGCACGTCGCAGTAGTTTGTTGCACGAGCAAAGTGCACTTCCCTCGGGAAAATAGGTCGGCGGGTCGTTCTATTGTTTGAAGACATCGGAGTTTCTATAAAGACAACGGGCGCAGCTAGACGTCTAACTTGGGAGTCGATAAAAATGATGCCGTTCCAAGGTATTAAAGGCGCTGCTGTTCTCATTCAACCTTTTTCTTCTGATGTAGACAAGCGCTTTAAAGAAACGAACGAGCAACCAAAAAAAGGGGCGACGAAAGAGGGCGCGCAAGGCAAAAATTTAGTCGGAAAAGTTTTGTACTGCCCGCAAATCAGGACTGACCTGAGGGTAGTCTTGAGCCGTGGCGATGGATAAGTGCCTATTGCGTTCTGCTGCTAAGCACGAGGCCTCGGGTTCCATTTCCTGTCGCGGCGGCCGCATTTTGATGGAGGCGGTATGCAAAAGCGTTCGTGTGCCATACTTCGGATGCCTTTTAAATTGTGAAAGGAAGCAAGTAGGTCAAAACTAATCCGAAGCCTTCCACAATACGGCAGCTCACATAAACCCTTTGTTGCTTTAAAAATATTGACCAAACAGTACAACACCGTGTTAACACGATACGTTTTCTATTCAGACTGGTTGCGCAGGGTAACGAGTACTTTTAATAATATTATAGCTTTTATACACTGCTTTCCTGTGTTAAATTTCTAGGATGTTAGGCTGGTATGTTGTCTTTCTGTTTGTATGCTCCTATAGCGCACGTTTATAATTGCGAATATCCGTCAGGAACATAAGAAGCATCCATTGTTTCTTGCTTTGGTATTCCTTTGATCACACTAGATTCTTGATTTTTTTTTTTTTTTTGCTGTTGCACTTTGTAGACTTACTCCCTCGTAACCAAGGAAGCGCACGTACAGAGACGGTGCTCAGAGAGGAATTGATACATAAATTCTTGCGTTTAATAAAGAAACGGAAGAAAGCGATAAATGCACCGATTAAGAAATCTGCGTCTTTGTTGGAACCAACAGGCCGTTACAACGACGAACAAGCTCTACAAAACTCTAGGTTACTTGATGCCGCACAATCACCATTTATGGTAGGATTAGATTGCAAGCTCTGAAATAATGTGCCTTATATGAGGTCGAATATACACTCATGCTCAAGAAAGCATTGATCCAGTTGCTATCAGACATTATTCGGGAAAGAGGGACAGTAATTATTTCAAGGATATCGTATCGAAAGGTGGTACGGTTGCAAGGAGTGGTTGATTTCTTTTTGCATTATGTTTTCAGACCTCAGAACAGAGGTGCTTGCAGGCTTGCTTGAAGTAAAGGTATATGGGTGTTTCTGATAGGTTATGTTTGATAATAATTGAAAAAAATGTCTGCAGTTTTTTTTAATGACGTCGCTAGACGATAGCACACTTTGATTACAGCAATTTCGGCGCTGTTCCAACGAGCAACGTCCTCACGTTCACTGAAGAGCAAGGAAACAATCGTTTTTCGGCGGCAGCCTATCTGGCTGTTTCGCTTATGCTGGACGCTGCGGGACGTTGGTCGTTATATAGAATATCAAATCAATAAATCACTCAAACGGCGTGACGGATAATAAAGGCCTTCGACGATCCTCACAATCGGACGCTTTACTTTCCGAATCCGGATAACTGCCTCTGAATGTATACAAGTTGATCAAAGGGCCTCACATAGATCGCAACTGCTTAGCAGACGGGAGTCGGACATGGGCAAAATGACGTCTCCCTTCCTTGAGATTGTGAATGTCGCAGAGACAGGGCCCTTGAGCTAGAAAACAACCATTCTTGGCTGCTCGTCGCTTTGGGTACTTCAGGGATTCGAAAGAAAACAGCAGTACGTCCTGCAGGTCTGTGCCAACTGAAATTAAGCGCACCCTTCTAAACGATTCATATTCAAAATTTACCAAACTTTACGCAGACGCCCCTGTTCACGGACGCGGTACAACTGCTGCGTTTTCTTTCGTAGAGCCTGCAGCACAAGAGTCTACTCGAATAAATTACAGGACATTTTCGACATCTGCGAAACTATTAAGCATCAATATGGCGCTGAAGTACGTATATTAGCAACAATTTGAAATTGCCGAAGACCTTTATTCCAAGCGACTCCCGCCGAGCTCTCAGCCGGTTGCCCATTGCCAGCGCTGACTCACCTGTTTTACGTGATGACCCTTCAAATCACACCTAAGGGAAGAACATTCATGTTTCAGTGGATACTATCACACATTAGTATCTCAGGAAACGAGACAACTGGTGCTCAGGCGGTGTCAGCTCACAACGTTGACTTCATTGATTATACTTTATCCAAATTAGACGACGCTCAACTGCTTATACGCCACCACCTACAGCGCTCGCACCCAGATGAACGTATCGCCAAGAGATCGTAGCTTACATCAATAACTGTCCGTGCTATTAACCCTCCTCAGTAGGTCTCTGTTGCTCAAATTACGTCTTAGTTGTGTTAATGTAGCACACCGCCTTCGTCGACAAGGACGTACGCCGAGCGTCTTTCGTGGCGGATTGGAGACACTATAGCGAAAGGCTTGGTCACTTGCTGTTAAAATGGCCAACTTTCTTTTGGTGCCGTTACCTGCTGCTGAGCAAGGTCCAGCGACTTAATATTGCTCTAATTGGGCCTAATGATTTGTTGTAGCCGAAAGCTCGTGCTTAAACAGGACACGAGGCTAACAAAGCTAAAGTAGGATTATTTTCAACCACGCTGACTTGACCCTCGTCTGTATTGCTCGTACTCTGCATGTGACTGTGTTCTGGTGTGCCTCCGTCCTCTTTTTTCCTCTTTGTGGTGTTTATTATGTTTACATCAGTAATAATAATAATAATAATAATAATAATAATAATAATAATAATAATAATAATAATAATAATAATAATAATAATAATAATAATAATAATAATAATAATAATAATTACAAAGGTGATTACCTAGCAATAAAAGCGCTGTGAGTGCGAAAAAGAAGGTAGTGCGCCCATTTCACGCTTGCAGTAGAGCACATGATTCACACTGACTCTTCTGTAATTTTTCTTGTCCGTATTCGGACATTACAAAATTCAGCACGGCCTTGCGGAACTGTGCATAGGCTGTACAGGCAGATCGGTATTGTGAAAACTTAGCTTTGATCTTGGTAATTGAACTCATTTGACTGAAAACGATGACAACTTGCAGAGGCTTCGAGTGTCCGTGGCCGGCGACGTAACCGAAGGCGCGGCAGCGTAGTCACTCGCATTGGAGCGGAAAATAGAGCGGTGCCCGCAGAGCGAGCGGTCATCCGAGCGTGTCGGCTCACCGGCCAGCGCAGATGCCGCCTCGAGGCTGCAATCATCGACTTGTCACCACGGCGACCGCGATGCTCGCTCACCGACTATACTGAACGAGGACGGAGTGCCTTTCGCGCTGAGTGACGGCTTTCGCGGTCACGGTCAAACCCACAACCGACCCTGCATATGCTGTAGAGGCTTATCGGGCCGTCAGCCAGCCGAAAGATGAAACGGTGCCCCGCAGAGATGCCGGGTTGTCACCGGCGTTTGAAGCCGAGCCCCGCGGATGAGCACGCGCGCTCAAGATGTAGGACATTGCGCACTCCTCTCCTCCCCACGCAGACCCACGAATATCCGTTCCATCTGGTCCTGCCAAGCCGAGATCACGAGCAGCTGTCGACAGGTGTGTCTTTCTTCGTTGTTTACAAACAGACCGCATGCACCTGTCATTCGAGCTCGCACGACATGGTGACATGGTGTCTTCTGCGGTCCCACATTGGAAATAAGTATGGTGGCGGCAGATAGCTAGATTAGAAGGGGTGTGTACAAAGGCACCCCTTATTGTTGATGGGAGAGTCGGATCACTGCAGCTTAAGCGCATATTGTGTTTTACTGCACAGCTTTTTGGGCATCTCTGAAGCACAGAGTGGAGCGGCGTCATCCGTCCAAAAGACCGCGCCCACATAGGTTCGACGAAGTGCGAGCACATGTTCCCTCGCTTGCATGATTTCTTAATCATCCACAGAAGTACCGACAAACGCCTAATTCCACCACCAGAAAAACACAAGTTCCTGGCCACTGCGGCCGCATTTATATGGGAGCGAAATGCAAAAACTCTGGCGTACTTGTGTTTACGTGCACGCTAAAGAACACCAGGAGGTTAAAATTATTCCGGAGCCCTTAATAAAGGCCTCTTTCATAACTCACTGGGCAGTTTTGAGACGTTAAACGCCATAGTTTAAGAATTAAAAGGATCTTTACATGGCCCACCATTGGACGTGTATATGCCGGCCTCTTTCTTGTGCCCGCCTCTTTGCAGATGACTGCGTAATGTATCGGCACATTTGCTGCTACAAACGACCAATAGTTACTGAAAAAAATTAGCCTAACGTAATAATTACGTGGTGCTCTCGGTGGCAGTTGGAAATAAACAAGTTTAGGTGTGATTGTATGTAGGTATCTCGCAAGCGATCACACGTCAAGAACTACTGTTGCCTATACTCAATAGTAATTTAACAAGTAGAACCGCATGCTTATTTTACTGTGAAGGCGCAAGCGGTGTCATCGCGTGCTATTAATAATTGTGGACTCCGCTCAAACGATTGTTTTCTTCAGAAGCTCGCTTTCGCTACCTGCGCTATTAGCAAGCTATAAAACCAAATCATTGTTGTATTGAAATAGAGTATGCCACCCATCTGGCCTCTTTTCTGTCTCAGCGATCGCATTGGAATCCATAAAAAAAGAAAAAGGGAAACGTGCGGAACGCTTCATGTCCTCAACTTACAATCCTCGAGTAAGTATATCACGAACGTCAAAAAGGACAGAGAGAAATGGGGAAAAGGAAGTTCAACCAGAAAAATGTACGGTTTGCTACTGTGCTCGGGGAAAGCTGAAAAAGAAATCCAAGAAGTTGATAAGGGAGATATAAAAGAGTAGGTAAATGGAAACCGGTACACAAAATTCTAACTCCTTGCTGGGGAAGAGACGTGAGAACAAGTAAGGAAACGACCGGACTAAAGAACGTGTTTCCTGTCTGTTCGTTTCCTTACGTGTTTTTGCGTCTTCGTCATCGCAAGAAGGATGAATCAACTAGCCTAGCCGCAAGTAGTAGTACAAAATTCTGAGGCAGCACACGTCACTGCCAGTCTATATCGACGGCCGGCAGTACTCTAGGCCAGCTCTACTCGCCTGCAGGACAAGCTAAAGCGAACTAGCGCTTTCACTTCCATTAGCGAATACGTCATTTGTGGCCACTGTCATAATACATTTTGTTCTGGCAGTGGCCGTCCAGTTATCCAGCGCGTCACGGTTGATTATAGATGAACATCAAATCAACCATTTGCCGTACCCCTTCTTCTTTGGTGGAGCAAAATCAGACAGCCTTGTCTCCTTCACAAGCCTTATTACAGCTTCCTTGATGTACAAGAAACTCGTCTGTTGCCCCCGACCCCTCCATCTCAACGAGAGAGAGAGAGAGAGAGAGAGAGAGAGAGAGAGAGAGAGAGAGAGAGAGAGAGAGAGATTAATGATAAGCTGAAGATGTTAGCGTAGCTGATCACTAGGTATGCTACTTCATTTGCTGGTGATAATCATGGTGTACATAGTGATCGCATAAACCCACTAACAGCACCTACACTCGCAGACACACATACACAATAAATGTAAAAACAAATTGTGGGGTTTTACGTGCGAAAACGACAATCTGATTATAAAGCACGCCGTAGCGTGGCACTCCGACGTAATTTTGACCCTCTTGGCCTTCTTTAACGTGAACCTAAATGGTAGTGCATGAGCGCTCTGTGAGTGCATGAGCCGGGATCCAGTCTGTGAGCTCGAGCTTGGCAGCACAGCGCCATAGCTTCTGGGCCAACAACGGCGGGTACACGCGATAAAGCTATCCACAAAGTTACTTTAAGGCCCTGTGGCCCTTGGAAACACCAGCAGCGTTATCATAGCGTCATCGTATCACAGGTTTGCCACAGGCCGAGAATGAGCCGGAGCTCCAAGCTCGACTCGCACGCAAGTGTAGTGCGGCCTGCAGATGTTGTCTTTCTGACAAGTAGTGGAAGCAGTCCCATAGTACATGTTGCAAGTCCTCGGGAGCACTTCGTTACTTCTTACTGGCTCTTCAACTGTCTCAGCGCTCGACATTTACACAGATATACTGACTCCTAATTAGTCATTATATACGGTGCAGCACAAACGAAACACGCAGGACGACCGAAAGACAGGTATACGACGCTGTTCCAGTTTTTTTGTCGTCCTGTGTGTTTCGCTTGCGCTACACTGTAGTACCTAATGTCATACCAGCAAGTACACCAGTCCGTCATTTTAATGACTTACTCTTATCCTCTGTATTTGATTCATGGAATTGTTCGCATGATCAAATTGTCAGTGAACGTTATCTCAACAAATTTAAAGACCTTTCGGCTGCTATCGTTTATTTTATGCATTATTTCGTTCGCTGAAATCTATCCAGATTTCGATTATTGTTTCGCAACATTCTGTTAACGTTAGCAGAGGCAAGACTGAAGTACTTTGTTTTAATAGCCCACTTAAGTCGATTTCGCCAGTAATTCCCTTTTACATGTGTTCAACAACCTTTAGCAATTGCATTTGTTCTCCTATTCAATCTGCGCGTTCTGTTAAATACCTTGGGGTTTTTTATATATTTGAGATGGAATACGCAGCTAGCTCATGTATCTGTAGTTTTGCTTAGAGTTGCTCGTTTGTTATATTCTAGTAGATCTTTATAGATGTCTTTTCCAAGTTCGTAGGTATTGTTAATTCATTAGGATACTGTGTGTTAACATTCGTTATATGTTATCTTTAGCTCCGTTCAAGAGTTCGGTGTTCTAAAGTAAACACTACGTCAAAAACCGTATTAAAATTGATAATAATAAAAAACGGAAATGAAATCACTTTTGATGATTATACTAATGTGAATACTTGCGTGTGCCAGACTGAATTGCTTTTTACAGAGTCGTTTTAAGTTACATTTGGACAAAAAATTGTGTAGAACATATGCTATAGCACGTGACCTGCGACCATGCGACTGTTTTGTTTTACCACAGGTACGTGCAAAATATGGGAAATGCGTTAAACTATTTTTACGCGCCATTAGTTACGAACAGATTTAATCGCGACTTATTTGAAATGGGTAGTCGTAAAGGGATTGGGAAAACTTTTATGGCCTGACGAGTGCTTTGATATTTGTTTATTTTGTTCTTTTCCTCTATCAGTTTAACCGTCATAAAAATGTGAATATACGCTTTTGCTTTTTGTTTGATTTGTACCTGGTTCGATGTGCCTAACGGCCGCGCTCTGCCTTTCAAGCCTCTGTTTCACTTTGGCAGGCCCAAACTACGTAAAGTATTTCTGGGACAATAAAATTTTATTATTATTATTATTATTATTATTATTATTATTATTATTATTATTATTATTATTATTATTATTATTATTTGTTTCTTCTAAGCTGCGTTCTGTTCAATTGAAATAAAAATAAAAGAAAGATTTTGTTACCTGTAATGGTGACGGCTACTGCTATTCATTTAATGGTCATCAATCAATTAATCAATGAAATGTTTTATAGTGCCCATAATAATAAAAAGTATTGTAAAATTAGACGTATTCTTCTTCTTTGTCCGCGTTCAAGAACTCATTTTTGTTTATGTACATTTTACGTAACATGTGACTTCACTATTTAATGTTTTAACATTACCCGCTCCAGCTCCCCTTCTTTTTTACATCGCGAAGGGCCTTTAAGAGCATTGTCATGATGATGATAATGACTTGTCAAAGAAATCACGTTCGAGCTGGATATTGTGGAAAGAGGTAGGGACTATTCCTGCAATGTTCTCTTCAGAGTTTGTTTTCTCGTAACCTTATTTTTTCTATAGTATACACGCGTGCTTCCTGCGGAAAAATTGGCTGTGTTAGTCTTGTTACTCTTAAGACAACGTTTAAAAAGAAGTAATAAAACTGGCAGGATTTACAGTGAGATGTGCCATTTACTTCAAAGACCAGAAGATGATTTATCAGAAAAGAGGTTGCCTCATGTCAAACAGTCAATACAGAACCGAGAGAACAATAGAACACAAGTCGAACGAATAACATTTGCAGCCAATTTTGCTTTCCCTAGCCTTCACTGGAAGCAAGGTACAAGTGTACCAGCAGAACCTTCAATGCTGCATTCGCTGTCGCACTCCGTTGCCTCGTGGGGAGTGCCGGCTGGGCAAGTAGCCCGTTTTAGTTTCTCGGTCGCGCAACTCGCACAGCCCGGCCCATTCTCGAAATCTTTGTGCGCTGTACTTCAAATTGTTGATCGAGTAACTTGGTCAATCCTCTGACGGCATTTTCCGCTGTCAAAGCCTTAAAGCCGAAAGGCAGTTAAAACTTCAGACTTCACGCGAAACAAGAAACCTTAAAGCAGTCTTTGAAACCCAGGCCAACGATTATGCTGATACCACGTCCTGAAAGCCAGCTTTGAAGCTGCTGCATGCGAGTGTAGTGTGCTTTTTTTTTCTTACGGCCTACGCGACCGGACGTATCAAAATGCGGAAGGAAGAACTGACCTCGGTGCTGCCAGCTGCGTTGTTTTATCCTCAGTCGTCGCTGTCTGCTTTGCCAAAAATACCTTAGTGCTCCAGAACTTCCGGAGCGCGACGTCGCCGACCTCTCCGGCCTGGTATTGCGGAGATAGCGGTCCAATGTCAGCCTCAAAATCTCGAGTATCGTGCACGTGAAGGAACTCGGCGAAGAGGAGCCACAATTCAGTTCCCCGGTAGGACCCGCCGAGTCTAGCCCTGGGCGCTGCTCCTTGCAGTCAGCGGTGGCAGCGCGCTTCTTGAGGGCCGTAAAATCCGCAGCCAGACCGAAGCACGTCTCGATACACGCGACGTGAGCAGCAGGAGAGATTTGTCGCCGTTCACCTCGAAACTCGCCCGGTTTTTCGGCGCCGCCGGTATATATAGACGTTCTTTCGGGCGAGAATCACGGTCAGCTTGACTGCGGAGATGCTTCGTCACTTCCTGGTGGCCAGCGACATTTAGGACATATTGTGCAACATTGTGTATAGGACCGTGGTCACGACGCGAGAAACTTCGATTGGAGTCTTTTAATCGCGTTGACAGCATCGCCGCGGTGTGAGCTAGCGACGTCGCGTATATCAACACGAGCTCCACCTTAGCTTCGTTATTTCTTTTCCCCACTGTGGATGCGTGTGCGGCGACGATAACCGTCGACGTGCTTTTCACGCTGCTGCCACTTACTGTTGCCAGAGCATTTCGAGAACGTAAGTTGACATTTGCTAGATTCAGGCCGCGCCTTCTTCCTTGTTTCAAACTGATAGATTCTACGTGTCCTCGCCGCCTTATGGCACACGAAAAAAAGGAGAGAGAAAGAGAGATAGAGAGAGAACTTAGTGTACACATACAGTGGCGAGTTGTGTGGAATGTTGTCTCTTATATAGCTTCAAGGATTTCTCGCCATTGCGCAAGCATCGATTGCTATGTTCTATCAGTCTTTTCTACGATACCTGCCGCTTGCTCGTTCAATGACATTTGATACTTGAAACGGGATTGCGCGGCGGCCTCGATTCAGTCGGTCGATGCGGAGTGCGCACTGCGACGCAATAATTATTTTATTTCCCGACTGGTCGGGCTCGCTGGAAGAGCAACCAAGAGGGGGCAAGAACTCTGAAGCAGTAAGCGTTGAGTGATGAGGACCAGCGTGAGCTCCTTCTTGGTGGATTGCTGTATTGAGGCTTATGTTTCTCCTTCTGTAAATCACCTCACATATTTTTACCTAGCCTAGAAAACATTAAGGGTTCGCAGTGAATTGCGCTGGGTATAACGTATGAGTGTTAACAAACATTGGCCAGTGGCAATATGAGTACTACAGACAAAATTTAATGAATACGTCCACCGCCTTGGCCGAGAGAAGCACAAGGTAATACTCCCAGGATTACGTTATAAATTCATGCCCATTAATACTTAAGAAAAAGGACAGGATGAGAGCCATCTCCGCATCTGAATTGGTAGAGAACCACACGCGTCATGGGAAAGCGGCGTTGTGGGTTCGGCCGACTTCCACGGCACCAAGTCGTCTTTTCTTGCACTTTCCTTTCTATTTGTCTTTATTGAGGATATGAAGTCTAACACTCATCCGTAATTAATTCTACACTTAAAGACATCAACAGTTCCCGATGCTTTTCTTTGGTTCAGTGTGCTAGCTTCGTATATTTGTTTATGTAATGAGAAGAAAACCTAAATGTAGCATTGTAAAAGCTATTAACAGCATATGGTTACTACATCAACTAGGCACAATGTCACAAGGTGCTACTTACAATGTGTACTCAACATAGGGTGTATAACAAAGATTACATATTCAATTATACCATACCATTCGTGCATGGAATACGAAGGCGTTACAGATTCACAAATATGTGTTTAACATCGTCTTAAACCAAACGTATATGAACTATGACGGGCACACAGTGTACCAAAACAGCAATCTACTATTATAACCCTTAATTTCATCATTGTTGCAGATAAAAGGAGGCGATCATTTAGACGTTGTCTACAGCTTTATTACCATTCAATAGGAGGTTCAATGTTTCAATTACTTTTACATAGCACTTGTTCCAATGTAACATTGCCCTTTTGGAGAAAAATAAGCATATATTACATTCTCAAACACAGAGAACTCGGATGATGGTCCACCTTCACATATAATGATGACCTTGGCGGTCTGTACTTCTTTTGGGAGTATAGTTATAAAAACTGTAGATTAAAGATATGCGTTAGCACCGGGATCATTGGGTTACAGCGTAATTAAGTGGTTCGCTTGGGCGGTTTATAAGCACGGTTCATATTTTTTTCTTTTGTTGGGAATGTATACAGGGTGTCCGAACTATCATGCACCAAGATTTTTAAAAACATCCCGGCCACGGCGGCCGCATTTCGATGGGGGAGAAATGCGAAAACACCCGTGTACTTAGATTTAGGTGCACGTTAAAGGACCTCAGGTGGCCCACATTATTCCGGAGCCCCCCACTACAGTGTGCCTCATAATCAGATCCTTGTTCTGACAAGTAAAACCCCATAATTTAATTAATTTAAGATTTTAAGATATGTAAATGCAACGTAGCTGTTGTTTGCCGGCGCTTGGAGATACTCAGATTGTTCGTGCTTTCCGCCTAATTACATAATTAGTCAATTACTTAATCAACTTCCACAATAAACCAGTTGCAGTAAAAAACAGCGCTTTGTGGCGTCTTCACTCTGTCAGTCCCTGCAGATTTCTTGTGCACCTTGATCCAATAGACATGTGTAAGGAACTAGCCCACCAGTTCGTAATGAAAAAGTCCCGATACGGCTGTCTGTTGCTCAATACGTGCTACGTAAAAGTGTTTTTCGGTGCGTGAAAGAAGCCCGCGAATACAGGCGAAGTGCCTCAAGCGGCCAGTCGCGCGGCTAGCTATTTTGCGTGTGTTCGCGGGCTTCTTTCATGCTCGGAAAAACACATTTGTGTAGCACGCATTGAGCAACAGACAGCTGTATCGGGAGTTTTTACACGTTGCTCAACGATTTCCTCATTGACACTTTTCATCAAATTATAATATTTGACAAGTTGATTAATTAATTGCGACTAATCATGGAATTAAGTGGAGTGAAAGAAATAACCTGAGTATCTGAGTACCTTGGTTTTGTCCAGCCACGTGGCATTTGCATACTTTTAAATCTTGGTGCATTATAGTTGGGACACCCTGTATACAGATTTCAGTGCTCTTCGTGTCTGATAAAGGCTTACGCGTTGGTACTGCCGTACACAGACCTTTAGTTACGTCAAGAAAGCGGTTATTAAATTCGTTTGATATCACTTTTCGCATCAGAAGTGCATCGGCTTTTTTTAGGATTGGTATAGGAACTTCCAGCTCTAGATTCAGTAGGCTGTTGAGTTCGTTTCGC
This sequence comes from Dermacentor variabilis, assembly GCF_050947875.1. Classification (NCBI taxonomy): domain Eukaryota; kingdom Metazoa; phylum Arthropoda; class Arachnida; order Ixodida; family Ixodidae; genus Dermacentor; species Dermacentor variabilis. The sequence goes on from NC_134568.1 coordinate 165,538,823, forward strand.
AGGATATGTGCGTCATTTTCTGGCGTGTGCGGAAAACAATATTCGAACTTCGCTTTTACTAATTAGAGATGTAGTTTGGTGAAAAATTTCTTGAATTTTTATTGCTCGTTGGTCTCTTTCGATTAAAATTTGTGAACATTTCGCCAGCAGCTGAGTCTGCGAACGGCGGGGAAAACGTTTTCTGACCTGCCGTAGTGACCGGGCCTGGGTGTTGAGCTGCCCAGCACAAGGTCGCGGGGTTCGGTTCCCGGCCGCGGCGGTCAAATTAATTAATTAATTAATTAATTAATTAATTAATTAATTAATTTTATCCATACTACGCAACACTGCTGTAGTGCAAGCAGGAGCGACCCTCAGTCGTAGAAGAGAAAAAACAACGAGAATAAAAAGACAACTAAACATTCAAAAGGAATGCAGAAAGCAACATGTTATATGCAGCATATACAGAACAGTGTTTAGCAGGCACAAAAGCGACGCTCTAGTTTGGGTACTGCGACGTGTCATCGTAGTGCACCATGGCGTTAAATGACGTAAGAAGGCAGTGGAGGGACGAGCCCAACAACAAGCTTAAAAGTAAATGGTGCAGATTTCACTGCGACATCACTCAAGCTTCTTCCTTTCGTTCCTTCTTTTGGACGACGCAGGAATAATCAAGTACGTGTGCACTAGTCTCTTTCAACGAATTATACTAAATTGCCGTTGGACAAGCTGCTGTCGGCGATAACCTACAAGTGGACCGAATACTCTGTAAGCGCCAAATAACACACACACACACACACACACACGCACACACACACACACACACACACACACACACACACACACACACACACACACACACACACACACACACACACACACACACACACACACACACACACACACACACACACACACACACACACACACACACGCACACACGCACACACACGCACACACGCACGCACGCACGCACACGCACACACGCAGACACGGCGCCGGTTGTTGAAGCTCTAAAGACCAGCCATCATTACTTCTTTTTCTTCACTATGGCAAGCAGGTGAAGCATGCATTAGAATACGTTTACACTATATACTGCAATAGGTTTGCGTGCTGCTGGCGCTGCGACTATCAAGTTTCTGATGGCACCTTAGTTTCCGTCTTTATTGTAAAGTAAAACGTGTAAACATAGGATTTTAAGCGCCGCGCAAAAATATGGTTGATGCGTCGCTAAATTTAACAGCACACACGATACCGATCGCACTTATAAGAATTAAAAGAATAGAAATAAAAAATGCGTTACGTACGACTCTGGTATAGTACGTGATATTTTTTTCACAATGTTGCGACTACAGCGGGATCTGCAGCATCAAGCAGGTCGGCCGCATGCGTAAACTGTTTCAAGAAGGCCGGTTACGATTCGGGTCTCCTTTCCCTGAGAGCGCTCCGGAATACGGAAAGGGTGAAAAAGTAGAGCGGCCGCCCGAACGACATCTTTCGAGGGTACTCAATGAAGGTCAAGGGAGCCAGCTTTTATTGGGTGCCCTCAAGAAACGCAAAGGAAGCCTCGAGTTGGCCGATAGATATTCGGCGCATATATGCTATCAGAGTTACATAATAAAGAAGAACATAATATATTGCGAGTAACGCCCAAGGATCGAGAGTTGCAACGATAGCTAGCGTATATAGAATCATTCATTGGATGACATCTCGTCTGACCGAGAAGAATATTTATAGTGCTCCTATTTACAACTCTATTTTGCTCATGCGGTCGTCGGCCCGCAAAGCTGTGAAGACACTTTTGTCTTTCCTGAGGGCGACTGGCCTATGTGAACGCTTTTGATTCGCTCAGGCCCTCCGCGTGTGTCCGCGAGCTCACCGCGGCTTTCCTCCCCCTCCCCTCCCTCTCTCTATTTTATCTTTCTATTCCCTCTTTCCCGTCCCCCAGAGTAGGGTAGCCGACCAAACGCACTTCTGGTTAACATCCCTGCCTTCTCTCTTCACTCTCTTAATTTCCTCCTTCTCCTCCATCTCCTCCTCCCGTGCGCTTGCTCGCGAGCTTACGTTGCCCCAATGGAATCCGGCCGACATTAAAAACCAGCGCCTTTGTTCGCTGTGCCCTGATCTGAAGCTCCGCCTTTCACATGAATTACCGCGACGGGAGGCAACTCTCATCTGTCGCCTAGGGCTTGGAGTAGCTTTTACCAATGCGTACAGTTACCGCATCGGAATGGCCACGAGTCCAGATTGTGAAGTTTGCGAGTGCAAAGAGACGATAGCGCACCTTCTGTGCGATAGTCGATCGTCGTTTCGATGCACAGAAACAAGTCATCAGCACCACGCTCGACAGGATTGACAACCGTCCCTTTACAGAAGGCAGAATTCTGGGACCCTGGTCCCAGTCGACGTCGGCGCGAACTGCTTTAAAAGCGCTAGTTGTTTTTTTTAAAAGGAAACGGGCCTCATTGAAAAACTACAGAATGTGCGAACTGATCCGCTACTTTTTTTTCTTTTAATCTGCTCTTGTTTTCTTATATTTTCTGCCCTTACCCCATCCCCCCGTGGAGAGTAGCCAACCGAACACTTCATCTAGTTAGCCTTTCTGCCTTTCATCTCTTGTTTTCCTTGCTTCCTTTCTTCCTTCCTTCATTCCTATTTTGGTCAGCATTCTGCGTTTGTTTGTCTGCTTGTAATATGAATCACTTTGAACTTCGAACAATGGTCATTTGTGGTACTTCGTGGTGCCTCATTAGGTGCGTTGACAAGGTTTGCACTTTATCTGGAACCACTGTGCATCATCATTTTTCAGTGTAGCGACGTTCATGGTTTTAACATCTTGACCCACCGACTGAAGGTATTGACCTAGGCAGATGATCTTGCCTTTTTCTGTGCCGACAAACCTAGCATGCAGAAAGACCTATAGTGGACTGAACCATTTGTCATGGTTTCTGGTGCTAGATAAATCGATCTAAAAACTCAGGTCCTTGGTTTGGTTTCTAAATTTTATATTTGTGCGGAATGCCAGTACCAGCTAACGGGCTTCTATAGCCCCTGTATGCTGACGGACAAAGTAGGGCCAGTAAGCGAGCCTCTATTTTGCGCAATAAATGATTAAGTTGCTATGTAAGACTTAGACAAGTATAATGCCGGCTTTCATATGTATCTCTAAAGCACATTGACCTCCTAATGGAGTAGCGTGTTGTATTGAATGTTTTTTTATTGACTTGATTTTCTTTGGCATAGCCATTCGATATGTGCCATTGGGTCTGCGCTCCCATGGTTGGCTGGCCGATTCTCCGAAATGGTCATGTTCCGCTGTGCAGAATCCTTAAATGTAGCAATATATGGGTCGTACTTCTCTGTGCATACACCGGCCTTCACAACTCGTCCGTGGACAGGCATCATACATCACCTTCCTCCTTGTGACATCACTGCGTAGACGTCTCACACTGTGCATCAGCATAATTTGAAGTTTGCATGTCGGCGTAACCTGTGAGCGGCGTACTGCACAAGCATAAAATTCCATGAGATTAAAATAGCAACCTTTCTGTTGGATGAACAAACACTGTGTGACGATGCACGTCCCATAGGATGAAAGTAAAGAAACTCGAACGTGTCGTCGTTACTTGCATATGATTTGATACTCACTGCTTGATTTTAAACCTTCGATTCACATGGATTCAAACATGTACATTGCATCTGCATATCTTTTGAAAACTAGTTACCGGGCACCAATGTCAATGCAGACGCGCAAGTGCGTGGCCAAGTGATGCTTATTTGAGATGTCGAGCGTTTTCTTCGGCGCCCAGAAAAATTTAACCTGTAACAACTGTGTTCATACGAATAAACTGACTGACTGTTTTTCTATGCGCTCTGCTACTTCTACACATAAGTTTTTGCGTTTAAATAGATGCTCTAACGGATAGCTAACTGTCCTTTGTTTAATAGTCAATTCGTCTCGTTAAAAAAGTTATACCCCTGTCACAGGGACGCGGCTAAAGTCCTTTTAACTCCCTTCAACCAAGGACCTCTTTATCTCGAGGGAGATACGCGCCGTGTCACACGGCAGTCCTTTAGCAAAGGAAGTTTAAGCAAGTTCCTAGGGAAAGGAGGTGGAAGATCTCCCTTGCAGACTGAAGGGAGTACTCTTGTTCCTAGCGTGCTTGAATTTCGAGTCAAGAAATCACCCTCATTTTTATTAATTTCACTTTTACCCGCAATTGTAACTGTTTTTATTGCATATACTGTAGTATTTGAGCACTCACAAAGATATTTGAGTTGAGCAGCTACATTCGACTCTCGAACCAAGCGTTCTCGGAATGGCTGCTGCGTTTGCCCTGACTGCGCCATTTTTTGTTGTTTTAGTCAACGCGATCGCACGTCTCGCGCATGCGGAATGAGTGATTCACGTCTTTCCCAAGAATATATAACGTGTTTCTTTCATGACTGCGTACGAGGTGAGCAGCGCCTAACGGCCCCCCAGCGGCAGCTTTCAAAAGCTCGCTAGGCCGTGTGACATGGAGCTAACTCCTTTGAGGTGCAACTCCGTTGCGGTCCTTTGAGGGAAGGAAGTTTGAAGGAGATCCCAGTTGCCCGTGTGACATGGGTATTACTTTCAGCTGCTGAAGAGGATAGTGAACAGTCGCATTTCCCTCTATTATGCTTTTAGGCCTGGCACAAATTAGCTGAAATACACTGTATGCTTGAACGCTTATTGTAGTTAAAACTGAATATGTTGTGTCTAAACAAATAGACAAGCGAGACGATGTAGAAATAGCGTTAATCTATGAAAACAAAGGTTTACACCATATCAAAACAGAATTTTCTCGGTGTCTGGTTCCAGAACATGTCGTGCAAAGTACACGTGGACAAAGTTGCCTCGAACTTGAGCAGAACTAGAGGTTGTCTTTATTATAAGCTCTGCACGAGCAGCAGAACCAGCAGCTTGTTGGCCAACTCTAGTAACAAGTGGTTAAACACTAGATAGAATGAGCGGCGTGGCAGGTGTGAGGTATACCGAAGAGGAGCCGGAAAGCTGATGTGCGAGGTTGGACAACGCCACGCAAAATATGGCGCCTTACAGAAGCTCAAATCAGCGGCAGCTATGAACTACAGTGTATTAAAGTCGAGTATGTGTGACGGAAGTCCGTCTGGTTGGGATGATACATTCTTGAAAGAAGGGGTCAGGACACCAAAAAAAAAAAAGACTTAAAATCGTTAACGTTTCGGCTCTCTCAGGGGAGCCTTGTTCTCAATTCACGATTGTGATCAAGGCTACTGTGGGAGAGCCGGAACGTTAACAACGATTTTAAATCCGCTTCTTGATTGCTGTCCTGACCCAATTTTTTTCAAAATGAAATAGTAATTTGGCCGAAGGTGTCCGTCTGCAGGACTTGCTTTAATAATGCAGGTGCTCTTTGCAACTTGTTTAGAAGTTGCCGGCTTTCAATTAGAACGGCGAATGCCTACCACTTGAACTTAAGTCAGAAACATGGGTACGTCAAAGTTTATTTATTTTGTTTTATTTTCATATACTTCAGCCCAATATAGGGCTATAGCAGGGGTGGGAACATTGTACAATAATATACATCATACATTAAAGCCGCACACATGCGCAAAAATATGAATGGTGGATGAAAGAAGTTAACGCTTATTGTAGTTAAAACTAAATATGTTGTATTTAAACAAGTAGACAAGCGAGACGATGTAGAAATAGCGTTAATTTATGAAAACAAAGGCTTACACCACATAAAAACAGAATTTTCTCGGTGTCTGGTTCCAGAACATGTCGTGCAACGTACACGTGGACAAAGTTGCCTCGAACTAGAGCAGAACTAGAGGTTGTCTTTATTATAAGCTCTGCCTTCCAATACCATTCTGGCTGAAAAAAAGCGATGTACAATGCGCACTTTTACCCCCTGTTATCGTACGGGTTATTAGTTTGGTGAACAACTACGGCGAAAAACTATCAAAAGCTTGAACTACTGCAAAAGAAGTAACTACAATGGGCGCCCAAAGGACCTGCGTACCACTCATTTGTTTTATAAACATTGTTTACTGAGACCTAAACAACTTTAGGAATAGAAGCTTCTAATTTACATTTGTAAAAGCTAATTATATCAACCAGTAGCAGGATGCGCCGCCAAACGCTATGCTTTACGTAATCAGGTCAATCAGGTATTGATGGCAAGAACGGCCTTTGGAACATCTTTGGTCTCATACCAGATGTCAACAGTGTTAATTTGATTTGGCGAAAATGTTAGGTTCGTTTTGCCCATCAGTAAATTTAGATAATCCGCCAGAGCTCTTTTACTAGTCAGTGCTTACTGTACCTAATAATATTCTTAACAAGACCTTCTCTTTCTTGTTAAATCTGTACCTCATTCAAACTAGTTATACATTTCATAAGGTATGGATAAATATCACTTTTCGCATTTGTGTACTTGCATATCGTGTGTTCATTCTAGTTGCAGTATTTGTACTGGTATTCCGGCCTAAGTGCGTGTGTTTCTTATTATTACAAATCAGCAGCCAGATAAAGCTTTGTTTTGTAATATCTTCAGTTAAGTATTGGTGTAAGATTTTTTCTCGTTGACCCTCTTTGCATCTTGTTGCCATACATGAGAATAATGTTTATATTGAAAAAGGCTTATATTTTCATGGTAAACCTTTGTCAGGCCATTGGCCTTTAGCTGGTCCGCGATTTTCTGTATATAGAAACAAAGTGCTTCTTCTCCTATATACAGTACGCCTAATTATTGGTAGTTTCAGAGTAAAAAAAAGAAATTGAAAGAAACAACAGCTCAATTAATTAAGACTTCTTTTTTCGGTATTTCAGCTGGCGCAGTGGCAAGTGAGATTTACGACAGCCTGGCAGTGCTGGCCAACGGCAAAGTAACTACAACCCTCCACCCCGTGCAAGCGTTCAAAAGAAAAAAAAATGGCAGCATAGATAGATTATGCGCAAATTCTGATTTCTGTATGAACTGAAAAGTTTCGTATAAGGTCATTCCCTTGTACGCATGTGCAGCATTGATCACGGTGGTATCGTACACTAACGAGAAATTAGCCAACTGACGCGCTGTAATTGTCCTACCGTCCTGTGTGTTCCCCGTAAAATACCTTGAATTTGTTTGTTCTTCAGCAGGCATTCACACTCGTTTGTGATAACGAAATGCCGTGCATCTGACAATAAGCTTATTTCAGCTTCAGTTTTTTTCACTGCGACGTACTGAACATGCAATTTGACCAATGTAATTTTTAAGGGACGTTCTCCTCAAACATGGCAAGTCTCCTTTAGCTTCATGCCACCCAACTGCGCTCGATATAGTTGCGTAGGGAAGGTGATGAATGGTCCTCACCAGATTGGAGTGGTGCCTGGAACACTGCAACGCTTTTCGAGACGCTGTGACTGCTTGACTGGTTTTTCAACGCCTCCGTTGCTCGATTGACGTTGTCATCGAGCTTGTCACTTACGTTCGACTTCGTAAGACATGGAAGTGGTTGTCCATCGCTATGTTCCTTGATGTAAAATGAGCTTATGAGAGCGTTGCTTTTCAATCTTACTGATGACGCCACACTTGCATGATGCCCTTGAATCAGCTGGCCTTGGCGGTCGAGTGTTTCACTGGGCCCGCAGCTACTTGCACATAAGGTCTTTATTTGGGCACACAGATGACAGCCCGAGCTCTCAGTACTACACACACTGTGTAGGTGGCCTGTGATGTCTTGCGCGGTTCAACCTTGCGCTTATTACTCTAGTGAAACGCTTGCCAAGTGATTTCCAGCTATCAATGTACGAAGATGACATCTACGTCTGGACGCCAAGTATAACACGTCCTCAGGTGCGCGCAATATTGCAGAAAGCTGCGACTTCTATATCATCGAATCTTAGCGCACAAGGCCATAAAATTTCCGCGGGCACATCTGTGCTGGTGGTGCTTACGCGGAAGATAATGACATCTTACGCCATTTACATCAATGGAAAAACGACTATTTCGCCAGAACGCCGGGGTCATCATTGATCAAGACTTCTGCTAAAATCCTCATGTGGCCTAATCGAAAAAGCGCCTACCGGCCATTTCACACCTATTCAAATTTCTTGGAGGAAAAGCATGGGGTACGTCAGTACACGCGACTTCAGTCAGGTCCGGCCCAATACAGAAGGCTGCTTTGGGGTCATCTGCGATGCAGCTTACCTATAGTGACCAATACTTCTAGAAGTAACCTCCGCACAATCAGCGCAAGCAGGCAGCGCCTGAAGCCCAGGCGCTGCGTGTTTGCCTTGATTTACCACTGTGCACATCAACAGCGTATACCATTGCAATGCCTCAGGGTTTCCCAGTCACTGCCCACGTTACTTTAGAACTGCTCACGTGCTTGCCAAGTAAATCTAGCACCTTGCCCACGCCTCGTGCCACCACCTCACCTCCTACCACAAGACCCACCCAGCGCCTCTTCTTGTCAGAAAACATAGGCTTACCGCGACTGCCTCCCTACTGATTATACGATTGCCGATAGACTGTTGCCCCTTTCTTGGGGTTTGGTTTAACTACAAGTTCAACTTTCAGTACAAGGGACTCGGACAAACGCAACCTTCATAACGCAACCTTTAATAGAGAATCTTTCTACTCACGCTGCACGAGACGTACAAAGACTATTTTCAAATTTATACTGACAGCTCAAAAATTGTGGATGGATCTGCAGGATCTGCGATCATACCCGCAAATTCCATCAACATCTCGCACCGGACAACGTCGACTGTTGCGAAGCTTGCTGCACGTGACAACACACTTGGTGTAATTCGTGAAGAACCACCACTAAAATGGGAGCGCCCTTACGGATTTTAGGGCAACTCTGAAATGCTTGCTAACTGCTCCGCGACGTGGACCACAAACCAACTAGTGCTGGAAATAAGAGAGCTATGTCATCAGCAGCATAGAAACATGACGTAACTTTTCAGTGGCTTCCAGGTCAATGTGGCATATGGGTGACGAACACGCCGATGAAGCTGCTAGGAGTGCTCACAAAAATGGCGTGTACATTTTCAGCAAGCAAGTGTACAAATACATTTGCTTGCTGCATCAGAGTGGCTTACAGTGCTGCCTGTAACTATTTAGAAAGAGCCATCCAACATGCACTTTGTCGTTGTCCTCGCTACAGCTACCAGAGACAGTCGCTCGCGACAGCGTTGGCGGCCGTCGACGACCGGCCGCTTTCTGAGCAGGCATGGCCCTCTCACCAGAAGTCGAGAAATGCGCTACTGGAGTTCCTTGGTTCAAGTTGGCTACACAGCAAACATTTTTACGCCCTTAAGTGTGCTTTTAGTTTTCCCATGCCTAATAGCGCTATCGTGGCATCTTGCGATTAGCACCATTAAGGATGGGTGTTTGTGCGAAATTAAAGGGAAATGGTGTCAAATGGTGGATGTTCTAAGATAATTTTCGTCGTAGACCGATTCATGGAAGGTCAATCACAATTTTTTGTAAGGGTGTCTAACAGATAAAAAGAAATAGCTGAAGTACATAATTTCTTTTTTTTTTCAAATATTGTTTCGATGTCAGAATTGTGTGCTGAAATATTCAACGAAAATAATGACAATAATAACATCCACATTTCTGTTAAAGGCGTTACCAAACTGCTTTTCGCTGAGATGTTAAGAAGTCTATCCACTACGCCACGCAGCAGACACGATGCAAACCATCTGATGTCCGTCCGGCTACATGTAATTTGCCCCGAACATTCCGTGATGTTTTCTTGCAACTTCTTCACTGCCTATGCCCAACAAAATTTTTAAATACTCAAGTTAGTTGTAAGTTGCCAGAGAAGCCACACGAATCCATATAATTGCAATTCATAATACGTTGTTGTGTCCGAGTAGTGAAGCATCCTGGTAAATTATGTGGTTATTGAAAAAAAAAATCCCTGCAATATATTGAAACACTAACATGCAAAAATATATCGTAATAATATCGTTATTTAGAATACAACCTCGCTACTCCTACAAGAAGAAAAAAAATTCTGTCAAGCTGTTTCACAATAAATCTCGAATATGTTTCCCAGAAAAAAACTTTCGTTAGGGTCGAAACCTGTCAGACACGCCGTGGTAGCTTAGCTGCTATGGTGCTGCGCTGCTAAGCACGAAGCCGTGGGATCAAATCCTGGCCACGGTGGCCGCATTTCGATGGGGTCAAAATGCCATGACCCCCGTCTCCCGTGCATTGGGGGCGCGTTAAATGTCCCCTGGTGGTCAAAATTAATCCGGAGCCCCTCGCTACGGCGTGCCTCATTATCAGATCGTGGTTTTGGCAAATAAAACCCCAGAATTAATTAATTCATTCAAACCTGTCCATCCCCTTGTACCTGCAAAGACAGATTTCAATATATAAGCGATGGCATCCTTCTTAGAGAGTGCACATGAACATCCCCAATATGAAGTGCATACGGTGAACATAAACATCCTGCATATGCGGTGCTTTAAGATTGTTTAGATTGTAAAGCATCCATTCGGAACCCTTAGGTGTGGAGATTTTTTTATTGTTTTGCTTTATTTTCTCGCATGCACTCTTATTATGAGGTGTTATGAGTATTCACGACTGCTAAATACGCACAATAATGTGTGTAAACATGAAAAATGCCATTGTATAGTAGCATTAAGGTTTTAAAACATTTTACTTTGATAGTCGGATGACTTTAACACTCCGGAGATCTTTTTGTGTATGTGAGTGTGTATGTTTCCTTTTTCTCTGTGCGTGCGCTCTTTATATTTCTGTCTCCCCTTACTTGTTCCCCAGCGCGAGGTAGCAAAGAGGATGCTTGTTTAACCTACCTGCCCTCCATCTCATTTATGTCTCCATTTCTTTAATAGACGTTGAAGATTTAAAAAAAATTAGCTGACAATATTTGTGCTTCACGATTTTGAGAGACAGTGTGCCCACTCAAATTCTGCGCACGCTGAAATGCATTTGTCCGCGACCCTATAAACGTCTTTTACTTTCACCGGCTAGTAAATTGGATACATTGAGTAGCAGCGCGCAAAAAAGAAACAAACAAAGAAAAATAAAAAAAAAACAAAATAAAAGCCACGTTAAAGCGAGCCTTGCCTGCCGTCGAATGTGTGTTCTATCTGTCATCTTATAACTTCTTTTTGTCATGATGTGCTGCACACGCATAATATCGGCTGTTCCAACCATCTTTTAAAGGTCAACAAACCAGCGTTATCATAGGCCAATTTCCTTGAGTAGAATTCTCTTTGTGGTAAAAGATCAACCCGGCGCTATGAACTTCGTGTTCCGAAGGTACATCGCTTTAATAGTCGACACTCTCCGCGGGGGCTCAGCGGCTGTGGTGTTGCGCTTCTGAGCACAATGTCGCGGGATCAAATCGCGGCTCCAGGGGCGCCATCTCGATGGGGGCGAAATGCAAGAAACACCCGTCTCCCGTGCATTGGTGGCACGTTAAATAACCCCTTGTGATCAAAATTAATCAGGAATCTCGCAATACGGTGTGCCTCACAATCAAATCCTGATTTTGGCGCGTAAAACCCCCAGAATTCATTCATTCAGCAAGTGTCACAGAGCTTGTCTCAAAGTGCAACTATCTCCTGGCGGGGAAACTATAACGCGAGTGTTTTCTCTATAAGTACACTGCTCCCAACTGTAAAAATTTGCGCGATGATTATTTTCACAACAGAGAGGGAGTGGTTTGGAGCCTTGCGCACAGTGAGCGAATGAGATGTTCGCCTCATGGCCGTCCTCCCGCACTCGATCCTGCTGGCGTCAAGCCAGCTTTTATCGTCTACCAAGGACCCCTTTGCGCATAATTGTCGCACCGCTACCCAGGAATATGCACCCAAAACAGAAAATCAACAAGAGAGTTGCACGAGCCAGGGCGTTAATCAGGAAAATGGATAAAGGGGGCAGAGGAGCCTGCTTTGTTGGTTCGACTGCCTACAAGGATCGAACTAAGTTCGCGGCGGCGGTAGTGAATCACCAGGGCAATTGCACCAACTGCGCCCCGGTCTACACTAGCAAAGCTGAAGTCGCTGAACAAGTTGCCATTGCATTGGCACTAACAGACGATAGATTCACAGAAATATATAGTGACTCGAAAACAGCTATTAGAACTTTCAGTAGGGGAAAGATTGCCCCACAGGCTGCGAGGATAATTAATATCAGGAAAATAAATGTTACACGTTACATTTAATGGTTCCCGGCGCACCTTGGTTCACTTGATGGCATTCCCGTCAGTCCAAATGAATCGACCAACAGCGTCGCTCGCGAACTTACAGACCGGGGCGCTTTTACATATGGTTTTGATTCTGCTGGATTGGAGAACCTACAGAGAGATACGCTCATTACATACAATGAAATTACAAAACATTACTCCATGGGAAGGAGGGAGTTTCCACCCCTTCACTATAGGCTAAACAGAGCACAAGCAGTTACACTTAGGCAATTACAAACACAGTCTTATTATTCATCTGCACAAATAAAGGAATGGTATGACATTGCAGACACGAATATTAGAACATATGCACGCTTGAACATATGCGGCTCGCTCGGCCCTGGCATTTCCCAGAATCGGTTTTTAGGAATGATCAGATCCCGCGATCATATCCCTCAAGTCCTGGCTGTCCAGTACGCCCGTGATAGGGCTAGGAGGCTTCACCTCCCGGTCCCAACATGAGACTAGCCAGGCAGGTGGCAACACCTTGTTCAGGACCAGAATAAAGTTTCTTCCTCCTCCTCCTCCTCCTTCACCTTATTGGGCCCTGGCAGTGACCATATGAGGAATGTGTGCGTGTGTATGTGCACGCTACGGTTGATGACTTGAGACCAGAAGCACGTGGTGCAACGTACGAAATGGCGAGTCGCGTATCAGGGTTGCCAGTGGGCGCCGAGTGCTAAACGCGGCGGCTACCCATGTCCGCGAGGATGCCATTAGAACGAGGCCAGCAAGGAGGCGCCATCAATTCCTTTCTTTTTTCACTATCGCCACGCTTTTTCCTGCAGGCTTTGAAACGGGGCCGGGAGAAAAAGAAGAAAAAAAAAAGGAAAAGAGAAGTGACTCCGAGTAGTGCCTGTTCGTGCGGTTTCTGGACAAGAGCCTCGCACGACCCGATTTCCATTTCTACTGCTTGTTGCCCGCTCACATTTAACGTTGTCTCTGCGCTTTCGCGCCAGCCGCTCTTGAATTCAAAAGCCGCGTAGACCCTCTTCTTTTCGCCACAGAAATAGATCCCTACTGCACCCAGCCGATACGATCGGAGGACGCGGGCTACTAAGCAGGAAACTTTCGCCTCCTAGATATTTTCTTGCTTTTTAAAGGAGGCACAGGATTTTGTTCTTTAATCCCGCCGTCCTTAGCGCGATGCGGAGTGCTAGAGGTGAACTTCGGATTCGTTAAAGCCCTGTCCATGAGCCAGGGATATAAGCTGCGTGAGATTCGACAAAGATTACAGCAAATTAGGCCGCACTAAAACGTTCGATGGAGCTCCTTTTGCTGATACGCCTACAAGTTCAAATCGCAAGGCATTTGCGCGGCCTTCGAAGCTAGTCCAGTGCTAAGTACAGGACGTGTACTAACTGTGTACGCACCATGCTTCGATAAAGACAAAAGATGGTGATAACAAGAAATCATCGCGCAGTTGACGTTGTAGCTGCTTCGATCTTTGACGTGCACTTGTTGAGGCGAATTTCGTCAAACTTGTGGAAAGCCTTCGGCCTTCAGTGCGGGCTTCTTTCCTACAGAAAAATCTGCCTCGAGACAAGCTCAGAACCCTGTCTAATAATAATATTTGGGGTTTTACGTGCCAAAACCACTTTCTGATTATGAGGCACGCCGTAGTGGAGGACTCCGGAAATTTTGACCACCTGGGGTTCTTTAACGTGCGCCTAAATCTAAGCACACGGGTGTTTTCGCATTTCGCCCCCATCGAAATGCGTCCGCCGTGGCCGGGATTCGATCCCGCGACCTCGTGCTCAGCAGCCCAACACCATAGCCACTGAGCAACCACGGTGGGTAGAACCCTGTCTGTACAGAAACGTAGTACGACTTATGGTTATGAAGTTTGCCTTGCGTAAGTATCAAAAGTAATTTTGCTTATTTGAGCTGGAAGCAGGGTAGCCGTTGCTAATTACTCTTAATCTGTATGTGCTCTGTACTCCTCTGCTGTGAAATCCACTGATGCGTATTTTCTTTTCTTTTGTGCATTGATTTTGCATGAAAAAGTGGAGCCGGCATCACTTGCAAGCGACGAGGTCTGCAACCACGATGCATTGAAATACCATATGGCATATTTCTTTTTTCCAAAACCACGTTGAAAACCGAGGGTCATAGCAACAGCAGACCCATGTCTATGCTGCTGTGGCTATTCTGCACCGTGACAAACGATGCGATAGCGCAGCCCTCGGTCAAGGCTATTCAAAACAGTAGCTGGGTGGACGATAACAATGACGGCGATGGTATTGAACGAAAGATTTATCCCGGCTCCCGCCCCTCATTGAACAATCTCAATATATCATTATGAACGATTGAGGCAGCGAGTTCGTAAGAAGCTCGTCGTTCGACAGATTGCGGAATCAGCCGATTAAGGTTCGAATAGGCTTGGGACAAGGTGAGGCGTGCCTAGATTTTGGGAGTTCAGTCTCCATCGATAAATAAGATTGCTTGATCCGATCCCTGTTTCTGGGGCGAGTTGCTTCCAAGTGCAATTCAATTCCCAGCTCAAGAGAGCGAGATATTATTTAATGGCAGAAAGGTGGAGAGGTCGGCCTGAGTGAAATTTTGCCCAACTGGGGATCTTTAACGTGCGCTACGATTCACACGGGCGTCTTCGCAGTTTGCCTCCATTCAAACTGCAACACATGAACTGGTACCCGCAAACCGCCTGCAGCTGGCTGACGCGTCTACCTCCGTCATCTATTCCGGCCGAGCCTCCTAGACACAAGGCCATGGGTCAGGTCCCAGGTCAAAATGTACTAAAAGACCAAGCTCTTAACGTTACTTTCTCAACACCGATATGCGCAAGGGCGACATTAAAGTGCTTTGGTGCAGTAATCAGTGACGCTCTTCAACTAAACTTATCTTCTTTATCTTTACACCCTACCACTAATGTGATTTGCTTTCTGCCACCTTGGTCGGGATCATTAGGTGACGATATTTCAATTATGTTTCCCCTTTGTGCTTCGTCAGTGATTCCAGCGGCGCTCCTCCAACGTTTTTCACCAAGATAGGACAGTCGGAAGTGGTGAATAATGAGAATGAAATAGAATGCAGCAAATAGAATTCTTACATTATACCGGCCTTTGGCTCTGCTGGATTCAGAAACGTCTTAAACATCTGCACTATATTCCACGTGGTCAGCTTTGCTTTAAAAAAGACATCTCTTGATATCCCTATGGCGAAATTTCGGCTGGGTCTGTTCCATGCATGCGTACGTGCTCCGTTTGCAATGTTATTCGCAACGAAATCTTACAATACCGTCATTACCAAAGTTGCTAACAGAGCAACCGCTCAACGAAACTTGGAAGATTGAGAAGAACGCCACTTCTGCCCCGCCTCTGAATTGTCGGAGGCACTTTATGGCGCATTATTTTCGTCTTGTTATTGTTTCTTTGTTTCGTTGTCTCAAATCCCGCACAATGCTTTTACTGCAACGAAAAGGTTCTCCACCTCACGTCGGCTTCCATAATAACACAATTTTCGAATTTCACGGTGACGCTTTTTTCTCTAACCGTACAACGTCATATATGCCCCGTAAATAAAGCTGTCGCCATCTTGGACGATGAAGCCCGATAATGATGCGAAAGGCGACACTACCCACTCTCTACGACGCGCCGCTTTCGCGATGCAAGCTCAGAAGCAGGCGCCATCCGCGACCGTGCGTGTCCGCACAGCAACGACGCAGCGAGCAGCATGGAAGACTAGAACGGCGATTCTGGGACGTCCCTTGAGTGGACTCGTTAAGAGAGGGAGGACACAGCACAAAATAAAGACGGCCCGCTTATCTGAGGGGAGCAAATGGCCCACCGCTCCGAGCAGACTTCGCCTCGGGCTATGCTTTGTTTCTCCTTTCCACCTTCGTGCGAATACGACACGCGAGACGACCGCGTGGATTTTTGTTTTAACGAACTCGGGAGCAACTCTATCTCCTCCGTCCGATCTCGCGAGGCATAACGACGGCATTGTTTGGAAAACTGGACATAGTCTCCGTGCCTCGGTCTGGCGTGACGTTCATGCTTCGATCGCTGCGACCGGGGTATACGTATACACGACGGCTGCCTCTGCCAGCGGAACGGCATATATTTGAATCACGCGCGGTCCATTTCCCGAAATTGGTGACGCTGAGAAAAGGAAAGCGTTTCACTGTCTTTTAACTGTTGTTTTGCTAAAATTGTTTATGCATCTCATAACAAAACATCCTCATACTGACGAACAGAATCATCGTAACAAAAGTAAAATGCATGTTGCGGGACACGACACAAGTAAAATGCATGTTGCAGGACACGACACAAGCGATACGGTCTCGTCATTTCTGTTCAATTCGCAAGTAAATTATTTGTGGTACACTTTTATGAATCATTGCGCACAAAATGAACAGGACGCTCCTTGAACTGACGATAACACCCAATAAAAGATGTATCGCAATGAAATTATGGATGGGCAGCGATGAGGGTGGGGCGGGAGGGGAGGTGAGGGAGGTTTGTCATCAGCAACCTTGGAGGGAGGAAGGAAGACTTACTAGCGATCATTGTGCAACGCGATTGAAGCCAAACGTATGGGATCCAAATATGCCCGGGCAACACGCTGAGTCTCTGAGGTCACGTGTTGGGCCAATACTGCCTGGAAGAAGTGAAGGAAATAGCTTCACGGGGAGTTCGCTTGCCAAGGCTGGCAGCGCGACGTAATGCTTCCTCCTAGTTTATTCCTTTACCCATGACGGAAACACTAGCATACCTCTGCTTATTATTGTCTTTGTATCATGTCATCCCAAAAATGACCTACCTGCCAGTATTCTCAGAAAAGCAATGACAGAGAACTGTTCATAATAGCAGATGTCAGTGAATCCTGTTGTGTCACATTGTATTACCGCAGGCGGCCAGCCAATGGCAAATAGCACTTACGAACAAAAAGTTCGGCGAATTCGGGCCCTGCACAAACTAAACCCGTGCAGGAAGTTCATCTAGGCACGCGTTTCAAAGCTGAGTATCTATTTTTTGGGGTCCAACTTTTGCCATGAGAAAGAGGGACAGGGAAGCACTACTTCTGAATCGCTCTTAGCCCGAGAGGAATGCCTACGCATAAACTCCGCATTCTCTTTGCCGTACGTATATGCACGCAGACGCAGGCAATGCAGCAGCGGAGCAAGCGTATAGAAGCAACACGAAAGAATACGTCCCTCGCGCCACCACAAGTCGTCGTTCTGGTGGCGTTGCACGCGAAGATTTTCGCACGGTCACCCAGAAGAAACACTAAACCGGCAGCAAGGGACGGGTGGTGGCGCGTCGTGGAAACCTCACGATCGTTCCTCGAAAGGCGAATACGTGCTTCTGCGCCCGGTTGTAGCGCTCCCAATAGCACATGGGTCGGACCTCAGTTCGAGGCGTGAGAACAGTGAGCATTAGATTTCTTAGCGCTGTACTAGACCCGCTTAAGCCATAGCGTAATTTTCCCGTAAAATAAAACAAAAAATTGTCGGATGTTCCATCCTGAAAGTTCCACGTTTCCACAGCACCGAGTTTCTCCTGGTTCAGTATGGCTATTGCACGAAGACACAGACGCATTCTGTTGACTTATGTTAAATTCTGCCCTTAAAATTTAATCACAGCTTCTAATACTGACGTGGGCTGCAAACCTGTGCGTCCTTTCCCTGTCTTTTCTAGACATTTAGTGCATTATTTAAAGTTCGTTCATTCATTATAGGGTGAACACAAACGTGTACGCTTAGTAATACATACATACATACATACATACATACATACATACATACATACATACATACATACATACATACATACATACATACATACATACATACATACATACATACATACATACATACATACATACATACATACATACATACATACATACATACATACATACATACATACATACATACATACATACATACATACATACATACATGTTAGGTGGTTTTCAGCTAAAAAGGTCAAAACGTCTATCTTCATAAAGCGCTCACTTACATATGGCATGCCATTTTAACCTAGTCTATTGTGTTTGACGTTTTTGGAACCTCAAGAAGCTTTTTCTAAATTTCTTTAGGTCTATCTGCTTATATCACTGCCTGTGAGAAACAGAACGATGGGAGGTTGTGGACGTGTCACATGGTCAATACCTCAATAAACGCTTAAATGTAGCCCGTCCTCTGTAAATTTAAATTTTCTGTTATGAGACAGCAGGAAACTGCGCTTGCGGCAGCAGAGTGATTTTACCAGCGCTGTTTCCCACGTCTATAGAATAGGGTACATTACAAGGCTTCACGTAAGCGAACGCGCGAGATGCGGTGGTACAGTGTCGCTACCTGTGTGTCGATTGTTACCTGCGGACATCGCAAGATTTTTCAAGCGTACTCTTCCAGCCGTCAAGGACTAGAAGCACCGTGCCCAGTCAACGAGTAACGAACCGCTTATCAACACAAGCGCTCACTATCATACTAGCATGCAGAATACGACCGTTTCTTTGACAGGGAATTATACGCTGGCTGCCACTACACATTCTTTTGTTGTGCGTGTTCCGAAAGACTTGGCGCCGAATTCACAAAGCTTCTTGTTCATAAGTGATCTTTGCCATTTACTGCTCCAACATTGCGAATGGCTGGCATTTGCTCCTACGAAGTGTTGTAGCGTAAGAACCATAGGTCATACTGACAAGAACCTCTTACCCCAGAAATGTTCGTAAGAGAAATCTGCCAATTCTGTCGCAGGAGATATTATTAGAAAAGGCCGCCTGCAAATGGCATTGAGCATTTAAAAACAAGAAGCTTTGAGAATTCAGCTTCAGGTGTCAGCCAACCCTAATCTGGGGCGTATTATTACCAAAGACGGCCGGCCAATGAGAAACACATCTTAGGAGCAAAAAGCTTTGTGAATTCCGCCGAAGATCTTCGACGTCACGGGCATGTAAGCTGGTGGCAATCGGTAGATATTACTGATATTACTGAGTGGCGTAGCTCGCGTGTTTCCCTGCCAGAAAGCCCTCGATGTAAGTATACACAACTGGCGGCTGATCACCACGTTGAAAACAGAGCGCACTTGACGTGATCGAGTATGCAGTGCTTCCTGTCAAGTACAATTACATATTTTTGAGCTATCGCCTGTGAAGGCAATACGCTGGCGAGAGAACGTCCTAGTATAGATGAAACCTTTTTTTGAAGCCGACCACCTATCCGCAGCGATTATGCGTGCAGGGAAAGCTCGAAGAATCGTGCGAGTGCGAAAATCGGTCCGCGCCGCACTTAACGTTTCGCTACCCCTCGCGCGCTTGCGTGTGGAATAACACGGTCGTGCATGATGACTTTTTTTTTTGGATGAGAGCTACGCGCAGGATCAGGAGGCGGAAAAGCAGGACTTGCCGTACCGCGAGGGCACCGAGAGCGACATCGCATGTCACGCACGGTTAACCGCAGAGGAGCTGACCTCTACGGGGCGTATGCCTCAACCTTCGCAGTGCGCTTATTGAATGTGGCATGGTCGCATTTCTAAGCGTCTCTTTTGCGCATACAAACCGGATTCATGTACGACCGAGGCTGCAGGCTGCGCTGCCACTTCGAGAAATCCAGGCGCAGAGCGCTTCCAACACCCCCCCCCCCCCTCCCCGCCCTGCCGATTTGGCGAACCCCGCGATGCCTGTTTGCTCAGTCATGGCTCCGCCCAGTCTGCGCCCCTGGCGCTTTTTGAGCCGTTCATTTTGCTATCAGTTCTGGTGTCGTGTAAGGCGCGCAGTTTCGTGCATATTTACGGATGTTTCTGTTTAATTAGATTTAATAAATTTTTTTGCCAAGCGCTGTTCCATTGTCGCTTGGGGCCTTCCTCTGTTCTATTCTAGGCTGGACTTTGAGCTCACAATTTTCTTTCTTTTTCTCAATTTTTGTCCAGAAGTGTAGGATGCATGGGTGAAGACATAGAAATTATCTGCTCATTACATGGCTACCATAATTCTTGACAGAAAAATGAAAAAAAGAACGCTACTTATGAAACAATCTCGATTTCCTGTTTTTTTATTGAAATGAAACATAATATATATATATATATATATATATATATATATATATATATATATATATATATATATATATATATATATATATATATATATATATTGTAGAGAAGGATTGGAACGATGTAGTGGGTCGTCCTCTTCAGCGCGTTTTGCTCGTGAATGCCGCTCGTGCTGAGAGTCCGTGCCCTGCTCTAACGGTCGCTACCCAAACGCCGGTGACTAATAAACGCCTTTGCAAGTGGAGGAGGTTGCTCCCGCCTACAACGTCATCCCTGGAACTTCGATCCCGTACCCTACGCTCAACCATGACTGAAGACGCATCCCATCAAACGCCTCCTACTCCCTCCCAGCAAGTGCCTCCTCAGTCGGTCCTGTGCTCCGGTGTGCCTCGCCACAGGAACTCCGCCATATTCAGGGGCGCGGAGGACACCGACGTCGAGGACGTCCTGACGACATATGAAAACGTAAGCGTCCACAACAAATGGGGCGATCCCGCCAAACTGAGCAACGTGCTCTTCTGTCTCGCGGGTGTCGCCAGTCTCTGGCACAACAGCCATCAGACCGACTTTCCGACGTGGTCCTCGTTCAAGACCGTTTTGGTGACTGCGTTTGGTGGACCTGCCGTGCGCAAGCTGCGAGCGGAATCGCGTTTGCGAGAACGTGCACAGCAGCCGGGTGAATCCAGCTAAATAGAATACGTACTTTACTTGTGTAAGAAAGTCAGTGCGGCGATGGAGTCCGACAAAATCAGAAATGTCTTCAAAGGGATAGAGGACGACCCACTATATATATATAGTAAAGAAATTAACAGTGCCTTCAGGTCAGAAATCCACAGCACACAGTCCTATACACACTATACACATACGCACATATAGATATAAAAGGCGAAGGAAGGGGCAGTACACTGAGTTCCTACACATACTTTTTATTGTCTGCGTGCTTGCTTGAAGTATTCAAGCTGCTGTAATGGAAAAAAATTCGACATCACAATTAACAGGGAAAATCTCAGCAAACTGCCATTTGGATATGCAATTATGTTTAAATAATTAGAAAAGGCGGCTGGCAAACGTCCTTACGATAGTTCGCGTCCTTACGAATGAAAATATTTGTAAATTATAGACCTGGAGGGGAATTCCGATAACTTTTGGTTTACCGGAACACCTCGTCACTGGCAGGCTGTCATCGTTAATGACGTGTTCCTTATCGTGATTGATCGGCACCTATTCTTACAAATTGCTATAACGTACAGACTATTTTGTGAATACGGGCGCTACGGCTTACTTCACGAAGCGTCTCGTTCGTGAGAACTGCTTGTCATTAGTCCGTTTTTTTTAAATTTTAGTGACGTCTCAGTCCGCACAAATAGTCTGTAGTCTGCTGAACCTTTTCTTGTTTTAGTTTAGTGTATGTACAGCTAAAAGGAAGTGTTTTTTTACCGGCAATGCTGAAATAACTAATTCCATCGCAGTCTAGACACTAGGGTCGAAACTTAAGGTTGCAGTCCGCGCTTGTGCCTGCGACGAATGCACCATGCGTTGCAAGTCCCGGGTGCACGCGCAAGTGATGAACAATGTTTCTGAGGCTTCCTGACTATCTAGATGTTCGCTTCTCATGATAGATATACACTCTGTGCGATGTCACACCTTTTTTCCTCTCTGCTTAACTGTAACCCTGCGAATAAAGTTAGCGCCAGACTGCATTGAAAGTGGAACATGCCAAAAAGGGGAGTAGGTGGCCGGGCACCTGGAGAGAGATTAAAAGCCTTGTAGCACGATCGGTGAGCGGTGTCTTGTAGGCCTGCCAAATACAGCACCGATACAGAGTCTAAAAATCTGGGTTCGAATTCACAAAACATTTTGTTCATAAATGCTCTTTGTCATTGGCCGGCGGCTTTTGCTAATAATATTCGCGGCATCAGCATTGGCTCAAGTTTTCTATCATAAGAGGTTTTTGTGAGTAATGGCCCAAATTTTCGGGGGGATATGTTCCTCCTCTTTCTGAAGCTCCTTGGTCGCACCGATTTGTTCAACGAGTAGTAACGTTTAGCACTAATTGCTTGCGTTTAATATTACATGCGAAATGGCACTAATTGCTTGGTGATTTTCCTAATGGGGGGAAGGGAGGGGGGGATAGGCTTGTTGGGGTGTGTAGGTATCCTAACTCTGGTTCGTCTAGTTTATTTCCCTCATCCTTGCCTTGTTGATCTTTCTTGGCAGCGTTATTTACGTTAGGCCCAATTTACAATTCTGGCATGTTTAGCTCCGTGTTAAGAGAAAGTGGTGTGGCAGAGCAAGCGCCGGAATACCTAAACAATGCAATACCTCCTCTATAGACTTATTGAAAAGAGCAGCTGTGAGCAACAGCGGCGAGCCTGCCAGAAGCGTGTATAGGTCAACTAATCGCGCACATCGTCATTGTTAGCGCTATATTGTTAAGTCGACCGCACGGGAAGATAGCGTCATTAATGGCATTGTCAAAAAAATCTGGGATTTAATCTGGTGAGGCACGCCGAGGCTGGGGACTGCGGATTAATTTTGACCACCTGGGGTTCTGTGACGTGCACCTAAATCTAAGCGCACGAGCGTTTCTTTTTTTCATTTTTCCCCAATAGAAATGCGGCCACCGCAGCCGCGGTCGAATCGAGCCAGTAACATCGACGTACTGGCCCTGTGTGACGCGAAGGGATTCAAGTTCAGTCGCCGGCAGGTGAAGTATCGCGAAACAATTCGTGACTGCTCTGCGCCCTCGTTCCTCAGAGTCCTAGATTAGCTATAGCTTCCCAATGTTGCACTACACCAGTATCTAGTGAGACTTTCTGAATCTCATTTATTCTCGCTGAAGAAAAAAAGAAAAGAACATCCTCTGTGGAAATCCAAACGGGGTTACGTAAGTGTCCTAAATGAAGCCGACAGCTGCATTCCAAACGGTTGCTTTCAGGACGAGCCTCGGGAATGCATCAATCCAAAAAAGCGTCGACAAAATAAAGGAGCTAAAATACCATGGTGGGAAGGAAGCCTGATAGCAACGACAGCGTTAACGTAGACAACGCTGAGCCAAACAGAAAAAGAAAAGAACAGTCGGCGAAGTCGAACAGATGCGGACTCCTCTTACGGCTGCTTGGTTTGTCCGAGACGGTACCTCGCAGGGCATGCCGTGACTAACAAGCTCGACAAGAAAGACGGTGGCCGGGGACGTCTCGAAGCGTGAAAATGTGTCGCGAGTCAAGTGCACGCTCCGCGGGGCGTCGCGGAAGCGACTCTAGTGCTGCTATTCGCGCACTCGGTGCGCTTCTTGGAGTGAATCCGTGCGCGCATGCAAACCCTTTGAGCGAAATGTTTCTGCGTAAGCGTAATGCCATTATGCGTACCACGGCTAAGCGGAACCTAAATGCGAGACCAAAGTGGAGAAGTGCGCCACGTACAGCAGAGGTCCAGGAGGTTCCTTATGCTCATGTGCAATCCTTGTACTCTCGTGTTCTCGAATGAGCACGGATGCGCGAGGTCGCTGGACAGTGCGCGTTCGGCTCAGGGTCATGGACGAATTGTTTCTAGTGCACGGCACGTGCTCGCAGTTTTCCCAACCCAGCAGCTGTCTGGCGTGCAACAATCGAGGGGCTCCAGTTTGGACAAATGTAGATTGCATCACCAAAACAATCGCGCCCATGTGTTATCCAGCAAGGCGCTATGTGATGGATGGTGACAGTTTTGTGACAACGTTCACGAATGTCAGCCTTTCTTCGTAACAATCCTAACCAGTTGTTATCTATCGACGTCATCCAAGAAGGCTTTCTTTCGCAGGGACTAGTCATTCTGAAGCTTGCTTGACCTATATTCGTAATTATCTCTTTATTTTCGTGCGGTAGAGTGAATGTTAAAATCAGGCTTATTCGTAAGTATGCTGTTGTTCAGATGAAATAAATTGCTCCCAATCATTCGGGGGGTGTCATCACTATGCCTTTTCTCATTACTATCAATAAAAGATCAACGTCGCCGCTCTTCCTTTGGAGGAACCGCTGAACCTATCCCATCGCTCGTCCAAGCGACTATTGCCGTTTGTGAAAAATTACTCTGGTAGCTCCATTATTCATTCGATCACTGCAATTATAAATGTCGTGCGTCACTGCAGTCCTTGTGATGTTGCAGCTTTCCTTAGAGGTCCAAATACTGAAATCCGCGCGGTAATACAGCTGGACAGTTAATGCTGCACTGACGCTCAACTTTTCTGCGCTAGCGCCTCCAGCCAAAAGGTCCTAACATGCAAGCAAGCGCTGTTGTATGGCATAATTGCATTAGACAAAAATATTCTGGTTCGCTTCTGTTTGTTAATGGCTATATGCACCGCGTGCAACGCGTTCTTTTATATAGCCACATGCATGTACATTCATATCCGCACGCCTCCCGACCAGACATATGAACTGCCACTTGACTACCAACCTACAACCGGATTCTCAATCACATTGATCATATTTTGACGGAACACTTGCCATGTCAAGCAAATGAGCGCTTTCTATCGCTCATTAGTTATTGACAAGCTCATCGGGGTCGTCGAGCCCCGCTAAATGTAACACTGCTCGAACAAATTTTACTTGACCACACCTAATATAAGTGACGATGTTGGTAGCATGGTTTCTATAAAATATATGTTGATTGCAGCCAGGAGAAGATCCAAAGTAGCCTCAATAGGGTTCGGCGGAAGCTCGGGCCACCCCCCCCCCCTTTTTTTTTTTCTTCTTGATCCGTCAGTGATTGCAGCGTGCGCCTGCTGCAAATTCCATATCTATGAAGTGTGCGCAAAAGCGCTTTCTCCACGTAGGCCACCTGCGTCACTGTAGCATACGCGTGACGTTACCAGGCCTCTCTAATAAAAAAACTATTCCAAAGGGTTATTGCCTTATTTGCGGGCGTTTCAATGCAGGAACGTGGCGCGACTCACTCCTCAAGCAACGCTGCTATTTTTGTGCCCTTATGAAATTTATATTACATTTACGTTGTCCCACTGTCATTGCATCGACCCAGTATATACAAGCTCTTGAGTGAACTATTACTTATGGCAGTGCGCGTGGTTGTAGATCCGGTGGCTTGGGCGAGACTCAATTGAGTACATGTTGTTTATGATCGAGACATAACCTTTTAGACGCACATCTGGACGTACAAAGAGTGTGCAAAAGAATCGACAATCAGTCATACGCTTCATGTTTGGACAGTTGACAATAAAGTTCGTAACTGCCTATTAATACGTGCGGTGTCAATGTTGCATGCCAATATTCTGAAAATTCAGAAAGATAGGTTCAAAATGCCTTAGAACAACTGCAAACATAAGTTGTCAGGCAATGTCAGTCAGGAAAACAGATATGATTTGCAAGTTCTGATAAAGACTACGCTACAAACAGTTCGTCATTCTTTCTAATGACCATAGCAATTGTAAAGATCGTGAAGGTGTCCCCGTCAAATGCCCTTGATGGTCGGTCTGTCTTTACAAGATGCCGCCTAGAAAAAGAAAATCTATGTCTTCGAACTGGGTCCAGACTCATTACATTTCAACGCGAGGCAGATGAGCTTTCGATGGAATTGCCCCATGCAGTTCTATTGAAATTAAGGAATAGTTGCAGCATGTTAAGACAGCTCGACGCCAGAGCGGTGAGGCAATTAGACGCCTGGAGCCTGAAGTTGAAAGCAGAGTGAAAACGTACCCATACTTCTCGCGTGATACAAAATTAACCTAAACCATTTGCCGGAGCGAATGTCACTGAATGAGCAGCGCCTACACATTGTAAGATGGCGTTAGTGCATTAGGCGTCATAAAATGCTTCGGCAAACGAATTTATCAAAGTAAGCGTGGGTTTAGCCTTCTTCCATCACTATCGCATCTCGTTCACTCATAAAATCAGAGTATAGTCTTTTTTTTATGCATTGCATGACCCATCGTCTGCATCTTTTTGCATGGAATAGTCCTGTTCCACTCACCCTACTTTGTTTTTATTTGGTTTCCTATGAAATATTTCTTTAGTGCTAGCTGCAATGTTAAACAGTTTTAACACTGTTTCCTTTGTCATCTCTTCTACGCGAGCAATTATTATTTTCCACCATCCATGCGCCTCGATACTCGACCTTAGTTTCGAAATTGCATTGCCGCGTAATTTTTCTGTGTTGAAGTCCTTGCCAACCACTTTAGGGTCTTAATTCCCCCTTACGCCTCAGCCTCTTCTTCACCGTACTAGCCTCTGCTTATCTTATCACACCGATCCGCAACTCGAAATTTAAGACTAGATGCTTGCAATAGTAGTAATTACTCTTTCTACTTGCGCAATTCGCCCGCGATAGCCGTTTGTGGCCGCGGACGTACAAGTGGCATGCCACAAGCTCTTATTGTGCGGCTTACTAGCCAAGTTCAAAAGCTGTAATGCCATGGCCGACATTAAGGCAGATTACTATTGTTGTCGCGGAAGGCGTTCGGCTATGCAGGGTGTCCCACGTAACTTGAGCCAAACATTAAGAATATTCAAATACTACGTAACTGGACAGAACCGAGGTAATGTTGCCTGCCGTCGCTCGAAGATACTCAGATTATTTTCTTTTTCACTCCGCCTAATTATATAATTAGTCTTAATTATTTAGCTATTTTTCAAATAGTATAATTAGATGAAAAGTGTGAATGAGAAAATTATAGGGAAACATGAAAAACTCCCGATGCCGCTTTCTGTTGCTCAATACTTGCGACATGAAAGTGTTTTTCCGAGCGTGAAAGAAACCCGCGAAATCACGCAAGGTGCCTCGAGCGGCACACTCGCGCGGCAATTTTGCGTGTATTCGCGGGTTTCTTTTGGAAAAACACTTTTATGTAGCACGCATCGAGCAAGAGAAAGCTGTACCTGGAGTTTTTCATGTTTCCCTACAATTTTCTCATTCACACTTTTCATCTAATTATACTATTTGAAAAATAGCTAAATAATTAAGACTAATTATATAATTAGGCGGAGTGAAAAAAAATAATCTGAGTATCTTCGAGCGACGGCAGGCAACATTACCTCGGTTCTGTCCAGTTACGTAGTATTTGAATATTCTTAATGTTTGGCTCAAGTTACGTGGGACACCCTGTATTTAATAGCGCAGTTCAGCAAGCACCTTTACTACGGAACAAAACCACATCAAAAGTGAGAACCATTGCACAATAACCTTGCAGCGAGTTCCAAAGCCTTGTTTCTTTGGATGTTCGCGTGGTCAACGGTTGCGCTTCGAGGCCACGGGTGCCAACGAGTACATGTGCATTTATATCACGTCGTTATAAGTTTATACGGTAGAATATTTATGTCCTAATAGTTTCCTTGCATATCTTACACGATATGATCACTTCAAGGAGTGGTGCTTCAATACTACACGACGCTGAAACCTATATCCAAGTGCGGAGGAGTAATTTCCCAACACATGTTCTGTTAAATAATTCCCAACAGTAATTTCCCAGCACACCTAATTAACAGCTCATTCATTAATAATCAATTAAGAATACTCAGTCACAAACTATGTGTTAATGGTTGCCTGCTTTCAATTGTGCTTTCAATTCCCTTTGGTTTAGAACGCTTCTTTGGGCTTCAAAGTTTGTTTCTCTCTTGTTGAAAGCACAGGAGATCCAAGGTAACCATAAAGGACTAAGGCTCACTTGCCAGCCTACTTGGGCATCATATTGGATCATCATAAATGTGTTCTTGAAGGCATAAAATCTTGGCCCACATTCACAAGGAATTCTTGCACTTTTGACTTCTTGTAAGAGCCAATCGTGTTCCTGGACATGTTATTATCGAATGTACTGAATTTGATCCCTGAAGCATAAGACGTTTAGGATGTTGCGGAGAACAGTTAATAAGCCTCACAGCCACCAACACGTTAATATACCGGAAAATGTAGCACCACTATTTTTGTAGGCATGGTCTGCACCTTGTGACAATTGATCAACCTTTTCTGGTCCTTCATCAGTTTCTGCCGCTGAAGGTGAGGCGAACAATTGGTAACAGTAATGAGCGAATGCTCCGGTTTATGATTCAAACGCGATCACTGTGATGCCATTTCAAGCTGTATAATAAATGCACATAGATTTCGCGCTGAGCTATTACTAGCTTGTAAGAGGTCATCATAACTCTTTGAAAGTTGCTGATAACGTCGTAGCTATGGAGCTGGAGGTTTCATAGCCAGCATAATCTTTAGGTGAAAGACTGTCATGCTAGGAGGTGCTTCGCAACTAAGGCCGATGCCAATTGAGTTCTAAAATTTGTTGCAAGAGCAGCGTTAGGCTCACTCGCAGCTCACGCCTGCGTCCCCAGCTTCGCCATTGCGGACTGTATTCCCTATCTCTGACGTACTCGCCGTATATACCGTATATGTATATAATCACACCGAAAATCTAGGCAATCTCCGGCAATTGTTTCTCGCCTTCCGTTGCCTCATCCGCCGAGTGGGTGCGCAAGCAGATCACCACAGCGTAGGCTCCGTCTTTTGAATTGGGTCAGCCTGTGCAAGCGCATATGTAGCGAGCCAGCGACGCGAGAACGGAACGCCCGCCAATGCTCACGCGACTATGCGTATATATGCACGACGGAAGCGACTTAATTCCGCGTTTCCCGCTCGAAACTGCTCCAGTGCGTTCCGGTCGCCTCGTCTGGGTCGTCGCGGGCTTCCCCCGCCCTGTGTGTCTGTCATCGCGCGCTTCCCCGCTTACGCACAACAGCGTCTCAGCAGGAAGTGCAGCGGCCGTCCCTGCCACCAACGGGCCTGTCTGTCAGGGAGGCGTGAAGGTTAAGAGCGGCGGCTTTTGCGGGCGCGCTGCTCCTGTTTGCTCTCCTCCTCTCCACAGCGGCCCACACGCATCCACGCGCGTCGAGAGGGGCACGCTCGCATTGACCTCTGCAGCCCATCGGAAGCGCGGAGCACCCGCAATCGGCAGCGCCGGTGAGTTGATGCGGAATGAATAAAGGAAGACATTACGCATTGTTCCTCGAGCACGGAGGAATTGCGGGCAGTGCTTCTCTTGACGCGTTCAGCAACCGCTTGGCATTATGAGTGGCGCGCATCTCTATAAGTAGCCCTTCGGCACCTCTCACTGAAGAACCGGTAACTTCTCCTGTTTCAGAAACACCATTCAATATGATTCACATCAAAGTCTCATTTTGTTCGCAAGATGTGTTAGTACTCGGGGGGTCGCCTTCGCTGAAGATGTGTTGGCATTGTTTGTTACTGTTACTATATTTGGTCTTTGTTCTTACCACTGATCGAGCGTAGGAACTGTTTTTTGAATAGAGGCCTTCTTTCGTAAATGCCTCAACTGGGCTCAGCCTGGTTAGGCTCCATGCATTTTATTTATCACTCCTCTTTCTGTCGTAACTGCCGTCCGCGATTTCCCATCGCCGAGCCGCTCGAGTCGTAATCAAGCTGATCGCGATCATGAATGGTGCCTATCTTAGCGTCAGCCAACGAGGAGACGCTCAAACGTGAAACAAGTATTGTGAATAAGGATCCAGCGTTCATATTCACAAGCTTTTCCTATGTGAGTGCCATCCGTTATTGGCTAACACCGAGCCCATTCTCTAGTTATTACGCCCGATCGCTATCATACGTATTCTAAATGTTTTCAGGTAATCTTGTATGGTAACTAAAATTGTATTTCGTTTAATGCTCAAGGATCAAAGTCATTTAGCACTCTGGCAGACCAGTGGACTACGGTCTGAACTGCCATAACAGACTTAATGCAGCAGACTGCGCGGATAATCTGAAAA
This sequence comes from Dermacentor variabilis, assembly GCF_050947875.1. Taxonomy (NCBI): domain Eukaryota; kingdom Metazoa; phylum Arthropoda; class Arachnida; order Ixodida; family Ixodidae; genus Dermacentor; species Dermacentor variabilis. The sequence goes on from NC_134568.1 coordinate 165,568,806, forward strand.
GTGCTAAATCGTCAACAAGGGTTTTTCGCTGGGCTTGTTGGTGCATATTAACTTGTGGGTGAACTGCGCGAGGACGGGACAAGAAAGGAAACAAACGCGAGCACAGACTATCAACATATGATTTAATTGAAAATACACAGAGCATATATACTGACGCGAATGCGCACGTGGTTAGTCGGGGAATGAGTCTATCTGAAAAAAAAAAAGTAGTCAAGCTCCTTATCTGTTAGATCGATTGATCGTGTGCTGACGCATTTGTCCCTTCTGTGGATTGCGTGGGCCTCAAATACTCCACGCGTGAGGCGATTGTTGCATGTCTTCAATATAGTGCTGCGCGCAAACTCTGGCTACTCACACCAACTACACGTGCCGACGTGTAGCGGTTGCAAACTAGAGTTTGCGCGCAACTGCTGGGACCTATAACGGTTGCTGGGACCTATAACGTAAAACTATTCCAGTATGTTTTTATTCCATTTTCCTGATGTCAAATCTACGTAACCGCCGACGCAAGCATCGGGTGGTGACCCGCAGCGTTGCCTCGGCAGCCCAATCAAACGCTCTCCTCGTTTATAGGAGGTTCCTGTTTTTTGCTTTCAAAACGAATAGCATTGCCTACATTGAACCGCTTTTCTTATCTAATTGGCTGCCAAGAGGCGAGGAGCACGCTCATGTGGAGAGGATTTCGATGTGGCCGAGCCAGCGGGTGGTGCCGGCGTCTGCGATTGGTCTGCTTTCTCTTACTTAGCTTGCGGTGACTGGTTGACAATCGCGGCGACGTGGAACGGAAGGTTAATAATGTCGCTAAAACGAATCTTCCGCAAGGAAGAGTTGGCAGAGCGATGTCGTAAACGCGCCGAAAGACCAGGACGAATTTTTCTTCAACTATGAGGCTTTTCTTTCATGGGTTTCCTTTGTTGCAATTGCTACGAACGGGTGGATGTCTGATTTTCCCTTTATTCATTACTTCTCTCCACCTTGCGGGTTTCCGCAGAACTACTTTGTCAAAATCTTGCCTTTGCTTCGTGTTGTCGACAAATTCGTCTTCGCCCTGCCATCTGCTAGCCGCCTGGTTAGCTCAGATGGTAGAGCGGCTGCCCCAGAAAGGTGGTGGTCCCGGGTTAGAGTCCCGCACCAGGACGAATTTTTCTTCAACTACGAGGCTTTTCTTTCGAGGAACCCGTATGGGTTTCCTTTGTTGCAATTGCTACGAACGGGATGATGTCTGATTTTCCCTTTATTCATTACTTCTCTCCACCTTGCGGATTTCCGCAGAACTACTTCATCAAATTCCCAGTACTTCCTACGCCTCCAGCGCCACACACATACGAAGTTGAAGGCAGGTGAAAGACAAAGGCTTACGCTATCGTACACATAGTTTATGAAAGAGTCTCAGTGTGCTGGTCCCAGCTGTGACACGCACTACACGTGCTGATGAAGTGACAGTTGAAGCTAGACAAGTCATATCCGTACTAGGGTCGTTAGTGTACCTCGTCCATGTACTTCTTTTTAAACAGCTAGCGCACTATGTCTGCTCAAAGTGCGATGTATGAACTCGATACTGAGGGACCTACTTACATACTTTCAGCAGAGGAATGATCCACTAGCTAAAGTCATTCCGTGCACAGAAAATCTAAAAGTGGCCTCACCGATTGTCAGCACAGAAGACGGTGGGCTGCCTTAAGACAACTTCCCGCGCGAACTACTACATACTAGCGTGTTCTTGATTTCGCTCATGTGTTGGACTGTCCTTGGTGGTGTTGTACTCTCTGTCTTCTTTTATACTTTATCTTCCATATTGCCATCCCCCAGCGCCGAGTTGCATACCGGATATTGCGATCTGGTTAACCTCCCTGCATTTCCTTTTATTCCTAACTCTGACTCTACGAACTACTGAGCCGTGAGCTCAGCGTCGGCATTCAGCGCTTGAAAGTGTTGCTTCCTTCTGCTTATGAAGCACGCGGCGCGAATCTGGGCCCATATACACGCACAAGAAAAGTTATTTCGCTAAGCAATAATTAATTTAGCTCCATGAACGCGATCACATAGAGGGGAGGACGTAAAAACAGGATGAGGGCTTACGAACGTTACAACTGTTTGTAAGAGAAACTTCCAGCCAATAGCAATGTTGGACATTCTAAAGAAGGCGGCCGGCCAATGGGAAAGCGCACTTACAAACGAGAAGCGTTGTGACTTCGAGCCCACGAGACGAGATATCTTTTGACGTAACGGGGTAGTACCCAACCTGTGATTAATGCAGACCTAACGACACAAGTGACCGACCCAATCTCTTTCCGCTTCTTCAAACAACCCTCCCCCTCCCCGTTCCCCCCCCCCCCCATCCTTTTCTCTGAAAGTTTGTGCCAGCGTCGTTTAAATTTTGTGATACAGAATGAACTCGGGCGGCAGTGGAAGCACGCCATGAAGAATGATGTACAACTATATTTGACATGCTCCTGACAACGTCTTCTATAATTCAACGTAACCAAATAAAACTAAATCATATATGAGAACCATCCGAGCCATGCATCCATTCAACCATTTGAGAAATTCTGAAATACAGGCTCTCTGATATACTCATCATCTTAGTCTTGCTGTCTTGCTCGGTAGCGAAACCGCATATAGTTTTCCTGAAAGGTCATCTGCACTTCAATGTTCCGGCTTGCATGTTCAGGGAAAGCTAGCTAGCTAACCAAGCTAAGTCTTGAGCACAGGAAAACTTTCACAAGCATTTTTCACCTATTCTTTTATAATTTAAACTTTAATCATTACAGCTGGTGAAGCAGCGGTTAGGCACTGTGTCCGTCCCACTGTAACAGAAAAAAAAGCTAGCTACCTAACCCTCTCCCCTCCCTTCACTTTTCACAAATTTTAATAACACCCTCACAAATCTGAAAAGTGGAAGCCGTTTGCGCATGTGAGGCGAGAAGAAACTACAGCAGCCGCATTAATGATGACGACTGCGAAACGAGGGCGGGGAGGACTCAAGGCATGAAAGTCCCAAGAGAGAAGAGGAGGTGACGAAGAGAGTAGCTCAGTTGGCAGCTGTGCGGGAAGTAGCCCAGTCCGCCAACGTCTGCGGATGTCATGGAAAAGCGAAAGAAACGGTTTCCTTTTGAGAACACAACGCTTTGAATCCGGACGATCGCGGCCCTTACTTACAAAAAAAGTCCTTACACTAGACACTTTTCCGTGAGCCAATGCCAGCCAATTGTAATTTGGGAGATACTATTATGCGCGAAGGCGGCCGACCAACACCAATGAGTACTTACGAACGAAAAGTTTTGTGAATTCTGACCATCTAATAAAACGGGGTTCCACTAGCTGTTACCTACACTTCCGGACACGGGATAGGCGGCCTTTTTTTCTTCCTTTCCTGGCAAGACCAAAACTTCGTTAATAATTTCTATTTTCTAGCAACTCCATTTACGAAGCAAACTCACTGTTGATAGCTTCTACTTCAGTTCTTTGTATTTAAAGACGCCAATAATTTTCAGTTAGTCTTCGTGGTGGATTTAAATCGTTACTATTATTCCGTTAACGTTGGGGGCCTACGATAATACCAGCGAGGCCAACTTCACAGGTGTGTCTGTCATGAAATGGCGAATGACCAGCCCTTAGGACATTGGCCTGGCGCTCACTGAATTAAACAATGCACATGTGACAGCAAAAGTATCCAAAGCCCAGTTTACTTTAATGACTTACTACCGTTTCATTTGCGCTTGGACGTCCAGTTTACTATCACTTAAAACAGGAATAATGCAACGACAAATAGCATAAATGATAGGCTTGGCTTTGCACGCATCCATTTCATGTGTCCATACGAGCTGACATTTCGTACAGCGATTGTCCTCAAATGACTGAAGCCGCGGGTAGCGTCCAGACAGCGTGACGTGAAATTTATTCGCGATAAATCACGCTTACATGTGTGAGGCGCACGTAGCGCTCTTTCTTGAAGACTACCTGCCGGCGAATAGCTTTTCTGGTTACTCTGGCAGCAGCTTCTGAAACGCCGCTCGTTGCGAGGCTTTGCTGCTTTAATCCGAATGCCTCACCGCGACTAAGCATCGGAGGCGAGTGCGCACTTTGCAGCTGGCGTACGCGCACACACAGAAGCGCGGGAAGTCCTCGAGAGATGAGAGGGAAGAACCGGCAGAAGAACCGCAGTCACGAGCGCCGAGGCACGCCTCGCGGCACAGCGCCCGGCTTGGCTGGTTGTTGCTCGAAAAAAACAGTGACCCTTCACGATGGTTCCACCTGGCGGTCATCGAGTTTTCATGATGAGCCGTAAAATAGAAGACGACAATCTAGGTTGTTTGCACGGCGGCCCACTAAATGGAAGCCCAGCCCGCGTCTCCCAATTCCAGCCGGCACTGCGGCCCTGCGCGCGGTGTGTCCTGGGGCGAGATTCCTCGCTAATACACCTCTCACGGATCCATTCGCCAAAGTTGCCGCTGCTGCACGCAACGCGAACGCATTGCAATGTATTCGGTCGCGGTCATGGGCAGCCGACCACGGATAGGTTGGCGTCTGGGAGAAAGATCGGAAGTAAATTGAAGACCTGGCACTAGTATCGTCACTGGAACATAAACGAAGCAGGGAGCGGCCAGTTCCCGTTCAGCTGAACAGAAAAGTATGCCCCCTCGCAAACTGCCTCCGCCGACGCCGGTAAGACGCACATGGTTAAATATTTTGCAATGAAGAAGCTGTGGCGAGTTTTTGTTCACTTTTACATGTTCATCAAAGCAGCAATAGAAACAAAAGAATACAACGGCCCACTGTCAACGTCAATCTCACGCGAGCGGGTTGTCAGCGGATTAAGAATAAGGTAAAGGCAGGTTGGCAAGGACGTAGAAAGGGAAAACGGTGAAGGAAATTCAGTGAAGGAAACATATACTTAACCTACTCAATGCTGGACACTCTCACCCCCTTACGAAGTCGTAACAGTTGATTTTCAAAACATGATGAGCGAGCCTCAAATTTGCATGATAAAAAATTGGTGGTTATAGTGCTTAATTGAGCTTGTTATTATTTCTATAAGGCACATGACGGTCATATAATTGTAGGAATCTTTCATAAGTACACTTATGAAGCGCAAATATACAGTGGGGTCGTAAATGCTATTAGCCGCTGTTATCTTCGTTCGCGGTATAGATCCTCGGCCATTTTCTTCCAACTAATCTTGTACAGTGAGCAGTATTTTTCCCCCAAAGGAACGCCTCAAGCAGACAAAAAGTTTGAGCCCACAACGAGACGAGAACGGTGAAAGAAGACAGGAGACACACGAGCGCTGGCGTTCCGTGGTGATTCATTGCCGTCTATTGCTTTATCTTCGAAGAAATTACAATACTTGCGTAAAAAAAAAGAAAGCAAAAAATAAAAAGAAAAGAAAAATGGCGCTCCTGTCTCCTGTGTTCCTTCAGCGTCCTCGTCTTGTTCTTACCAACACTCCCGCACAGCCTCACTATTGAGCCTCAAGGAGCGCAAGAACCTAATCGCAGCATAGAAATGCTGAGCCTCCTTTTTCGCGCAGTGCCTGCATACACCCTGGACTGTGTGGCGCCCACAGTCCAAAGTGCGTTTTTTGCACGGAAACACGTATACGCGAAGGACTGGCGTAGACTTCAACCTAGCTCAGGCGGAATTGCTCACACCGCTTCATTTTGTTAGCCCGGAACCGGTGCAGTAATCGGTGGTCGCAGATTCCCCGAACAGTGGGGACTGCGCTTTTTGTTTTCGTTGTATTGCGCCATTATTGTTGATCCTGGGTGAAAAGCAGCGTCGCCTACATCACGCGGTGCAGCTCACCTTAGCATGAACAGGATCCGAGCAGCGTCGTAATCCACAGTGGTGGGCGCTTCTCGCGGTTGGGGATCGCGGCGGCGACAGAGCAGGCGGCGTGACCCTGGTCGGCGGCGTGCAGAGCCGCGTGCGCGCTTCGCTGGTCGCCGAGTGTGCTGCCGAAGCCGTTGTCCGACAAGGAGGGGAGCCGTTCCACTTTGCGCCGGTGCGCCGTCGAGGGGAGGCGAGCAGCCGCGAGGGAGACCGGTATAAAACGGCCGGCGCTGGTGGGGCGAGGTGTAGCAGGCGAGGGGGCAGCGAGGGTACAGGCGGCCTCTGCCAGTTCTCGTTCCGGACCTCCGGAGCCACTTTTGGGCCAGAGAGGGCGCGAGCTTTTGGAAAGCAAGATGCGCAGGTGATCGCCGTTTCTAGAGCACGCACTCGGAGGCTTTTGCATATCGCCGGCTAGCCGGGCGCGCGCAAGTCGACGCGCTGCGTGTCGCGGGAGCGCCTTCTCCGTCTCGTTCTTGAAGGAATGTCTCCTTGTCGTCGCCTATGCTATTTCTCTGCTTCCCTACTGGCTCAGGCGAACTAACCAAGCGTGGACGCACTGCATTGTTTCCCTTCGCCCTGTCGATGCGTGTGCCTTTGTTTCTGTGCGCGCCTGTGCTTGCAAGTGCAGCGTCACTAGAAAAAAAAGATCAATGGTGTCATTTGAAAAGGAAATCGCTGCTTCTCACCTGCTGCTCATTCACGCACAGACCGCTGATAAAGCCTGTGCTTTTTCGTTCTCCCGTGCTTCCGTTCGCCACACGTGACTGCGCAGATAGAGTTCGTTTGCATGTCTCCCCTAAATACTTGGCAGAAAATAGAAGAAAATGTTTCCGTAATTCGCACAAATCTAGGCTGAACAGCAAAATATACCCCGTCACTACCCCGCTCTTACTTTTCTTTAGAAGCCAGTTACTCGCATGGGGGCCTTAAGGGCTGCGCTGAACTAAAGACGTATGAGCAATTGCATATTCCGGAATGAGGCTCCGATAAACTCCAACTTGCGACAAACGTTGCTCAGTAAAATTACATAAGCGTTACATCGCGCATTTGCTGCTGTATAAGTGAGGCGCTAATTCTGACATGTGGTCATTAGCACGTAGGACAAAATATAAGACATCTTTCGTTTATTGCTTTCATCTATATATTGTTGCGCCAAGCGCGCGTTGGGCAGTTGTAGATGTTTTCGGATATGGCGACACGGGTGCGGTTTTCGGCTATAGACACCACCTAATCTTTTTCGTGAGAAACGTTCTTTATATTAAAATTCTAAACGAGCACTAGTGACACGTACCCAGGTTGGACTGTCAAAGAATGCCGGAGAGAAATTATTTGTGCGTGTTGGAGACGCGCGACGGTGACTGAATAGCGCTCGATGTTGTTCCGCGCTAAATCGTCAGGTTCTGACGGAGGAAACCATGAATTTGCCCCACAACGTAGAGTTGTGCTGCACGCGAAAAACTTGGCGGAAGTTGCGTGCGCTGCCTTCAAGCTTTCAAACTACTCCACTACAGCTGAGAGCGTTCTTTTTATGCATATGAGTGCATCGTTGCGTTTGAAAGCGGCCACGAGAGGAAGCGCGGTCTTTGCAGAGATGCAAAGGTTGTTCGTACCTTTGTTTGTATTTGCTAGTTTCTCACACACCGAGGCACTTCCGCCAAAAAGAAATAAATAATAAATAAAAAACAATCAAAGACATCTGAACCCAGATAATTTTCCTTGGATTTTGGTATCAAGTATATATGTAGCAATGAAATGGGGAAATTGGGCCAAAGTTACGCGTAACCGTGGTTAAACTAGCTACCACCTAAATTTGTTCGTTGTCGCCCGAAACTGCGGTGACTCTAAAAAGTGTGTGTCCACCCGCACAAAGGCACATGTGGTTTAATCGAATGAAAAGGGCAGCCCACGAGCAAAGATACGACTCACGGCGTTCCTGTTGGGTGCATTCCAAATGGATGCATCTGCAACACATGAGACGAACACTAAACGAAAGGTGAAGGTGGTATTCCATTGAACAGCGCCGCTTCCCCTGCGGAGCGGCTGCTCTATTTATTTTTTTCCCTGTGTTCTCTTTCCGCAGTCTATCACATATTCAGTGGCAGGCAAAAGGGTGAGTGCGCGTTGGTCTTGAGGAACTGGAGACCCCTTCCAGGCGCCTGGATGCTGTAGTAACCCATTTCACCACTGGGTTTGCCAGAAACGCAAATGCCGTTGCGGAAAGCCTCCATTCCACCCTGACACATGTACGTCACGAAGCGGCACTGCTGGCGATACTTGATCGACTCGATGTAATAGAGCGGGGCTCGACCATGGTCGCAATCGATCTCTGCAAGGAGACAGTGTGTGAGGAGATATAGAGTGAGGAGATCAGCAAGACAGACGGCACCGCATAAGCGCGCTAATCGGCAGCTGTTAGATTATGCTGTTTAGATGAAGCTGCCATTTAAAGAAAGGGGGTTAAATCAAGGAGAGGTAAGGTAAAGAAGTCAACCAGACGAACGTCCGGTTTGCTACCCTACACTGGGCGTAAGGGAAAGGGGCAATAGAAATAGGAATGAGGAACAGAATGAACACTGCGTGTATGCGGGAGGATGCACCGCACTATAAACGGTCATTCAAGCCGGTGTACTTCATGTACTACACTAGGGCACGAATAATTTTTTGTGCCATGGGGCGCTATAACGTGAAGCTATTCCAAAGTCTTAAATTCCAATTCTGCAACCAACCCCCCGCGATTGTTCAAAACTTTTTCGCACCACCTCCACTTCACCTGTCTGTCGCGTAACGTCACGAAAACCGCGATAGCTCCCCATTTAATATGGCATGAACACACTAATTATGCACGAATAATTATTTCTGATTCAACGCCTTTCGCCATTAGCCCTCTGCTGTTGGTCAAGCGTTCTTGGGCTGCGCCCACTTCTCCTGTCTGTCACGCGACGTCACAAAACCGCGAGAACTCACCGCATCAATGTGACGTGGACGCGTAAAAGGTGCATTAATATACCGAACAAAGCTGATTTTGTTTCTTAATAGTTGAATAGGCCCGTTTCGAAAGGAATAGAAGATGGCTGCCCACCGGTCGCTCAGGCACTGGCGACTCGCACCTGCCAAAGAGCATGGATTTATTTGCGTATAACAAAGCTTTTTTGCGTGGCAGTATAACGTTATCGAGCACTTTCAGCGCGTACACCACATCGCTTTGCCAAATATTTATTGTTGAGGACCCGCTTTAGCGACATTTTTAACCTTCCGTTGCACGCCGCCGTGATTTTCAACAAGCCACCGCAAGCTAAGTAAGGGGAAGCGGACCACTGGCAGACGCCGGCTCCAACCTCGTCATCCGGTTATCGATTTTCACTGCGCTGGCTCGGCCCCTTCGAGACAATCTCCACTTGATCATGCTGCTCGCCTGTCGTCAGCCAATTAGATAAGAAAAACCGCTCGATGTAGGCAATGTTATTCGTTTTGAAAACAAACAAAACTGACCTCCTATAAACGAGGAGAGCGTATGATTGGGCTGTTCAGACAACGCTGCGAGTTACCGCCCGATGTTTGCGTCGGCGGTTACGTAAATTTGAAGTCAGGAGATTGGAATAAAACAGATTGGAATAGATTTACGTGATAGGGTCCTTGATCTGTCATATAACGTGCAAATATTTCTTGGGTAGTTGCACAGTACATGACATTGGTGGTACGTCCTTTCATCTGTAAAGCATGCCCAGTATAAGCAGAGCTGCCTTTTTATTCGAAAACGAGCCTAATAGAGATAAGCTTCAAAGGCAAGTGACTGAAGTATTGCCACATCTCACGTCATGCAGTTATTTGCGCCTGATGGTGCTAAACCTAATGACGAATAATACAGCCGACCACAAACAGTGGTTTTATGTTAGAGCAAGAGCCGCTTGGGGGGGGGGGGGGGGGGGGCAGCGACTATGCCTTTCCATGAATCGCTTGAACCCCGATATTTAAAACATTAAGCCTAGTCGATGCCACCGTTCACGCAACTGTGAATCGCGAACTCCAGGGAAATCGCAACAGACAATCCAGAGTGTCGTGAAGCCGCATATGTAACTAATTCTTCATACCAAACTCTGAATCGGTCACGAACGCGGAAACTGTGTGCACCCTGAAATCTGAAACGAGGGCTGTGTTAAAATTTTTTCCGAACTTTGGCTTCATTGTTTAGACAAAAGGTGCCGTAGCAAAGAGCCTCAGTAAACGCGGAATGAAGTCTCATTCCTGCAGTTTATGCGACCATGTATGCCGTGGGTAAAAATGTAGCCTAAAATTTGGAATACAAAACGGAAATTGCTTGAGTGAGAGGGAGGCGTGCACGCAATAGCTTGTCTTTCTAGTGGCTTTGGAAGTAGCAAATCTTGACTAGCGCTGGTGTAATCCATGTCTTACATGTTTTTTTTTAGGTAACCATTGTGCGTGCTTCTTTTTTAAGATTTCATGATGTGGACGGCCAGCTCTAATTGTTGGCATAGATGGTGACGCAGTACAGAAAAGCTGCGTTGCAGGAAGAACCATAGAAAGTGGTGCGGTTCCGTCATCGTCAAAAGATATGGCCTCTAGTGGTGGATAATGGCTCAAAATCACCTCCGCGTGTAAAGGGCGTAGATGTCATTAAGCAAAATCGCAGAACGGGCAAGGATACACGACTCCTACACGTGCGATTCCATGGACGTACATAGTGTACCCACCGAGAAGGCCTCCACATCCGGGCTGGTTTCTTCCGCCGTTTGGGTAGAAGTCCACATGTCCGACGGGCTTGCCCATTCCTAGCGCCTTCTGCAGCACCGTCCAGCCTGAACTCGTGTGGATGGCGTCCACAAAGACAGCATCCGTGCGCGTCACATGCACCTGGGACTGCTCGAAGAGCGGCCGCGCTGCATCCAACGCTGCGCGCACGACGCGCGCACAGCGCGTATGATATATGAAAGGAAAAAGAAAAGCGGCAGTATACAGCGAAAGGAAACACCAGCCACATGTGTTCTCTGCGAGGTCACGAGCTCCGGTGGCTTCATTTCTATCGTGCCACGAATGGTGTCGCAGAAACGTTTCGGTGGCCTTGCAAGCGACCGCGGGTGGTCGGAGTCAATGGGATATTTTCCTCAGCGTCGTCTTTCACTAGACGCTAGTTTTTGGCTCGAGATGGGAAAGAGCGCGCATTAGCGTTTCAATGCTGCAGCTCAGCGTACCCGGTCGTACCATAGCGTTCGCGGGAAACTACCGTCACTGGCGCCCTTTGGCGTGCTTAGAAGTCTAAAGATGCTCCTGGTTTCTCATTTCAGCTTATGCGGACGCGGAACAACAACATCAGGAAATCTGGCCTGCAGTGTGTTCGGCACAGATTGGGGCATTGTGGACCGCCGTGTAAAGACCACAGCCGCTTCACGCTGGAGATGAGAGAGTAAAAGTTATCTTTTCGATCTCAGACGCACCATCCGAAGAGCGGGATGCTGCCACCTTACATGTTTCGCTACGTGACGAATATCCAAAGCAGCAAAACACGCCAGATGGTGCACGTTAATGTTACTGAAGAGAGAACAGCGCTTACTGACACGAAAGGAAACAAAAATTTAGAGAAATACACATGCTAACATCAAATGTATTTACCTGTCTATCAGCGCTTGTTTAGCAATGTTCTTTTTTCTTTCCATGTGTGTGTGTGGGTGGGTGGGAGGGGGGTGTAAGCACACACACCCAAATCGCAGCGAATGTGAGCTTAACGCTGCTTCCGCTTGCTTCATTGAGAACTATCCAAAAAAGAAAGTTAAATAAAGTTCAAAAGAAGCAAAAGCTACAAGGACACGCAAGAAAGAACAGGACATGCTCATTATTCACGGCCTTTCTTTTGTTTGAGAGAAAGCACTGTGATATGGCAGTTGCTGCACGTTTGAATGTAGAGCTGTCTTTAATGGAAATGATGGAACGTGTTCTGACAAGCACCAGGTCAAAAGGAGTGCTTGACCGTCCTATGGGTAAATGATTCAGACTGCTTGCTGAAAACTGTACTGTGTACGTCTGCCCGTCTGTTTTGCCTGTTTCTTTTTGTCTTTATATTTTTAATTTACAGGTTGTATGAATGTTTTATTTATTTATTTATTTATTTATTTAGTAAAAGTACTTACGAGATAACGCTTGTCCTGTGTCCGCACTTTCTTTCGGTTCTCGCGCTGGAACTTCAGATATGAACAATTTCCACTTCGGGCAGCTTTCAGTTATTTATTTTTGCTGTGTGTTTTGGAATACAACATCGTGATACGCACAGCTAATAAACGCCGACCAGAGATGTATGCACTTCGCTGTGCTTCGCAGTAAATTCCGGCGCCTTCATTGCTACTGTGTGTTCGGCGATGGATAGCTATCAGTCACTCAGTCCAGGTGACGGTTTTACACTTTGCCCACAGAAGACGCAGCATGTCAAAGTAGGTTTTGTAGTGACCGTACTTGCACAATTTTCGCACACACACACACACTCATTGAAATCTTCCCGCTTTTAAGCGCTTATGCATAGCGAGCTTTAGGATAAAGGAAAGCAATTTGGATGAGCAGGCGTAAAAGCAAATTTTAGAGTCTAGAGCACAGCGAATGTGCTTCGGCGTTTTCTACCACCACTACTGTCGAAACGCTATGATTTTAGCAAAACTGTTTGCACCACTCTTGATAACACTTTAGAAGGAGTACGTTAAAGTAATACATACCTGGGAATGCATGACGTACCACGTAATCCTCGATTAATTCACGAGTTTTACGCCTACCAGTTTTACACGTGTGAGCCGCTCGCTTCTTGTGATGCACCTTCACGAGAAGGCTTCCCTACTTGGAATGAGTGTTCTGTTTCTGCAACTTCGTAATGGACGCGAGGTGACAGGAAGCGAAAGCGGCCCGTTGCACCACTCACCTTCGTTAGCGTAAAACAAAGTGCGGCACAGCACAGCTCGCGTGGCATTAACACACAATATGGCACAGCAAAGTACACTGCAGCTGCGTGCGTCTTGTCTTTCTCCTCAAGAGCAAACACCAACTCTAAGCGCGAGCCGCTATGAAGGCATTGCTGCGTTATTTTAACGATACCGGACTTAGTGACAAATTGTAACTGTGCACTATGTGACGTAGAATGTATTAGTGGGACGTTGAAACTGTGTAACACCAAGCGATGCCTTCGCAGACTGCGTGACAGCGCCCACAGAAACAGTTTTGAATTGTATCTGTGTGTGTGTGTGTGTGAGAGAGAGAGAGAGAGAGAGAGAGAGAGCTTGTTCGTATTCTTTTTCTTTCCATATTCTTTTTTCTCATCTATCGTATCCCTGTCCGCCTCCCCATTACAGGGTAGCCAACTGGAGATAATCTCTGGTTAACCGCCATGTCTTTCCTTTGTCTCTCTCTCTCTCCCTCTCTCTCTCTCTTAAGCGCGAGCTGCACCCTCTTTCTAGCGTCGTTCCTACTACGAGGACAAGCTTTCTTGAGAAATTTAGCCTGTTGTGTATTCGACTATGAAGCTATAAAGCATAATCAGTTTAGTGCATCATACGTATCGTGAAGTCCCGTGCATAATTTTAGTTAATAGGTGGTGCAAACGGTGCATCGGCAAGGGGTACGCATCTTACCCGAAATTCTGGCTAGCTTTCTCCCTGTCTGTTTCTTGAAGTGACGGCCTGCGAAGCCGCACACTTGGGCGCCCAGGCTGAAGCCCACAAGATGCACCCGGGAGGCCGTCACGTTTCTCCCAAAAGTCTTGGACAGCTTCTGCACAAGCAGGGATATCTGGCGGCCGACCAGGGCCGTGTTGCCCACAGCCGTCAGGTACATGGGCGACCGGCAGCCGCGGCCCCAGTCTACGATCACCACATTGCAGTCTTTCTGCAATCGTGAAGTGAGCAGACGTCCGAGTGAACAACCAATAAATAGTATGGAAAGACATTGATCTATCTTCAGGTGCATCGCAATGTTTTCAATAAGGGCATAAGGCTGATGGGGGATGAAATTGGACAGATTCACAGTAGCGTTTCCCAAGTAAATGTAAACGCATTGCGTACGTAAATAAATAGTGCTGTCCGCACTGCACATGATCCGTACGTTATTGGCTTCCTGATGTTTCGTACATCAGGAACCCAAGCTGTGTTAATGCACATTATTTGGCGAATTTAATGTATGTATACGCAATGCTCTTGTGCACTAAGAAATCGCATTGTCAAACAGGAGGGTACCTGGGCTGCCGCTTCAGCGCTAACCGTGATGGCAAAGCTCACGCTATTGCTGATCGCCAATAACTGTTGAAGTTTGCTTTCACTTCCTCTAAATGCATCAGAAACGCTAGTTATGAGCGCTTTGTGCGTCCAATTTCTGAGATCGTTCAGTGATTCTGGCGTCCGTCGGCCACACGAACGCGTCGGCATTCTAAACGACAGGGCGGTCGCTAATGAATTGACTTGGACATGTTTGGCATGAGGCAGCAGATGGAGCCCTGGGGCTGTGTAACGTAAAACTATTCCAATATGTTTTTATTCCAATCTCCTGACGTCAAATTTGCGTAACCGCCGACGCACGCATCGGGCGGTCACCCGCAGGGTTGTCTGATCAAACCAATCAGATGCTCCCCTCATTCATAGGAGGTCACTTTTGTTTGCTTGAAAAACGAATAACATTGCTGCACTGAGCAGCTTGTGTTATCAAATTGGCTCACAAGAGGCGACCAGCATGCTCAAGTGGAGAGGGATTCGATGGGGCCGAGCCACTGCACTGAATATCGATAACCGTATGAAGCGGGTGGTGCCGGCGTCTGCGATTGATCCGCTTTCTCTTACTTAGCGTGCGGTGGCTCGTCGACAATCTCGGCGGCATGCAACGGAAGCTTAAGAATGACGCTAAAACGGATCCTCAGCAAAGAAGAGTTGGCAGAACGAGGTCGTAAACGTGCCGAAAGTTCTTGAAAACGTTACACGACCACGCAGAAAGTTTTATTACACGCAAATAAACCCATGCTCTCCGGCAGGGGCGAGTAGCCAGTGCCTGAACGATCGGCGGCAGCCATCTTTTATTCCTTTCGGAACGGGGCAGCCTGCGGCTATTCAGAGAATAATTCACTTTTGTTCGGCATATTAATGCATCTGTAACGCATACACGTCACGTTGACGTGGTAAGTTTTCGCGGTTTTCTGACGTCGCGTGACAGGCAGGTGAAGTGGGCGCAGCCCTGAAGCTTTTGACCAATAATCGAGGTCTAACGGCGAAAAGGCGTCGAATCAGAATAATTATTTTTCGTTTGTTTGGTGCAATCATGCATAATCAGTGTGTACACGTCATATCAGATGGAGAGGTGTCGCGGTTTTCGTGACATCGCGTGACAGACAGGCGAAGTGGGTGTGGTCCAAAATGCTTGTGACCAATCGCGGAGGGCTGATTGCAGAATTGGAATAGAAAAGTTTGGAATAGCTTTGCGTTATAGCGCCCCTGGCTTTCAAAGCTTTCTCCACCTTAACATTCCCGCACGTTAAAATAAAGCAGTTCATGGGATATACACCATAACATCCCTAAAAAAATTCTAGGCTACGTTTGCTCGTGCCACTACAGGCACCTTATGTTTTGAGGACAACTTTGCCCCTGGCTGCTTGTTGATGTAGGCTGGATAAAATCATGCAGATTTATCATGTAAACAGCTGCGCGTACACGCAATAACTCGCAAAACATGTACAGTGCGTATGGATAACCAGTGCTGGCCAGGAGGCGCTACGGCACTTTGTGTGCGCAACTGAAATATTCTGACATCATCCGGTCTGGAGGCCATGAAAATGGCATGACATTTTGAACGATAAAAGACGCGTGCCTATACATATAGCGTGTATCAACATGATTTACGCTTTCAGTGCACAGCAAGACGAAGATGAAAAGTAGGGAAGAAACACATAGCGCTCGTGTGTTTCATGTCTACTTCTCGTCCTCGCCTTAGTGTCAATCATGTCATACCAACATACTCAAATAGCCACATTGGTTAACCTGTATCAACGTTTTCTTTAGCCCCATGCGCCCAGTCAATCTTCGTCCGTGGCCATTCGCGTTGCAAGGAGCGGATGCGCCCTTACATAACAGCACGCTGGTGCCTAGTCAGTTCAGAAGCTGGACAGGTCTGTCTCAAGATGAGCGGTGAATTTGTTCATGGGAAATCGGCAGCATGAACTACTGAAAACTTTCCTCCGTTCGCTAGGCTGCGTGTTACGGCGCCGCTGTTGGCACACGAAGTGTCAGTGCTGATTGCCCACAAATGATGGCACGCGGCGATGACTGCTCACTCGGTAAAGGTAGATGGTTGGATAAGTTTAAAAACAAACTGTTCTTTGAACAACATCGCGTACGAAAAACGAAAACAATTCGGTGGGCGCTGACAAAATGGCAAGCAACAACATATCCAACAAGCCCGGTCAGTGATCGAAGAGTCAAATGCGATTCTGTGCGCGGTCACATTTTGTATTGTTCATCGCGCGAATACTATTATGCAAGGTGTACTGATTTTTCAGTGTCCAACTGATTTTCTTGTCCATAACTGGTAGAATCATAACTGTTGACAGAACCATAAGTCTGTTGTGCTTTCCGCCGTTTTTCCGTTTGCCGAATTAATTTTACTTCTAGGTAACTATGGTTTACGTTCTTGTAGTCTATGCTCAAGAGGCCTCTAGCCCACGTTGTCTCGAAAGAAAATAAGCTAGGTTGCCTACGAAGTCTACCTTTTAACCATCAGTCGCCTAATCAGTCCTTCACTGTTTTCGTCGCTGATCTTTCCAAAGTTCATAATTCCTCGCAGGCACAAGCACTTATGTATCCCAGCGTATTCATTTGTTCATACATCACGATTCCGTAGAGACATAAATGCTTGCTCGGCGAGCACACCCGCCGGCTCGGATGAGAGGCAGTGAATGCAGGGTTTTCCTGGCTTATAGGTATACAAACAGAAGATCAGTGGAGTGTAAAGATAGAACCTAATTGTGAAGGCCGGTCTGAAAGACCAAGCAATGTTTCCCGGATTTTTCTCATTCCCGCGGCCATTATTTCGGTCCTGATGTTCATTGTGAAAAATCAGTTGTTCTCAAGTAGGCTTGAACCCCTTAACGCGCTCATGAGGCAGTTAGGCACCTCGCTTGACCATGCTCTATTAAATCGTGACACAGCAAGTGCAGCGTTGCGGCGTGCACAGCGTTACGAGAGTTACGCGCCTGCTTATAGGAACCGAACCACAGCAAGCAATGCGCCGCAGCCTAGCTTTATCTAAAACTGATGCACCATGTGTCCCCAAACATGCAAAATTTATATCTGTATATTAAATATGCTGTAAGATGTTAAATATATATCTGTATACACATGCGCAAGAGCCTTAAGTTTTGTGTGCAAACGCGCTTTCGGTTGGCAACCAGAAATATATGACTTTGTGGAGCTTTATTGTGGTAAGCACATAGGTTACGCCACGTATTCATTACGCTAACAGGCTGTGATGCTTCAAGATCCCGTACGCGCCTGCGCAAACTACCCTAACGTGCCTGGGCAAAGACACGCACACACACACACACGCATGTACACTGACAGACATTAATTCAGGTTAATGGCGGTAGTGAAAAGAAAATGAAGGCCGAAAGGAATGCGAACACTGAAACGAGAGTTGTCTGGCATACCTCCTGCAGCAGAACCTCCTTGAGATCGTGCAGCCAGCTACTGTTGACACTTTGCGTGTAGCCATGTGCGAGGATGATGAGATCCTTAAGTTCCCGGAAAAAGAGCTTCCCGTCTCGCCGCAGAAATCTCGTTCGCAATCTCCGGCCGCTTGTGCTGTTACGAGAGTAGATGTAGAACTTTGTCCTCACGTACCTGGGTCGCTTGGGAAGCGAGAGAGGATGCGTCAGCCGGTACTTATCGTTCTTGCGGAAACAGCCCACACCCCTGTAGCAGCGCAGGTCTTTGATCAGCGAAATAGTTTTGAGTGGAAACTTGAGAGGCCATATCTGTCCAAGGAATAAACAGAAAAACATAATTTACGAAGCAAAGTATATGTCTACAAAAAAGAAAAAAACTGTTCTATTGAAGACTTCTTTCTTTTTTTTGAGGGGGGGGGCGTGGGGGGGAGCGGAGGGGGTGCAACACGATTATTTATTAGGTATCAATTATTTAGGTGTTTATTTGGTCTATAAGAGTTATTGTTTCAAAGACGATGTTAATATACTAAACACGTGATTTTTGGCCAGATTACCCTTCCCGTGTGACTGATATTCATTAATGCTGGTCCCTGCAAACAAGTTTAAGTCACAGGCGTTCTTCCTTCGTCACAAAGAGTTGTTTTACTAAGCACCATGTCAGACCGTCCCCGTCCCCCCCTTCCCAGTTGAGAGCAGTGCTGGTTAGAAGGTATCTTTTCTTGTACCATGGTTGCGCTCCATGGTGCGCAGAAACCCATTATGGCGCTGTCAGTTCACGAGTGCTACCTGCACACACCCTGCAAGACAGACAAATGGACGAACACGCACGTACATACACAGAACGGCTCTCTTATTTATTTATTTAATTTGCATGGCTCAGACATAGTTATACCGCACCCAAATACTGCCTCGCCAGTTAAACCATGGTTCATTATTTGTGTGGTTAAACACATACATAGCGGCGTAAGCACTGCTATGTGTTGAGCTTGTTGCTATACGAACTTGCATAACAAGCTATCGAAGTTTGTATCGACGCGTGCATAAACATCGCTTCATTCTGGTGGCAAGTTATTATTAATACTCAGATATTGATGAATTACCTGAGTTATTATAATATTTTTGCGTACTTAATCTGTAAGCACAATGATACGGCTTTTTCCAGACGACTGTGTATTACATTGTGTCATTCTTTTCTGACAGCGACCGGCTAGCCCTTCAATCTGACCTGGATGCAGTGACCCCAGGGAGCGCTTCTTTTGGCTGATGACACTATAAGCTATTCTCAAACAAAAGCAATGTCTTTTACACGCTGTAGTCATAAATTCGCACGTCCTATACACTAAAGAACGGTGCTGCATAACTAACTCACTGATAGCTCTAAATGCGTTGGTGTGCATTTGCAACCTGATTTAGTATGGAACTATCACATTAATCTCACCTTTGCCACTTTTCTCAGACGAAACCTCAGACAAGCTAAACATTCGCAAGCACAACACTGATTCGTCCAAAAATACAAACATACATTGTTAACGATATAGAATCATTGTAGAACCTTGCCCTTCGTTTTATTTTTTTTTCAGATTACTCGCGCAACACAAGCTTAACAGTGGTAAGAAGGCGTGCGACATCAAATATTTATAATTACGGGGCTAACTTTCGCGTTTATCAGTCATTTACAAGCTTTATCATAACGCATCGCTTAATGAAGACTTCTTCGTTCAACCAGCAGTCGTCTTTCAGCGCCGAGTCCCATTCAAACAACATAAAACAGCCGATATCTAGGGTATCCCTTTACGTGATATAGTCGAACCTCGATATAACGAAGTTGTACTTGCAACAAAAGCTTCGTTAAATCGCGGATTTCGTTAATTCGAGGTATTAAAGTTTCAGCAATAAAACATCTTCACCAATTCCCAGAGCATCCCGGGTGATCTTGTTAGTACGCACTTATAAACAAATCACAAGAAGGTCCAGCCATAATAGCGCGTTTATGAGCGCCAGCGCGTGCGATACAGATCGCACCTATAGCAATGCATTGACGTGGCTCACGACGTCAGAGATTTGCGTGTGTTGCGTCGCGTGGCGCCGTAAATCTTGGACTATTTAGCTGAGAGCGCTTAGTGCCCGCAGCCGGCGCTCACAAATTAAAACAAAGGTGTAAAGAAATACGAACATTGTTCCTGAGCAAAAAAAGGAAGTCAGGTTAGTCAGTCAGGTCAGCAAAGAGACTACATCAAGTAAGGTTCGTAGTTTAATTGGTGTCACGCGCGCTCAGGCAAACATTAACAGGTCTCACTCGATTACCACGAACTCGCAGTCACAGCGCAAGTGAGCGCTCCAAGCCGTGTCTAGGAAACTTGAGGTTGTGCTACCGCCAACACCAGACGCTCGGGAACAACAAAATGCGCGTGAAGGCACCATCCATTTCGGCTTGCCGCGGAGAGATTACCTCCAAGATCCATACGACGCGTGGTCCGCGCACAGGACGCGCGCGAGGAGGAGAAGGCAGATAAGCGCGCGCGTTCCTGCACCCCCCCGCCCCTCCCCACCAGCGCTTGCTTGATCACGTTACCGCGTGTTCACTCCTTCCCCATGCCTTTTGCGCAGAAAGAATCGTAAGTTATCCTGTTTCTCCGAGTTATTTACCAGCGCGACAAATGGCACAGCGGTGTTTCCTGCCTACCGCGTCCCGGCGCAAGCGCTTTGACAGCGTTTTTGCCGCAAGAAATTTTCTTGCAGAAGGACGCTTGAAATAACTTTTGCCTATGCCGATGTAGCTTTTTTGCTGGATTTACTAGCCATACAGGCTTCAAGTACATGATTGAAATAGCCGAAAACTTCGTTAAATGGAAACGGTGTCACGAAGTTACTTCTTTAAATCGCGAAAAATAAATATATGGTTTTCAATGCACCTCATATCGGGAAATGAAAGTAGTTCGTTACATCGCGAATTTCGTTATCTCGAAGTTCGTTATGTCGAGGTTTGACTTTATCACTTTTGCCACGCACACTAAAACATTACAATGACCTTCGATCAAACGTCGCCATAAAAAAAAAGATGTAGCTAAATTATAACCCTTATAGCCATTCATAACATCATACCTTTCTTCTGACATGGCCCGTCTAAACCCTGTTACGTATTATTTGTACCATCTTATTCTTGTATTCCTTACCCGCTACGATAGTCCAGTGGCTATATGGCGTTTGGCTGCTGAGCATGAGGTCGCAGGTTCAATCGTGGCGGGTTCAATCCACATTTAGATAGAGCGCAATGCAAAAACTCTCGTGTGCTTGGATTCAGGGGCACGTTAACGAACCCAAGGTGGTTAAATTGGAGTCCTCCACTACCTGCCTCATAAACACAAAACCTCAGAATTGAATTTGGTAACTAAAATATAATTTTTTTGTTTTTAATTATGAAACTTTCAGTACATTGCAGGTTTTCTACGTACTCATGCCGCAAGAGAAAGATGACACTTCTCTTATGACGTGCTCTTTTGGTTCACTGTCGCTTTTGCCGAGCGCCTCTTGGTTGTTCGGCATTGCGGTTTGTGCTTTCCAAGAGACATCATAACTTCAGCTGTAGAAGACGACGTGTAATATTACAACCGCTAGCCCTCATACGGGGCTGTCAGAGTAAATGCGCAGATATGTTTGTGCCATCGTTTTAAACAGCAGCCTTCGGATTTGTCAGGTTGCCGGGAGCGTGATGGAGTGGCAATATGGACTCGGTGCTCCCTGCCGAGCGACAAGGAGTGGACTGAAATGTGGTTGCGTAGCGAGTGCTCTTCGTGGGCAGATGAACAACGAAAGGTGGCCTGACGAGAGGCTGCCGATGGTTGTGCCTGAGCTTCGTCGGTAGTTGATGCCATCCCTGCTCTGAAAACGCTGCAGCCTTCTACACTCAATAACTCCTGACGGGAATTCGAACTGTCAGGCATGTGATATTCCAGGGCCGGTCTCACACATCCTTTGCGGCTGTTCTGATTACCGGAGAGAACGTCAGTCACTTAACGCCACACTGTCTAGTTTTGACGATAGATCCTTTTTGGAACAGAAAATTTCGGGGCCATGGGAGCAACGTACATTGCGAGCAACGAGAGGGCTGTTGACATGTTTGACGGAAAACGGCCTCACCTCCAGGCTGCAGAACTGCATGACAGGCGCCTACACATTCTGACGTGGTCGAGGTGTGTGCGCAGAACATGTATGCATATCGCCCACGTCCACACAGTTCACTGTACACTACCATCGTCATCCGCACTCCCTCTCTCACATTTTGCTTCTCCTCCCTTTCCCATAAGCAGAATAACAGGCCATAGAACTAGCTCCTAGGGCCAACATCTCTGCTTTCCTCACATTAAGATGCTATCTCTCTCTCCATCGAGAAGTATCGGTGACAGTTCACTTATCGGGGATAGTTGATGGCCTCGGCTATGCGTGTGCCGCTTACGGTATGTTTTGATTTCTTGTAGACGAGACTCGATGATGCACCCCCCCCCCCCCAACTCAATATCGCTATGTACTCTCTAGCCCCACGCAAAATAAAAAAAAATAAGGATGACATAAAATAAACTAATAATAATAATAACAATAAACATAAAAATAAATAACTAATGAAAATAAGGAATGAAATACTATTGATAGGTTTCACATGACGTCACGAACACACCTTTGCACCGCGCCGATGCACCAGCATGGCGGCTACAATGACGTCAGGGCAAGCCATCTATGATCATTGCTCATGTGTTTCGCATTCTCAGAATCAGAGACGATACAGATGTGCTGGTTGGCAAAACAATGGCGTACGTATAGCTCAGTTCTGAGCCTTTCGCGCACAAAACATTCAAAGCGTGTTCTTATTTGCATAATCAGCGCTTTCGTTTCGTGGCGCGGCACTGCAGACAGCGATGCTGACAGCGAAAGTACGTGTTTAATTCTGGACGCTCTCAAGTTCTGCCATATTGTCAACTTTGAGCCAATCAGAGAGGCCGTAGCAGCCCTGCGAGCCAATCAAAGATGGCAAAATGGCGAAGTCAGCAATATGGCCTTATTTGATTATGTGCAGAATAGCAGCCCAAGTCTCAAAGCATGTGGCGACAAACAAGGCGAGAGTAGACAAGTGTTCTCGCAAATGTAGCCGCCAATACTCGTAATAAGGCGGTCTCGAACGACGCTTTACCGCTAGATGTCCCACGCGTAGTCGCAAGCACTAGTAAGACTAATGAAGCTGTGCAGGGTAATAGGGGCTGGGCAAGTTTTGAAATAAGGGAAGCTCAGTGTAAAATTGATTTTGAAGAGCGACTGAAAAATATGGAAGAAAGTAAATGGGTTCTGAGAGTGTTCAGACATTTGTACAGCAAAAAAAAATATGTCAGCAAATGTGAACACTTTCACGACGTCGGTGTTATTTTCAGGCGTTCATCAAGAACCTGGTCATGGTCAGCTAGATACAAGTCACTTAAGCAGCGGGCGATACATGACCCAATGCTTATGGCATTCCTCGTTTAACAACACTTCCATCCCAATCCCGTAAGTCGAGTTAGCATAAAACGAAGATATTCTAGAAATTTGTCGCAAGTGAAAGCGGAAGCGTGTTGAACTCGAACTGCTCCGATCTTGCTAATCTGTCTAAAAAAGCGCTGTTTGATAAAGTGATACTATTCACCGGATTATCGCTGTTACTATTGCACTGTATGTTTTGATCATGCCTTCGACACGTATACGGTTTTTCGGTGCACACTACTGAATGTTCGTCCTTTCTCTCTTTTGTTTTCGCTCATACGGTATATGTTTATCGGTCGTGCGAAAATAACAATCTACAGGGCATTTCAGTTAACTTGAGCCAAACTTTACAGACATGTAGATGCTACGTAGCTGTACAGAGCCAAGGTAATGTTGTTTGCCGTCGCTTTGAGATACTCAGGTTAATCTTTGCATTCCGCCTAATTCGATAATTAGTCTTAATTAATTAACACACTTCTCGATTATTAAAGTTAGATTAAAAGTGTCAGTGAGAAAATTGTTGCGCAACATATAAAATTCCCGATACAGCTTTCTGTTGCTCAATACGTATACGTAAGTGTTTTTTCGAGCATGAAAGAAGCCCGCGAATACACATAAAATTGCCGCGTGACTGGCCGCTGGATACACGTTGGCTCAAGTTACGTGAAACATCCTGTGCAGTTGAAAGTAGCGCTGTCTCTGTGTGTCCGCTTCTTTTTACGTCCACGTTCAGTCGCGCTTACACATTCTATCATGCATTCTAGCCAACAGGCCTGGCAACGCGTTTTACCGTAACCCAGTGTTCACTAAGAAGTATTTTAAATAGTCGTTCGCTTTTTGCTGCATTTGACTCTTTGACTATGTGTAAAGCAAAGTAGAGTTTGTTCGGTTTTTCTAGTTTATTCGGTGGAATTCTTTCCGCGAAGTATACTGGGCACTCAAGAAGTACGTAGTAAATGGTCACGTTATCATGGCAGCATGAGCACTCAGGAGAAGTGGAGTGGCATATTGTGTATAGAAAGGGACGTTTGTGTACGCCACTTTCGTGTCGAAGCCGATGGAATATATTACGGGTTCAAAATATGCGCTGCTGCATTTGAATTTCTTCAATCGCCGAATTACATAAAAAGGCATTGTTTCGCTGTATCGACGCCTATCTCCGCAGAATAGCGGGAAGATACTTGTCTTAAAATATATCGGATATCAACACTATACAACGGGAGCCCACGATTAGCCCCTGTGTTCAGAAATTTTTGGAGAGTACAGCGACCTACTTGCCATGTTGAGTAATGTGAGAACACTGAGAATGGTTTTCTTGCTGACCGTATACCCAGTGACGTGAAAGAGATGCATTGAAGGGCGGCACATAACCAATGTTTTCGTGAAGCAGCTCACTAAAGCGTCGGGCTGCTGCGTTTGAAGTAAAGCGTTTGGCGTAAGTTTGATTGCGCCTGGCACAGGAAAAATTTTAAAGGTATTCTTTTTTATCGATGTGGTCGGGAGAGGAACTGTTGGATAATTAGGTGGTCGCAGAGCAATAATTGCGCGAAGAAGCCCAAGAACGCTATCCGCATTAAAAAAAAAAGAACGGGACCGCAGGACAGTAGCAGACAATGTTTTCCAGAGTTATTGCGGTATTCCTGCCATTTGATATGACAATATAAGTTGGAGTCCCTCGCCTTTGTTGGCAAACCTTGTGCTGCGTCACGGCCACCATTGCGTTCTTCATTACGTTACGACAATAATTCGTATCACAAGCCGCAGGTGCCTGTACAATGTCAGTTGAAAAAATCACCGCCCAAGCTCTCCGTACAGATGGTTAACCAGCGAAGCTATAACGTGCGGCACCAATGTTTATCACTGGGTTAATCCTGACGGTTCATTAAATGACGACTTGGTAGGCTGCCGGATCCTCGGTACGCAGTTGGTGCTTGCGCTCGGCTGCAGGAGCCTGTCGTGTGCCCGGGCTTCAGCATCGGCACGGCGTAGACGACCTCGTTCCCGATTCTACTCGCGGCGTTGCTGATCGAAAGCTGCCTGCTCCTCAGGAGTACGTGTGACGCGTGGCCTACCCATTTCGGAGCGGAGAGAAAGTGCTGCGCGTGCGCTCGGCTGCGACTGAAAACAACGACGTCACTACTGGCGCAGCAAATCGCGCGCCTCTCTCTCCTTCTTTTCGCGCATGCGCATGGGGTTGCGCCAAGGAGTTTTCGGCGTACAGGCGACTGATGGACAGACGGACGAATCGGCTAGCCATATGCAGCTTCGCTGTAAAACATTGGCTCACAGTGGAGGTAAACAACTAGGAAGGTTACCAGTAAGTAAGCGACCGGTATGGTCAGCAACATGGCAACAAAGAATTTCAAACGCAAAGTGAGAGACGCTCAGATAATCTCGTGGGTGGCGGCAATGGAAAGAAACCTGCTATAATTAACTACCTTGAAGTAAAAAAAACGAAATAAAGAAAGAAACAATTTATGGTAACTGAAAGGGAAGCTCCTTACGTTTCAAAGCGAGATGAGGATGTCTTAAAACGCGTAGCTATAAATTGAGGTATATCAAGGACGAAGAAGCATGTGCTTCCTGCAGTAAAGCTACGGAAACGATGGAACATGTTTTATTAGAATGTGAAAATATCTACCCAGCTGCCGGTTTAGGCTCCTCTGGCCTCCTTGAAGGTCTTGGGTTCAGGAACTTCCAAGTACCTGCAACAACCACATGCGAACTGTCCGTGTGTGGACTGTTGCAGTAAGTTTTCGCCTTGTAGCGCGACGGTACCTGCAACCCAAGTCGCAATTTGGAGGCTGTTTTTCACTGACTGAAATGTAGGAACAACCCGCCGGAAATTATTTTCCTCGGTTAATACTGAAGAGATTCTTCTTTTCGACTCTAATCCGAAGTGCCTGAAGCTAACCAAAAGAAGTTCCGAACTTTATGACCCACCTAATGTAATGTCCCGACCTAGCTTGTTGTATGCGTCAGCAGGCGCCGAAGATATATGTCGCGCCATTTTATCTCAATCATATGAAGGAAAGAATAAGAATAATACGCAGTCATGCTCTCTGTACTAAGTATTCGCGCAAATTAGATATTTGTTCATTTTACACATGTGATGATGCTGTTGCTGATGTTAAACATGCAACGGCATGTAACTGAAGTGTTGCCTCTTCGTTACCTATTTTTTGACAGGGATCATTTCTGTGCCCTGAGTAGACGCCATCTAAAGCTTTTTACGCACTTAAACACCATACTTTATTATCTTACAACTTAATTGGTGTTCTGGCATATCCAAAAGCCAGGAATGTAACTATCACAATGCGAGACGCCCCTTAATCTTTTATCTCTTATCGTCAATATCAAGGTAGACTTGATGCTCAGAAATATTGCCCTTAGCAGCTGCTGTGCCGACTTAAATAAGAATTGGTGCCTTTGTAAGGCATCACAATTTCTGACAGTTCGGAGCAGAATCTTCATTTAGCTCTCAAATTATTTTCTAGTAATTTTTAAAATATCGTCAAACTTCAGAAAATTATGGCATGACACTTGAAAATGTGCCACGAAAACGGATATTGCCTGTTCACGCTTTTAAGGCGGATTGCAACTGATATTGTCTGTCTAGGATTCGTATCACTATTTCGTGAATGTTGATCTCTGGAAAACTCGCACAAAGTACGCTTCTTGCGTTATCAGTAAACTAATACAGTAACATTGTTCAAATTAAACAAAAAATATTGGTTTCAAGTGCCTCAACAACGATTTGATTGAGGCACGCCGTACTGCAGGGGACTCCGGAATAATTTCGGCATCCTGGGGTTCTTTAACATACACCCAAATCTAAGTACACGGGTGTTTTCGCATTTCGCACCCATCGAAATGCGACCGCGGTGGCCGGGATTTGATCCTGCGACCTCGTGCAGAGGAGCCCAACACTATAGCCACTAAGCAAACACGGCGGGTAGATTAAACAAACCATCAGTCGCCTTTTAATGAGCTGCACTATCCACATTCGGTGCACAGTAGCGGAGTTTAAACAGGATGCTCTGATCATTATTTTTTTTATTTGTGACGTTTTACGCTCCAAAACTACGATCTGATTATGAGGCACCCCGTAGTGTGATACTCCGGAATAGTTTGGACCACCTGGGGTTCTTTAACGTCAATCATGAACTTCTCTTACATTGCTGAATTGTTACAGAGTATTTGACGCGGTAAAAAAATCAGGCTATAGCAGTCACTGAACTTTGACTCTTTTTCAAGTTCATTCAGATCACTCTAGCGGTTACTTCAATATAATGTTTGCGAATTTCACATGTCTGCTAATAAGGACGTAAGAAGTAAAACTCCCGCTTAATATGTATTTGCCTCGAAAGAAAAAAATGCTCATTGGTTACATAGATCACAAGCACACTGAAAACGAGATCGCGAATTGAAAAAATATTTTAAAAGTTACCCAAACATATTCGATTACCGCTTGATTCTGTTCCGCGTTGTGCAGGTGTACTAGCACAGATATTGGAAATTTAATACCTTACAATTCGATTTTGAAATCAGTATTTGGCAGGCCACTCAACAGCAGTGTAAGAAATAACTGCAGATATGCAGCATGGTTTCACGTATACACGCGGCTAAAGCAGCGCATTGTTTTGAGCTCGGTTAAGCGAAATCAGTTTTTTTAATATGCATGGACGGAACATTTTTACGAAATGGAAACTTCCATCAACAAAACAGTTTACTTCGCACAGTCGGGAGCCTCTGTTCTGCGGACTATTCTTACCCTCCCCCCACCGGTCCCTTTTCATTCCGTTTCGTGGTTTTGGTGTTTGGTCGCTGTACATATGACAGTGCGTACGTGTCCACGGAAAATGAAGTGAATGCTGTACTGCTAGAGTGTTCCCTAAAGTGGTCAGATAAGAACATTCTATGTGTGTCAGCAGTCCTCACAGACTTAGGGGATTCGGCTAAACGGGCCCAATTAAAGGGACACTAAAGAGGAAGAGTAAGTAAAGCTGTACTAATAAATTACGCTTCTGCAATACCGAAAGAGAGAGAGAGAGAGCAAATGATAAAGGAAAGGTAGGGAGGTTAACCAGGACTGAGCCCGGTTGGCTACCCTACACTGGGGAAAGGGAAAAGGGGACGGAAAGATTAAAAGAAGAAAAGAAAGTCTACTGGGTATATCGTTCGGTCACTCAGTCCAGATCACAATCCAGTAGCCTTCAAATATCGCAGCAGAGCTTTTGTGGCCTTTTGTAGCTGCGATATGCGAGGCCATGGTCCCAAGATCTTCTTCAAGGTGAACGGTGAACGGAATCTAGCTCATTGAAAGCTGTGCAGAGGTCATCTCTTTCGTTTTGAAAAGATGGGCAGTAGCACAGTAGACGTTCTATAGTTTCCTCGGCACCGCAGGCATTACAGTCGGCGCTATCAGTCATTCCAATCAAAAACGTATATGCATTGGTGAATGCGACGCCCAAGCGTAAGCGGCACAGCATGGTTTCCTCATTTCGCAGAAGCCCTGGTAACAGCCGCAGTTGCATAGAGGGGTCGAGGGAATGCAATCGTTCTTGGGTGAATTCAGGTGTGTGCCACTTCTCTAATGTCATACGGTGTGCTGCCTTGCTTAGGTGTTGGGCTGCGTCGGTCCGCGATAAAGGTACAGAAACAAGGGTTGCTCCTTCGTGTGCTTTCCTAACAGCTTCGTCAGCGCGGTCGTTGCCGGAGATACCGCAATGGCCAGGCAGCCACTGAAACACGACGTCGTGTCCTTTCGCCATCATACGATGGTGCATTTCTCGTATCTCCGACACTAGTTGTTCACATGACCCGCGACGAAGAGATGACAGAAGACATTGCAAGGCCGCCTTCGAATCGCAGAATATTGCCCACCGATTAGCGGGTTGGTTGTTAATGTAATCAACGGCACCTCGGAGGGCAACAAGCTCCGATCCGGTCGATGTTGTCATGTGAGAAATCTTGTATCGGACGATAATTGATCGTGATGGTATAACCACTGCGCCGGTGGAGTTGGTCTGAGTGGAAGAGCCATCCGTATATATGTGGACTCGGTCAAAGTAGAAAGTGTTCAAACAATCCAGAGCTGCTTGCTTCAGGGCCAAGGTAGGCAGGTAGGTCTTCTTTCTTATCCCTGGAACCGTGAGACGCACTTGAGGTTGTTTTAAACACCACAAAGCTGAGGTTGAACGTGCTGAGGGTGTGAAGCCCGATGGTAGACAGGCACGATGGATGCTGACCTCGTTGGAGAAGGACGCCTGTGGTCGTCGTTCTGGAAGGCAGGCAAGAGAGCTTGATTGCATGCTTGAAACATGACGAACATGGGCCCTAAGCGTGTCGATGCTAATGTAAGTCGTGATCGGATGGTCTCGAGCCATTATAATGGTTCCTGCTGTTGAGGCGCTCCGCGGAAGTCCTAGGCAAACACGTAGTGCCTGTGCTTGCACGCTCTGTAGTTCTCGAAGATTTGACTTGCATGTTTTAGCAAGCACGGGAGAACTATACCGTAGCAGTCCGATAAAAAGTGCTCGATATAACTGTAGCATGGAGCCCACTGACGATCCCCATGTTTTGCCGGCGATAAACTTGAAGACATGAACAATAGATGTGAGCTTCTTCTTCAAGTGGGCAACATGAGGGCTCCAAGAGAGGTCCCGGTCCACAATGACACCCAAAAACCGATGGTTTCTCTTGTAGGAGATAGGCTGGCCATTAATGCATACTGGATAACGAGACATTGGTTTTCGTGTAAAAGCGACTAACGCACATTTTTCTGTTGAGATGGTAAGGCCTTGTGTGTGAAGATAGTGAGATGCCTGTGTTGCTGCTTTCTGCAGCCTTGCGCGAACCTGCAGACGAGTGACCGCTGATGACCAGATGCAGATGTCGTCGGCGTAGATTGAGACACTCACTGTTTCCGGTAGGGATTCGGCCAGCCCAAGAAGTGCGAGGTTGAAAAGAATAGGGCTTAGAACACCACCTTGGGGAACTCCTCGGCATATGTAGTGGTCGGTAGTCGGACCATCTTCCGTACGTACGAACAAGGACCTTTGCGCCAAGTGGTTTCTGATCCATCGACATACTCGCCCTCCTAGTTCAATTGTCAAAAGAGCGTCTAGAATTGGTTGATGGGAAACGTTGTCGTAAGCGCCTTTCACGTCCAGAAAGAGCGCTACTGATAATCGTTTCCAAGATATTTGCTGTTCTACAGATGACACTAAATCGATGACACTGTCAATCGATGGACGGCCTCGTCGAAATCCCGCCATAGAATCAGGGTAAATCTTGTGGTGTTCTAAATACCATTCGAGACACATGAGGATCATGCGTTCCATGAGTTTCCCGACGCAGCTGGCAAGTGCTATAGGCCGATACGATGCCAGTTCGAGCGGCGACTTTCCTGCTTTTAGTAGCGGTACCAGGCGGCTGCGTTTCCACTCCTGTGGGACGACACCATCTTGCCATGAACTTTTAAAAAGGCTGAGGAGTTCTCTTCGTGCTTCTCGGCCTAGGTGGCGCAAAGCAGTATATGTTATGCCATCGGGCCCTGGTGAAGACGAACACCTACAGAGCGCCATAGCAGCTTCTAACTCTTCCATAGAGAATGGAGCCTCCGTCCTGGTATCTCGTGTACCGGGGATGTCGCTTACAGCCATGTCAGGGACTAAAACTGTGCCGCCGGCGATTTGCGCGCAAAATTCCTCTGCAACGTCTATCTCACGGCGGTTTTGATAGAGAGCGAGGGCGTTAAAAGGGTGTCGTTGCTGGGGTCTTGAGCAAAGACCCCGTAGGGTACGCCACACACGGGACAATGGCTTGCGGGGGTCTAGTGACTCGCAAAAGCATTTCCATCGTTGACCCGCTAGCTTATCCATTCGGCTTCTTATCTTCTTTTGCATGCGCCGAGCTTCTCTGAGGTCAAGAATCGACTTTGTGCGCCTGTACCTCCTTTCAGCACGGCGACGTATTGTACGAAGCCTTTCCAATTCAATGTCATTCTCTGTACGCTTTTTCGAATGTGTGAAGCAACGCGTGCAATCTTTCATTGCGTCTGCAATTATGTCTTCTAATCTGCGTGCGATATGTTTCTTGCAGGTGTCTTCTACTCGATCTTGAAAGACTAACCAATCGATTTGGCGAGATACATCCGGTAATGCGGCGTCTAGACCATTGATTCTCACATAGGTCGGGATATGATCACTTCCATGGGTTTCAATATAAGTGAACCACTGCACGCTCGAAGTCAGGCAACGTGACACCAAAGTCAAGTCAAGGCAGCTACTGTACGTTGTTCCTCGCAGAAATGTCGGACTTCCGTCATTTAGAAGACACAGGTTGTGGCCTGATGCAAAGGATATTAGTGACCTGTCCCTCGAATTTATCCTGGAGCTTCCCCACATATGGTGGTGAGCGTTGAAGTCTCCTGTTATAATCCAAGGACCGAGAGTAGTAGCCATAATATCTTCTAGTCTTTTGCTGTCAAACTGACTTGTTGGGGATAGGTAGACGCCAATAATAGTAAAAGACAGCCTCTTCTTTTTCACACTAACACAGACGTATTGGTTACCGTCGTGTGGCGCTACGGGTTGCGAAAAATACGTTAGGTCCTTGCGAATGTAAACCAGAACCTTCCTGCTACAGACACACGTTGTTGAGACAAAAGGTTCATATCCTGATAGTCTTATGGAGGCTGATAAGTTCGGCTCACAGATCACCAGTATAGGAAAGTGGTAGTCAAACACGAACTGTCGAAAATGCGAAATACGTGACCTTAGGCGTCTCGCATTCCATTGGAATATGGAGGCACTTCTGACATCATCCCGGAACGATCGCTGTTGCTGTCGATGAGCCATGGTTCTGCTGTAGAAGTTCTCAAGCACTGGATTCCTGAAGGCTCACTAGAACCGGATTGATGGCATCCAGCACTTGCAACGCACTTCGAGCTGTTGGTGTCTGTATCTTGTCCAGAAGAACACGAATAGCACTCACCAGAGAGCTGATCATGACAACACTTTGCTGATCTTGGTCTGTCAGTTTATCAGGAACAGTCGAAGTGTCCCTTGCTGTAGAAGTCTGATTTCGCTCAGTAGGAGCATGTAGCCTCGGGAGTGCAGGCCACGCGTCAGCAGCAGGGCTGTTCGTGGCATCTTTGTCCTTTGAGCTGACTGCGTTTGGCCTGGGCGGAAGAGTGGGTGGCAGTGTACGTGGCTGGCGCTCTGCAGAGGCTTTGGAGGTTCGTGATCGACGTCGGCGACGCGATCGTCGCCGCCTAACAGATGTTGCTGCTTCTCGGTGAGACGAGTGGTCTCTAACAATTTTCCTCAATATTGCCATTTCCTTGCGAATTAAAGGGCATTCCTTCGAGGAGGCATCGTGAGGGCCGCTGCAGCTTGTGCACTTCAGCACACTGGCTTCGCACGTGTTAGTGGTTTGGGGCCCAGTGCAGCGAGAACAGACGGTAGTGTTCTTGCACACACTACTCACATACCCAAACTTCATGCACTTCCAGCACTGCAGCGGTTTTGGTATGAAGGGGCGAACTGCGTGTCGGAAGTGGCCCACTTTTACATGCGATGTTAGGGATTCGCCTTCAAATATTATTTTGACACACCGTGACGTGCCGAGACGAAACGCGTTTGTGATGATGGTGTTTTCTGTAGCTGGCTTGATTAAGATCGACAGATCGGAGTCGACAATGGTCTCATCAACATCCTAAATTACGCCACTACTGATTTGTTTGCCCAGCAGAATATGTGGGTGGACTTTCATCCCGTCAAGTTCCATGACATTGCGCAAAGAATTCAACGCAGCCGCGTGTTCTACGTCAATCGCTAGGACGTTCTTACGGGTGTTCACTCAGAATCCAACGCAGCCGCGTGTTCTACGTCAATCGCTAGGACGTTCTTACGGGTGTTCACTCTCATGTCTTTGATTTCATTCGGAACCAGTGCCTCTAGATGTGAAGACACGGCTTGCCTGTTGAGGCGTCTCAGGTTGTCAGTAGCGAGAACTGGCGTGAACAGGATGGTGAGCTCCTCGGTATTCCGCGAAGATCTCATAGTGGACTCACTCGAATTCGAGGATGCGCTGAGAAACCTTCGTTTTGCTTTACGACTCCGCACCAGCTCGAAGGCTTCGTCACAAGAATCTTCACCGCTGACATAGTACTGCATGGTGTCGTCGCTGTCAGTGTCGCTCTCGGTGCCGTTGCGCTTCCTGGAGGCAGCCGCCGCGGGCACTGCCGACTCAGGCGGACGCGCGTGAGACTCCATCTCCATCGCAGTAAAGGAGGAAATAGCAGTTCACTGGCAAAGTCTAAAAAATCCACAAAATAAGTAGAGCTGGAAGACTCGGTGTTCTGCCTGAAAGGCACTTCGTCTTCCTCCATCTGCAATACCGAAAATGCCACTCTTACCATGGGAGGAGGCTTAATGGTGAGGCAGATGAAATGTTAGAAACAAAGCACGGGTGGCTGAAGTTCCCGCAGAACTTGCCGTGACTTTATGAGCTTTTGGCAACGTCTGCTCACGTCAGGTTAACTGTTTTTCAGTAAAGAAACTCCAAAACAATTCTAAAACAACGAACGCCTGAATCTAGAAAGTTTTCAGAACTTCTCCGCCGCCCCAAAATTGCCCAAATACAAAAGAAATACATTTAAATCGGCGACGTCACAGCGACGTACTGTGGTGAAATTGCATCGCGAAATTTAAAAAAAAAGGAAAGTTCGACCTTCATTTTGTAAGTATAATTTTTTATCAAGCGAATAAATGAACATAGAGCATTTCAAAGAATACTTTACCAGTCTAAGCCGATTTACTTTTGGTCTTTATCGTCTCCTTAAGAGATACTTTTGTCGTAATTGACGCCAGTGTTGTCTGTCAGTGCCGTTGTGAGAAGTGGAATGTGCCCGTGCTAGGAAGAAAAAGTAACCGGCTTACGCTGTCCTTCTTCACATCCTCCTTGTCACCTCCTTTGCCTAAATTGAAGATTTTAGTACTTGTCATCTGCACCACGCTAGCGGACACTGCGAAAACGATGACTGCAACGGAGGCTTGAAAGAGGAGAAAGTGACAACAGCAACAGTTAGTCGACTTCTAGCTGCAGTTGCAAGACAAAGAATGGCTTTCTTTGTAATAATGTCCATTTATTTATTTATGTATTTATTTATTTATTTATTGTCTTCTTACTTTTTGCGAAATGATTACCGTGCTACATTTTTTTTTACATCTGTCAGCGCTGTAACAAAATTCCCACCAGCATCTTGACATATGTTCTCTTAAGCAACGGCTGGAAACTGAACAGCAGCCACATGAACCGAGTAGCTTCTGGCAGCAAAACAAACGAGCGCCGACCATCTACTGCCCTGCTATTTTGTGGGAGAGATGCAGAACTGGCTATTTAAAATCGAGCAGCGGTTGTCGAGACTGACGCTTTAAGCATGACCGTCCTTTCTTGCCCACCACTCCGCTGGCTCGCGTACGTCGGACGCGCTTTCAATGCGCCGAACAGCGCCTTTTATTCTGCATCGGAGGTAATGACGTCGGTTGTAAAGAAATGCTAGCTTATCTCTATCTTCCGGTGCGTTCAGAACTATGCAGTCGGTGTGGTTATTTGTATTACCATAAACTTGTATACTGTGATCGTAGCTCATGTAGCATTGGTGTGCTTCACATTCGCGGCAAACTATTTTTCACGGAGCATATTTTTCATAGAAACGTGCATATGCCGCAAATAAAAGCAACCGCATTAGAAAAAAAAATTGCTGCAGAACGTGTCTCATGCATCATAATGATGCACATTGCGTACGCTGGAATGTGCTCCATCCTATGCATAATTTATAGGGGTGTGGGAAATTCAAAGTTCCGAATACATGTAAAACGCAGCAATGCTTTTCTGAGACAACCTCCTGCCCTATTTTCACGAAATTTGTTGCATTTCAGAGAAAAAATTAAAATATAGTGATTATCAGAAACGGAATTTTGATTTAGGGCTTGAAATGTCTGCCAAGAAATTTGTTGGTTTAAAAAGAAAGAATCACGAAGTTTACAAATGCATAACTCTGCATCAAAAAACATCGTGGTTCTGTAAAATGCATCCGTTAGAAAATACAAAGCGCACGAATTTGACATATGAATTGACAGCTTCCATAAATTTTTTACAATGTTTACAAGGGTCTTGCAAAAGTCCTACTCACGAACTATTGGTTTTGTACGTTTTAGATGTACTATTATATGCAATTTACAGCATTCTGATATATCTTGTCATTGTTGAGCAACGGAGTTGGTAACTTGACAGTTTCGCGTTGTTCCAAATTTTGTGTTTTCTTCTCGCTCTTTGTCGTCTTTACAACCCCTATATCCCTAACCCAGGTGCAGGGTAGTAAACCGGAAACTCGCCTCTGCCTAACCTCCCTGCCTTTCTCTCTCTTTTGCCATTTTAGAAACTTTTTTTTAATCAGACAACGACCTAAGTCAAAATCCGCTTCCAAAAGTCATTAGAGTTTAACTGTGTATTTTCACTACAACAAACCTTATAAAATATGCTACTGTGGTTGCTGAGAAAATTGATAGGAGCCCTGGAAGTAAAGCTTCATTTATATATATCCGACAATAATTGAATCGATCACCGGCGTTTGAATTTTTTTATTTCATTTTAATACCTTTGTTTACCCGAGACATAAAACGGATGGTGCATATTATATATATAGAAGGATCTTTAGTGAAGAAGGATCTTTAGTGTGGACTATACAAAGTGTCCCACTTAAGTTGAGTCAAGCTTTAAACGATATGCAACTGCCACGTAGCTGGAAAGAGCCAAAATAATGTTGTTTCCCGTCACTGGGAGATACTCAGATTATTTTTTACATTTCGCTTAATTACATTATTAGTCTTAATTCATTAATCAACTTCTAATGTATTGTAATTAGATGAAAAGTCTCAATGAGAAAATTGTAGAGTAACATGAAAAACTCCCGATACAACTTTCTGTTGCTCAATCATCATCATCATCAGCCTGGATACGCCCACTGCAGGGCATAGGCCTCTCCCATACTTCTCCAACTACCCGGTCATGTGCTAATTGTGGCCATGTTGTCCCTGCAAACGTCTTAATGTCATCCGCCCACCTAACTTTCTGCCGCCCCCTGCTACGCATCCCTTCCCTTGGAATCCAGTCCGTAACCCTTAGTGACCATCGGTTATCTTCCCTCCTCATTACATGTCCAGCCCATGCCCATTTCTTTTTCTTGATTTCAACTAAGATGTCGTTTACCCGCGTTTGTTGCCTCACCCAATCTGCTCTTTTCTTATCCCTTAACGTTACACCCATCATTCTTCTTTCCATAGCTCGTTGCGTCGTCCTCAATTTCAGGAGAACCCTTTTCGTAAGC
This sequence comes from Dermacentor variabilis, assembly GCF_050947875.1. NCBI lineage: Eukaryota > Metazoa > Arthropoda > Arachnida > Ixodida > Ixodidae > Dermacentor > Dermacentor variabilis. The sequence goes on from NC_134568.1 coordinate 165,605,228, forward strand.
CTCCAGGTTTCTGCCCCATATGTGAGTACTGGTAACACACAGCTGTTATACACTTTCCTTTTGAGGGATAGTGGCAACCTGCTGTTCATGATTTGAGAATGCCTGCCAAACGCACCCCAGCCCATTCTTATTCTTCTGATTATTTCAGTCTCATGACCCGGATCCGCCTGCACTATTTGCCCTAAGTAGATGTATTCCCTTACCACTTCCAGTGCCTCGCTACCTATCGTAAACTGCTGTTCTCTTCCAAGACTGCTAAACATTACTTTAGTTTTATGCAGATTAATTTTTAGACCCAGCCTTCTGCTTTGCCTCTCCAGGTCAGTGAGCATGCATTGCAATTGGTCCCCTGAGTTACTAAGCAAGGCAATATCATCAGCGAATCGCAAGTTACTAAGGTATTCGCCATTAACTTTTATCCCCTATTCTTCCCAATCCACGTCTCTGAATACCTCCTGCAAGCACGCTGTGAATAGCATTGGAGAGATCGTATCTCCCTGCTTGACTCCCTTCTTTATTGGAATTTTGTTGCTTTCTTTAGAGAGAACTACGGTGGCTGTGGAGTCGCTATAGATATCTTTCAGTATTTTTACATACCACTCGTCTACACCCTGATTCCGTAATGCCTGCATGACTGCTGAGGTTTCGACTGAATCAAACGCTTTCTCGTCATCAATGAAAGTTATATATAGGGGTTGGTTATATTCCGCACATTTCTCTATCACCTGATTGATAGTGTGAATATAGTCTATTGTTGAGTAGCCTTTACGAAATCCTGCCTGGTCCTTTGGTTGACAGAAGTCTAAGGTGTTCCTGATTCTATTTGCGATTACCTTAGTAAATACTTTGTAGCTGATCGGTCTATAATTTTTAAAGTCTTTGGCGTCCCCTTTCTTATGGATTAAGATTATGTCGGCGTTCTTCCAAGATTCCGGTACGCTTGAGGTCATGAGGCATTGTGTATACAGGGTGGCCAGTTTTTCTAGAACAATCTGCTCACCATGCTTCAACAAATATGCTGTTACGTGATCCTCCCCAGCTGCCTTCCCCCTTTGTATAGCTCACAAGGCTTTCTTTACTTCTTCCGGCGTTACATGGGGGATGTCAAATTCCACTAGACTATTCCCTCTTCCATTACCGTCGTGGGTGCCAGTGGTACTGTATAAATCTCTATAGAAAGAACTCCTCAGCCACTTGAACTATCTCATCCATATTAGTAATGATATTGCCGGGTTTGTCTCTTAACGCATACATCTGATTATTGCCTATTCCTAGTTTCTTCTTCACTGCTTTTAGGCTTCCTCCGTTCCTGAGAGCATGTTCAATTTTATCCATATTATACTTCCTTATGTCAGCTGTCTTACGCTTGTTGATTAACTTGGAAAATTCTGGCAGTTGTATTCGAGCTGTAGGGTTACAGGCTTTCATATATTGGCGTTTCTTAATCACATCTTTCTTCTTCTGCGATAGCTTACGGGTACCCTGTCTAACGAAGGTACCAGCGACTTCCAGTGCACACTCCTTAATGATGCCCATAAGATTGTCATTCATTGCTTCAACACTAAGGTCCTCTTCCTTAGTTAAAGCTGAATACCTGTTCTGTAGTTTGATCCGGAATTCCTCTATTTTCCCTCTTACCGCTTACTCATTGATCGGCTTCTTATGTACCAGTTTCTTCGGTTGCCTCCTGCAGTCCAGGCTAATTCGAGATCTTACCATCCTATGGTCATGTTACTCCGTACGTGCTACATAAAAGCGTTTTTCCAAGCATGAAGGAATCTCGCGAATGCACGCAACGTGCTCGCGAGAGAGGCCGCTCGAGGCATTTTGCGTGTGTTCGAGGGCTTCTCTGATGCTTGGAAAATAACTTTTGTGCAGTGTGCCGAAACGGAACAAAAAAGAAAACGATATTTTTGACCGGAAAGGAAACGTAACCGAAACGGTGTTTATTGTTTTGTTTCGGAGTGAAACCGAAATATTTTTGTTCGGTTTTCGGTTCAAGAGGAAAGTCGGCAGTCAGGCCGACGTCAGGCAACGTCAGAATTAGCGCGTATATCAAGGGTCCGCATAAGCGCGTATCTCAGGCAGGCATAAGGCGAGCGATAGCCGGTAGAACGCGCCACTAATCAAAGCCTGAGCCAAACATTAAAACATAATAATAATAATATTTGGGGTTTTACGTGCCAAAACCACTTTCTGATTATGAGGCACGCCGTAGTGGAGGACTCCGGAAATTTTGACCACCTGGGGTTCTTTAACGTGCACCTAAATCTAAGCACACGGGTGTTTTCGCATTTTGCCCCCATCGAAATGCGGCCGCCGTGGCCGGGATTCGATCCCGCGACCTCGTGCTCAGCAGCCCAACACCATAGCCACTGAGCAACCACGGCGGGTACATTAAAACATAAATTGCATCCAAAAAATAACAGCGAATCTTTCCAAGGTATGACGAGGTTGCATTTGAGGGAAAAAAAAAGCGTGAAATAGAACCATGGAAAAAGGGGGTCGTGCTCACAAATTTCAAATGCAAGAAAGCAGAAGAGAAAAGTCCTAAGCGCCCAGCCACAGGGTTAGACGACGTTCCCCTTAGGCTGATTAATGAACTAAGACCAAGAAGTAAGGAAGTTCTGTTGAAAGCAGTAGAATAAACCTTAAAAGATTGACGAATACCAGACAGTTGGCGACAAAGTAGAATGAAATTAATTTATATAGGGAAGGGAGATAAAGAGAGAAGTCACTCATACAGACGGTTGACCATTACATCGATAATATACAGATTAGCAATCCAGGCGATTAAATTTAAACTGCAAGCATGGGCAGAGAATAATGGCATATAGGGAGAACTTCAGAATGGCTTCAGAATCGGCAGGTGTCTTGATGTTAACTTATTTGTCCTTAGTCAGTGTATTGAAATATCCCGAGAAGAAAGGGAAGGCGACGAAATATTTCTCCTGTGGAACGTTGCTCTATCTGTCTCCTGATTTTTTGTGATTTTTGTGTATTTCGAGGATCATCGCTCTCTTGTGGGTGGCGATGGATCCTGACCCCATTGTACGTAGTCCCGACATGGCATTGCCTTCAACGTCGGACTCAAGGAAGTGGAACAGCCGAGATGATTACATTAGCGATGACAGCGATGACGACTTCGTCCCTGTGGCGAAGCTTGAAGCACAGTGAAGGCTTCCTGTGCTCCGCTGCGCCACACTATACTATTTGTTCCCGTTGATTCTTCGGACAACTTGAGGAGCATGAATCGCCAAATCCTCCCGACATGACTTGAAATTCTCTTGCCGAATGAGATAAAAGACATTCGGCTTAAGCCACGTAAGAACGTTCTGGCCATACACGTCGAGCACCCGGCCGCTTTACGTACATTGCGAACTGCTACGGAGCTTGGCGATATCAGAGTCCGCCCTTACATCCCTCAGGACAGAGGCACGACAACCGGCGTAACACATGATGTCGACGTCTCTATACCGAATGGTGACCTTGCTGTCCTGGTCAAACCGGCTACTGACGCTACGGATATACAAGTTTCCGAATAGGCAGCTCCCGTTGTGTCAACGTGATCTTCAAAGGCGACTGTCTTCCTTCACATGTGAAGGTTGGCCTTTATCGTCATGCCGTTCGAGCCTATATTCCGAGGCCCCTTCAATGCCACAAGTGTCTGAGAATGGGCCACGTGTGTGGCGCATGTAACAACAAGTCCGCTTGCCCGCGCTGCGCGCAACCCCACACGGCAGAGCTTTGCTAAGCGACTACCCTGAAATGCAGGAACTTCAATGAAAATCATGATGCCTCATAAAACAACTGCCCACTAATGAAGAGGGAGAAGAGAATCATCAGACAAATAGCGAAGGGCGCCTCGTCATGAAAGGAAGCGATAACGACTGCTTAAGACGTCATTCCCGTCGACGGCACGTCTCCAAGAAGGAAAAAAGTGGTGTTTTCTCCCCAGAGCGTTGCTTTACACTGCTTCCCCCGCCCCCACAGTCAAGCACCTTACAGCATCATGGTCAGAAGAACACTGAGGATCAGAAAAAGGAATCTGACGCTGCTTGGCCTGCTATACAAAAGACACATTTCTCCGCCGAGCGACATAATCCACTACCGCAAAGCGCTACTTTGACAACAGGTAATCAAGCCGCGCAATATGTCCAGGTCGTTGCCATGCTGAGGTCGCTGGTGAGCGTTATCCGAGTGGCAATGCAGGGCCAGGAAATACCTCGGGTAAGAGAATATAAATACCTTGGTATATGGATAAACGAAGGCAATAGATATATCGAAATATAGGAAAAAATAGTAACTGTGAAGGGGAAGAGAAATGGAGCTATAATCAAGCACAGAGCGCTATGGGGATAGAATAGGTACGAGGTGCTCCGGGGTATGTGGAAAGGTGTAATGGTTCCAGTACTTACGTTTGGAAATGCCGTTGTTTGCTTTAAATCAGGGGTACAGTCAGGACTCCATGGGAACCAAAGGTCAGTAGGACGCCTAGCATTGGGCGTTCACGGGAAGACTACAAATGAAGCTGTGCTAGGTGATATGGACTGGGCTAGCTTTAAAGTGAGGGAAGCTCGCAGTAAAATTGATTATGAAGAACGACTGAGGAATATGGAAGAAATGAAATGGGCTGGGAGAGTGTTGAAGTATCTGTACAGGAAAAACATTGATTCAGAGTGGAAGAAAATAACTAGGAAGCTTACCAACAAGTATGCGGCCGGTAGGGTGGGCAACACAGCAACAAAGAACGTCAAGCGGAAAGTCAGAGAGGCTGAAATAATCTCATGGGTGGCGGCGATGGAAAAGAAACCTGCCATCAGTAACTACTTAAGAGGAAAAGCGAATGAGGAAAGAAAGAATTTATGATAACTCAAAGGGAAGCTCATTGCGTTTCGAAGCGAGATCGGGATACCTTAGAACATGCACCTATAAAGCGAGATATAAGAAGGAAGAAGAAGTATGTGCTTTCTGCGGTAAAGCTAGGGAAACGATGGAGCATGTTTTCTTAGAATGTGAAAACGTCTGCGCAGCAGTCGATTTATGCACCACTGGCCTCCTTGAAGCCCTTGGGTTCAGCGAGAGCAGTGGAAAAGTAAACATGTCCGCAATAGAAATTAGTAAGAGACGATTGGAAAATTGGTGGAAGAAAAGTAGGGAAACGACAAAAAACGGAGACGTACAAAAGCAGAGTTCGCAATAGGGGATAAGAAAAGTTGGTTGTGGGAGTTCATAGTGTTCTTTTTCTTTTGTTGTTTTTTAACCTTAGTAGGACATTAGGCAGTAGAATAGCCAGAGCTTGGTGGTGCAACCCACCGCCCCGTTCCGAAGGGGACCCTCATGACATCCCTCCGTCCATCCGAGCACTCCTCAATAATATGCAAATGCAATCAGCTAAATGCGCACTGCAAGTCCTGGATTCCCTTAAACCAGTACTTGCGGGTCTACAGTGACAAGATGGCTTGCCATCCACAAGCACTGCGGCCATTCCGGGAACAAGTCAAGTGTGCTTCCATACTTCAATGGAACGCCAGAGGTCTGCAGTGACGGATGCCAGAATTTCGGCACTTTGTTTTGAGAACAAGTTCCTCATTATCCTACTTTGTGAACCTCATTTTTCAAAGACAATTCGACTGTCGGGCTACGAATAATTTGTTTCTAAATCATGCACTGAACGTAGTGAAGTTAATGTGTATATACGCAAGGAGCTCACGTATGTTCACCAAATAGTGCAGCCTCACAAGTATAATCAATACGTGTGTCTCCGTGTTAAGAATAAAGTTTCATGCACACTGATAGGCACCTACATATCCCCATCAGGTCGACTTGATCGACAGAGACTAAACTACACACTCACAAAAACTCCAGGCCCTTGTATAATCATGGGTGACTTTAGCGCCCATCATCCACCCTGGAGAAGCCTCAGGACAAATCAACGAGGCACGAGTCTTGTTGATCTCGCTGCCGAGCATGTACTAAGATTTTGGACGATGGCAGCCCTACTTATCTCCGAGGTGTGACTTACGGTAGCTGCGTAGACTTGACGTTAGTGTCGCATATTTTAAGTTCCAAAGTTCAATGGTTCACAGACATTGAAACTCATGGCAGCGACCCTATTCGTACGTACATGACTATCAGAGGCCTTGGCAGTTCTCTTTACCCTGTTTCTCAAGACAGATAGACCTGCAAGCGTACCGAATTTCGATCGAGGAAAATTGCTTATGACCATCCCGAGTCCCTCGAAGACATGATCATACAAGCTCTGCAGGCTTTTACGCGGACTTTTACATCTACAAGACGTACAGATTTCGACCAAGAATTGGAGAAGCTTCAGGTGATCCGCCGGCAGGCCGAGAGATGATATCAATCAATCAATCAATCAATCAATCAATCAATCAATCAATCAATCAATCAATCAATCAATCAATCAATCAATCAATCAAATTTACTTTGAAAAGGAGGAGTACGGGACTAAAAACTCGAACAGCTTGACGAGGTCCCGACCCCTTGCAAGTTGGCAGTACAGCAAAATGACGGCCAGTCATACATAGGAATTTCAAAGTGGGCAAGCGTTATGAGTGTCAAGTAATTCAGAATGAAAGTAACAAAATAGCAAATTATAACACAAGCAAAGTGGTAGTACAGTTTATCCGCAACAGGAACAGCAGCGGTGAACAAGAACAGGAAAAAAATGGAAGGCATATACTAGTCCTTCAAGTAAATAAGCTGACAAAATCGTTTGGTAACACAGTTTTGGTTACACGAAGGATCAAAATCTTGTCCGTTTAATATGTTTAGCAGCGAAGGTAGTGTGTAAGGCAAAGATTGTTCGTCATAGGAAGTTCTATGGCTGGGTACGAACCATAGCTCTTTATGTCTGGTCTGACGAACACTTGCATTTACTCGTAGTCATGCCAAGCGAACTGCATCATCAATACCAAATTTACCGAAACCTGTATAACACATCAACCTATAACTGTAAAAACAAAACACAGGAAACACGTAGGTTTACTAGTCGATTTATGACCTGAGGGAAGCCCGACGCATTCAGAAGAAAGTTCAGCGTCAGATGAACAAACTTCAGCACCAACGATGATGATGATGACGTTATTGAAAGGAAAAGGGGAGGGGAGTTAGGAGAAGGGTTGTCGGATTCTTATTCAGGAATTCCGTTGGCTAAGGCCGCCGCCTTAGCTCTTTCCACGAGAGCTCACTGGTCCTCGAGGGTTGAGCTGGACAGGGCTGCCTCCCATCCTTCCCACGTTGGCTGTCGTATAGTTCTTAAGGCACTATCAGCCTGGCAGGCCCATACCATGTGGTACAAATCTGCTTTCTGCCCGCAGAATTTGGCTCAAAAGCATGTAGCGATGGAAGAGCTTCTGCCGAATCGCCACAACTTTGTCCCTTCACAGCGCCCGCCCTACATCAAAGACACCCAGAGCTTGAGGTCGCGGGAGAATTCTGTGCGAAAGTTAAAATTAAATTATGGGGTTTTACGTGCCAAAACCACTTTCTGATTATGAGGCACGCCGTAGTGGGGGACTCCGGAAATTTGGACCACCTGGTGTTCTTTAACGTGCACTTAAATCTAAGTACACGGGTGTTGTGCGAAAGTTACTGCCGACTTAGTTCTGCTGACTGACTTCTCGTTACATGATGTCCGCATCGCGAGAGATAAAAGCATGGAAGGACCTTTCTCTATGGAAGAATTGTAAGCGGCCTTTGCTGCATGCACGCGATCGTCATAACCCGGTCCCGATGGGGTGACCTACGCTCCCTTAAGGCACCTACGTTCAACAGCACAACGTTGTCTACTGGTTATATTCAATCAATCTTGATGTGACGGCATAGTCGCCGACGGTTGGAAGTGCAGCCGACTGGTGCCTCTACTGAAGCCTGGGAAGTCTCCGCTGGACCTTACATCGTACCGGCCGACTGCACTTGCGAGTTGCATCGGTAAGGTCATAGGGAGGATGTTGCTGACACGTATGGAATGGTACTTCAAATACTAAACATCTACCCTGTGGTTATGGCTGGTTTTCGACGTTGACAGTCTTCAATTCACAGCGTCATTGATCTCGTGATATCCGTGCAGCAACAAAAAGCTATGAAGCACCTCTGTGTTGTACTCTTCTTAGATGCAAAAGGTGCCTACTAGAACGTAACCCATGAAGCCATTCTCCAAGCTCTTGAGGCCACAGAACTTGAAGGCCACGTCTTTACGTTGATTAGGAGCTGTCTCTCACGGAGATCTGTGTTTGTCCTTACAGAGGATGGCCCGACAAGTAGATATATCTCAAGTCGTGATGTCCCACAAGGCGAAGTGTTTAGACCCACTCTTTTCAATCTCGTTCTAGTGGGGCATGCCGAAACGCTATCACAGACTGCTAATGTCTCGCCCTACGCTGACGATGTTTGCATATTGGCGTCCGGCGTGACAAGGCCACAAGTGCGCGCCAGAATACAGAAAGCGGCAACTCTGACAGCGGCATACCTTTGTCGACAAGGTCTGAAGATTTCTACAGAAAAATGTGCACTAGTGACATTTACACGAAAAGCGATGTCTTTCTACCCGGTGTGTATTGTAAGAGTAGTAGGGCGATCTCACCGCTGGCATCCAGTTGTAAGGTTTGTAGTAGGACATGGACTATGTGGTAGCTGGCCCATGCCATCGTCCAACTCACTCACACTTGGGACGTGGTTGTACGGAGGAACTTGGGAGGAACTAGGCGTACCGGATTTATTTACATATTTGCGTGACTCCCAAATGGAGCACGCAAGACGAAGCATACAGCACACGAGCACGAAGCTCCAAACACATCCAGCATATTGCTCACGAGCACGAGCACTCTCTAGCAGCCGAAAAACTGCTGCTTAAAAAGCGTCTGTCCTCCCTAGATCCCTAGGGGAGGGAAAACTCCTGTCCAACCTTAGTCCAATCGGACCGTCCACAGTCGTTGGGGCGTAGTCGACCCGCCTTTTGAGGGGGAGGGCTCACAGACTCACATACGCACTTTGGATTCCCAGAACCCGAGTTGGAGTGGGTCCTCGTAGCCAGCTGGTCACGCTTGCCCCAGTCGCCGCCTCTTAATTCCAGAGCTGGCTTTCTCCGGTAGCCGCCACGAGTGTCAGCAGACTGTGACGAATCCTGGGGCCCGAGGAAAAACGTACCGCAAAGCACCATTTTGTTAGAGCAGCTCTTCTTGCTGCAAAGAAACCATGAAGGCCACGGCAAATCAACCAACATTACATGGTCTGCCAAACGTGGCCAGCCCTGCTGCCGTCGCCGACTCTGCGAAGAAGGCGCATGGTGGATTAACGCTACCGTGGTCTCCAATTCTCCGAAGGAAATTCATGGTTGGTTACCGCTGTCGTCTTCGCCGGTTCTCTGAAGGGCGCCACCGCCGCGGGTCGATCGAAGAACCTGCAGCGGTCTGAGATAACTTTGCAGAGCAGTACCCCTGCAGGCCGATCGTAACAGTATCGAGGGCCAGTTTATCGCGTACAAGAAAGCTCACAGGTTCTTAGGCGTTATTGTGGGTCGTGAGCTCACCTGGAGTCCGCATATCTCATGCATGAACAAAAAGCTAATTTGAATTGAGAATATGCTCAAATTCGTAGCTGGAAAATCGTGGGGACCGTCCGTGCACTCCATGTTGCTCGTTTACACGGCACATTTTGTCGGATTTTTGCGATGCAGTCTTCCTGTTTTGTCCTACACATGCAAGACCCTTGCACTACGGAGCGTACAAGCCGAAGCACTTCGGACATGTTTTGGCCTCCTGAGATGTTCTTCGAGAGCTGCAACGATTGTGATTGCACAACAGCCCCTAATCATCACTCATATCGTTGGTGAGACGCTTAGAGCGCACGTTCGACGCCTTTCTCGGCTACTATCCCACCATTTAGCCGATTTTCCAGTGCGAACACCACAGGCAACATTCTGTGCTATTATGACACCATGACTCAATCCCGTCAGGCTTCAAGCCTGCGAAAGGCCCACAGCGGCATTGTGCTGTCTCCGGCAAATTCACGTGTGCCACTCAATTCCTGGGATAGCTAAGAAGGCAGACTTGTCACCGCTAGCCCTGACGCGGTTGTCTCTGCTTCTCCTCAACGAATCTTATTTTAACCGCTTACACATTTACATGGTCGGTTCCATGAGTTCCAAGAGCTCTACCGGAATAGTAGTTGTTGCATCGGACGCCGTCTCTTTGCAGTTTCAATATTCGCACAATACTACGTCGACAGCAGCTGAACTTGCGACTCTTCAAGGCGCACTCAAGTACGTGCTCCAGCAGCCACGAAATCGATGCGCCATTTTCTGCGATTACAAAGCAACCCTACAAAATCTGAAATTTGCCCTACGTCATGGCTTACACGAGCAGTTAGTGTACCAAATATTGCACGCTCATCGTCACGCGCTCGAGAAACGTCGCGACATTGTATTTCAATGGTTACCAAGCCATTGCGGAATTGTTGGTAACGACAGCGCAGATGAAGCTGCGCGTTTGGCTCACCAACAACATCAGCGGGTTGCTATACCACTTTCAAGAAGTGATTCTGCGTGACTTCAATCACTTGCTCGCCACATCACGCTTCTACTATGGAATTCACTCAGTTTCACCAACTCACGCTTGCACTCTCTCGACCCTAACTTACGACTTCGCCTGCAACCTGGACTCTCCCGTCACGAAATAGCTTTACTGTGTGGCATGTGGTTGGGCATCACATTTACAAATTACCATTCATCCCTGATAGGAATGGCCAACAGTGCGGCGTGCAATTTGTGCGGGTGCGATGATACTCTTAGAGCACCTCCTGTGTCAGTACTCATTCTTTGACACTCAACGACGGACTTTACAAGCGAAACTCAACCTGATAAATAATAGCGCACTCTCAGAAGAAAAGATCCTTGAACCAAGGCCTATGAATTCTTGCATGCAAAAGGCCACAAAAGGCCTTCTGGGCTCCTTGAAAGACACTGGATAGTATAAACGCCTGTGACAGCGGGGATTCCTCTGCGACTGACTGAGGAGCAAGTTTATATAAACGAGGGACTGAGACAGCGGTGATCTGTATCCTCGCTGCTGTTTATGATGTACTTGATAAGGGTGGAAAGGACGGTAAAGGGAAACAATATTGGGTTTAATCTCTCATGCAAACAGGCGGGTACGGTAGTAATGCCGCAGTTTCCAGGTTTGTTTTATGCGGACGAAATCGTGTTGCTAGCTAACAAGGAAAGTGCTGTGTAACGCCTGGCTAATATTTGTGGACAGGAAGGCGAGGATTTAGATATGAAATTTAGTGTTAGAAAATCAGGCGTTATGGTATTCAACGAAAACTGTGAACGGACAGTGTCAATGCAGGGCCAGGAAATACCTCGAGTAAAAGAATACAAATACATTGGTATATGAATAAACGAAGGCAAAAGATATATGGACTCACAGGAAAAAACAATAACAGCGAAGTGGAAGAGAAATGCGGACATAATGGAACACAAAGCGCTAGGGTTACACAATTGGTACGAGGTGTTCCGGGGTATGTGAAAAGGTGTAATGGTTCCAAGACTTGCATTTGTAAATGCGGTTGTTTGATTGAAGTCAGGGGTACAATCAGGACTCGATGGCAACCAAAGATCAGTGGGACGCCTTGCATTGGGCGCTCACGGGAAGACTACAAATGAAGCTGTGCAGGTTGATATAGGCTGGACAAGTTTTAAAGTGAGGGAAGCTCAGAGTAAAATTGATTATGAAGAACGACTGATTATGAAGAACGACTGAATGGAAGTAAGGAAGTAGGCTCGGAGAGTGTTGGGATACTTGTGCAGGGAAAACATTGATTCACAGTGCAGGAAAAGAAACTAGGAAGCTAACCAGAAAGTATGCGATCGGTATGGTGAGCAGCATCTCAACAAGGAACGTCAAGTGGAAAATCAGAGAGGCTGAGGTGATGGGCTGCGGCGATGGAAAAGAAACCTGCTATGAGTAACTACTTAAGAGGAAAAACCGAAATCAGGAAAGAAACAATTTATGGTAACTCAAAGGGAAGCTCATTACTTTTGAAACTGTTATGAACTGTTGCTGATATTTTTTTCCTTCCGGAGCAGAACCGGAACAGAACATTTTTCAGTGGAATGAAACTAAAAGCAGAACGAAAGACATTTCGTTCTGACGCCCTGCTTTTATGTAGCACGTATTGAGCAACAGAAAGCTGTATCGGAAGCTTTTCATGTGGCTCTACAAGTTTCTCATTGACACTTTTGATCTAACTATAATATTTGAGAAGTTGATTAATTAATTAAGACTAATGTAATTAGGCGTAATGCAAAAAATAATCGGAGTATCTCCAAGCGATGGCACACATTACCTTGGTCCTGTCCAGCTAAGTGGCATTTGCTTATTTTTAATGTTTGGGTCAAGTTACGTGGTTACACCCGGGGCATCGACCCATAGTAGCCCCGGGGGGCGTCTTGGATGTTTCTCCACTTTCGAGAAGTGGTGGCGCCTTGATTAGAACAGTCCTGGGTGGTCAGATCAATCGTCGTGCAGTAGTCAATTCGCTTGCAGAGAGACGAAGGAGTTCCTTTTTCTGAGAGCCACGCGAGCGCTCGGTGTTGCGAGAAGAGCGACAACGGATATGTGGCTAGAGGCTTCTGAACTACTGCGTCTGCCCGCACGTGTCCTGAGGAATACAAACGGGGTATCCATACACTAAGCATAGTTCACTGGAATGGCGACAATACGATATGCACTTTGCCTGCGAATGGCGATCCTTTGGAGACCTTGAGCAGGTATTTCGCCGCTTAGGCCCCTCGAGTTCAGGCTGTAGGGGAAGCAGCGTCAATATTAACTGAGCGAGCACAAAGCCCTGTGGAACTCCTCTGCGAAATGTGGTCATACTGCCTGGCCAGACACACGGATACCAAATGTGCGGTTAATAAGGACGGTTTCTACGATTCTCCACCCTGCCTCAGGGCATTGAATTGAATAGATAGATCGCATTCTCTTAAGAGGACGTTTTCCTTAGGGCCAAGTATAGGGGGGGGGGGGTCTTTTTTTTAAGCCGTACAAAAATTTCAGAAAAATCGCCTATGGAGTGGCAGCGTAATTCTATTGTTTGAGCTGGGTTACTCCAAGAGGTGGGCAGCACTCGCACGAGAAATAAAAATGTATAATCGAATAAATAACACAAAAAACTGAAAAAAATATTAATTAACTACTTTAGGACACTTATCACAATTTACGAATTGTAGTCGGTGAGTTCGGAAGCCGCATTCATGCGGAACGAATTTCAAAGATAACGCCAGTTTCAAAACATTCATTCGCAAAGTGTACGAAGAAATACATGGGCGTTCTAGTTACTTCTGTGTTTCAATGCATAAAACGGCGGTGTGTCAAACAACGAAATGTAACAAAAGTGCATTTCTACCGCAAGTTTTACTTAGAAGTCGTTCCAAGTGGAAATACATTCCGAACTTACCGGCTACGATCCGTAAATTGCAATATGTTCCGTTAGGTAATGAATTAAAAAGTTTTTTTATGTTTCAAAGCGAAGCTTTCTTTGCCTTTTCCTTCGACTTTCCCGCGGCTGCTCCTGTGGCTGCTGCTGTCTGGCACACCGTGTTGGGGGGTGGTTCAGAGCCTGTATATACATTGAAGGAGCGTGGCAGAAAAGAAAAGACACGCGAGGAACTCGTTTGGAGCAATCCGCGTGGAATGTGCACAATGCCCTCTGGAGCTCCCGGGTCGTCGCCACTTTAGCCTCTTGACAGCTGTAATGATCCGTGGCACCTCGCAAGCGCTTACCTTTCTACCAGCGTGCAAGTGCAGTGGAGGGGGAGAGGAGGCAGAGAATGACTAGAACCGATGCAGTCGCGAAGCAGCCTTGCCACTCTTCGCTCGCAGTTCCCATACAAACACACGGGGGAGGGAGGAGATAGGGAAAAGGTGACGTGAGACGGCAAGGAAACGTTGGACAAACTTAAGTTCAAGGTATGGTACGGTGCTTCTGCTATTTATGAAAAATAAAACCATGCAAATATGTATAGCGGACAACTCACGCAGGGCATGCAGAAGCAGAATCGCATTAATTAAAGCGCACCGCAGGTTCTAGGCGATTAAAGAACCCCAGGTGGTCGAAATTTCGGGGTCATCCGCTACGGCGTGCCTCATAATCAGAAAGTGGTTCTGGCACGTAAAACCACATAATTTAATTTTTTTAGGGCCTAGGCGACACAACGGAAGCAGTCGCACGTCGCATCAATACTCCTGTGCCCGCCGCGATAGCTTTGCGGCTATGGCATTGCTCGAGGTCGCGGATTTGACCGAAGCAGCCGTATTTCGACGGGGGCGAAATAAAAAACGCTCATGCACTTTGATTTAGGGACACGTTAAAGAACACCACGACGCCAAAATTAATCCGGAGTGCGCCACTATGGCCTGCCTCATAATCTGATTGTGGGTTTGGCACGTACAACCCCATAATCCAATTCAAGTTTAATTGTTTTGCCACGATGCGTTGTGCCATGTGAGGCGATGGCAATGCTCAACCCTTTCAGAGGTTGTAAAATATGGCGCACAACAACGGCTCAAGCAAACGCCTCAGCCATCAACGAGGTCGTTGCATACGTAGAACCGCGCGGCCTGGCGTGTTCCCCACAGAAATCGGAGCTCCTTCTGTACAAGCCTAATTGGGGAAGTCGACGTCCAGACCCTCACCCACCCGAGATAGAACTCCACGTGCACCAGCAACGCATACCTACAGTACCTAGCATTCGTATCCTTGGCTTACGCATCCAACAAAACGGCAGAAACACGGAGATACTAAAGCAATTAGATAATCACGTACACCAAACCACTCGCCGCATTGCACGCATCGGAAATCGACATCACGGCATGAAGGAAAGCAACCTTATACGCCTGATAACCGCCTACGCCCTGAGCAGGATCACCTATGTCGCCCCGTACCTTAGCCTCAATGCAACTGACCAGCTCAAACTCAATACCATGATCAAGAGGGCCTATAAACAAGCCCTACATATTCCCATCACCACCTCTAACGAGAAACTGGACGCCCTAGGCATTCATAACACCATAGACAAGCTCATTGAAGCGCACCGTATTAGCCAATACGAACGACTTGCCAATTCCACCACGGGCAGGCAAATTCTAGGCACCCTAGGCATAACCTACACCATCCAATTCGGACCAAAAGTACCCATCCCTCCAAACATTCGTGATCAGCTAGTTATCCCGCCCATACCTCGCAATATGCACCCTGAACACAATCCGGAGCGACGTGCTGAAAGAGCTAAACAACTACAAAAGCGCTACGACAAAGCCGCTGACGTAACCTACGTGGACGCAGCAGAGTACCCCAACCACAACGCCATGGCGGTCGTCGCAGTCGCGGGTTCGCAGTACCACCTCTCCGCGGCCGCATCAATATTCGCCACGCAACCCGAAGTAGGAGAAGAAACGGCCATCGCTTTGGCCTACGCAGCTACCGACGCACGCAGCATCATCAGGGATTCAAAAACGGCCATTCGTAACTACGCAAGAGGACTGATAGCACCCCAAGCGCAGAAGATCCTATCTGGCACTCCTCCCCCAAGGCAACGCCGCGTGCAGATCATCTGGGCCCCTGGTCACTCGGGTCTGGCTGGAAACGAAGCCGCCCACGATGCCGCCAGAGCGCTCGCACACCGGGCGCATCATCCTTCTCCTGCGTCTTCCGATCCCGACCAGCCCTCTGTTCTGCATCGCGGTCACGCGCGGGAACGAATGATTACGTTCAGAGAAATTCTCCTGCACTACCGCAGAGAGCGGTTACGCTACCCCCCAGCACACAAAACACTGAATAAGTATCAATCCACCACTTGGCGACTCCTTCAGACACGAACTTTTCCGAACCCCGTGCTTTACAACCGCATGTACCCCGATGCATACTCACCACTCTGCAAAGCGTGCAAGGCCCGCGCCGACCTCGATCATATTATCTGGCAATGTCCCAAAGCCTCACCCACCAACACCTCCCGCACTAACACACGTATAACTACGGCCGAGCAGTGGGAGACATTGCTGCTCAGCTTGGACCCAGAGGAGCAGCTCTGGGCCGTCCGGATGGCCGAAGACGCCGCCAGAAAGTAAGGACTGGCCGCCGTCTGAAGAAGGGGGGGATTGGGGGTTAGTCTCCCGACCCCCGCCGCCCCTTAACCCCGTCAAGGACACAATAAAGTTTTATCTCTCTCTCTCCCTTTGTGTTTTGTGTACTACGCAGACAAACAGCAGTGGTGTACACAGGCAACGTTTAACATCAATTCACTGCTGTCGTGTTGGACAAAACGGTGAAGAAATTAAGCATTCGCCATCAACATCACCTCTAATTATCGTCAATCAAAGCAAAGAGCACAGAAAGCTTCGCTTACTTCGATTCCCACAGCGCGAGAGATTTGCATCATTTTTTTTTACTAATAAGTCTATTATGCATTTCGATTTGTCGTGCGACTAATATCCGCCGCTTTGAGTAATCCAGCTCAAGGACTACAATTACGTTATCTGCAACGGGCAATTTGTAAAAATTCAGTATGATCTTCAAAAAACAAACAAAAGAAACAGTACATGCGAAGCGCATAAATGCTCTCATATGACAACCGCTGAACGGATTCGATTAAGTTTTTTGTATTTAAGTAAAAAAGCTGATTTCTGACAATGGTAGCAAGTAAACTTTTTATTTAACACCCGATATCTTTTAGAAAAATTGTCGAAAATTGGAAGCCTAAAAAAAATAAAACTGATGCACTATGTTCACAAGTTCATAACTATGTCTCAAAAACAGATAGCGCAGTTCTGTGAATTGCATCTATTAGAGCGTCTGAAGATGACAAATCTGTCATTTGAGCAGGGTTCCACGTTTTCGGTCTTATTTTTACAATATTCAGCATGCTTTTCTTGGTTTTCATTTCCACCAGAAAATTCTGTTTCTTTCGATGAATATATTTTTCTAGATGAACTTTCACTGCCGATTTATTTCGGTTGATAATATTTCGCGTCGAGCGTACCGCTTCCCCTTCTTTTTTCTATAAATATCTGGTCGGTAGTTTTTTTTTTTCTACGCTGAAACGACGCTGTATGACTGCACATTTTTCTCTTGAACACTTTAAGTTCATCGAATACTAAAATAACAGTGTTTTTGAAAAGCACTTCAAAGTCTGTAGCAAGGCACAGCCCCATACGGGTATGAGACCATAAAGGAATTTGGAGAATGCAATGGATATTCTAGCACAAACTGAATGACAGATTACTTTTAACATTATTCGGGTGCAGAGCTCCAACGTATAATATTGAAAAAGAAAATGGTCAGGTATAGATACGCGCACGCGTTATCTTCAACGGATCTGCCCTCTTCGCCAAGCCCGGGTCCTGGCGCAAAGGCTGCCAGGACCCAAGCCAGGACTTCCTCAATCCCTCTGCGTGCTTCCTGCCACCCACCCCGGTTCTGGCTTTTCGTCGCAGCGATAGACAAAATGGACGAAAATCAGAAAGGCGTAAAGCTTTCTTGGGCGACAGAAAACCTCGCCAAGGCTCCTTGCATCGGAATGAATATGGGCTTGCGTCTGCATGCCGATCGCCGTTTTAGATCTCTTGCAAACTTGCTTTCACTGATACTTTTCGGTTATAACTATAATCCTGGGGGGGGGGGGAAATGGCGTACCCTTTCTTTTTCTTTTTTAAACCGAAATGCTCAACCCCATCAGATGACTGCAGATAACGTTAAATTGTTACAGTATTTACGCGTGTTTTGTAAAGTCCTAGATACCTGTATATCTCGGAGTGCTGAGGAACACAAGATGTTGTCCGCTTTAGAGGTCTAAGGTTTGCAGAACTGTGATATCGTTTTTTATTCTTGAGTTACAGAGTTGCAAACTTGATACCAAATGTTTCTCAATGTTTTGATTGTCGACAATTTTTTAAAACCTTGATTGCTTTAACAAAAAAATGGTGCTCTCTACAGTCGGTAGATTTTGATGCTTTCTTTTAAGTGCAACTATCTACATAAAACAGGCGGAGTGATTGAAAAGCAAAATTATTTATCTGTTTCCATGTATTTAGATAGGTATCTTCGAGGTAAAGCTCCATAAGCCTATTTTCTGTCGAGCACCAACAGGGAGCGTACCGGCGCTGTGCGATCGCCTCAGATTATTATGCCGATTATGGCCTCAAGTCCATCTTCAGTTCCTAAGTTCTGACGAAATCCCATTTGAGGTGGATCGTAGTAGTCCAGGATTTCGAGCTTCCATCTCAGGTGGGATACGAGCATTCGCTTCATTAATTTGCTCAACATTGAAGTTGGCGCGAGTGGTCTTTGGTTTTGAAGGTTGTCCGTAGGTTTGCCAGGCATGGGTAGAGCAATAACATGCGGCCCTTGTAAGTACCAAGAATTCAGAATTGTATGCCAAGCCTCGTTTATGGAGAACAAGAGCTTGGTCAAAATGTCGTCGATGCAGTCCTTATACACTTCGTAGGGTACACTATCGGAATCGGGCGCCTTTCGTTTCTTTATATTTGTTTTTTCATAATTGACAACCGCCGCAATATCTGTCATAGTGAACACAGAACATCTGAACAATCTGTATTTGCGTCGTGGGCCCCATTTGTGGTTGGCACCACTGTAGATAGGCCGGCAAGCTACGGGGACGGAGAGTCGGAGCTTGCCACGAACTTGTCTAACGAAGCATTGAGGGCAACTGGCTGGCGGCTGTTTCGTTATTCGAATATCCCTAATAATTTATTGCTTACAATATACTATGTTTATAGTTCCTCTGTGTACGCAATTTATAGTCTGCCTTAGTATATATATATATATATATATATATATATATATATATATATATATATATATATATATATATATATATATATATATATATATATATATATATATATATATATATATATATATATATATGGCTGTGCTGTGCATGTCACAGTGTTGACGGAAATTGCAACGGAGCGTTTTAGTATTGCATTTATTCGGAATTTCTTCATCCGTCCGCGCGCATTGATCTTAAGGCGATGATATGACGGCTTTATCCTTGCGGGCTTCTTGTGAAACCACTGCTTTCTACGACAAAACTGCTCGTAAAACATTTGTATGTACATATTTAGTTGGCATTAACATCGAGCAGGTAAAATATAGAAATATAACTCTTGCTTCCAACGGCAGTGATAACCACTACGCTGCCTAAAGGCATTCTGCTGTCCGTAAAAGCCGATTGTTTTAGGCTAATACCATCCAGCCTTTAGTCGGTCCCTGTAAAGCAAGTGCGAGTTATGCGAAATGTTATGCTGGGTCAGTTTATGTTTTGGCAGTGTTGGTTCCAATTATCATCGGTTCTTTCACCCTCGCTCCTAATTGACAATTTAACGTACAGAAAATTTCACTAGTACAATTTTTTCTGCAAGTGCTTGACAACGACAACGTGCACAATTAAAGAATTGCAATCTAAACAGTACAACGCTGAAACTATGAACAGCATCGCACGAGCGGGTTCTTGATTGCTTTACGTCGCTTCAAGTTTAATTCGTTTAGGGCTATAGAATGTGCACTGTTCGCTATAAAAGAAAAAAAAAGATGGGGCATTTCGCCATGAGCACTACTATAAGCTGACGCATAAATACGATTGTGGTGAACCAATTGAAAACTACTCTGACTATGCCATCCTGACAATAACTTGGCATACTTCACAGGTTATTGAAAAAGTATGCAGATCCAACGCATATATTGCAATTTATGTGAAGCGAGCTTTCGCGAAGCGTTCAACCCGAATGCTATAAGTTTTCTCCTTTCATTCCTGCGTATTTGGCGTAAAGAAAACTGGCGTGCGCGCATGTGAGCTTGCGCAACAGTGCTATGTAATTCGACACACGCGTCAATCAACTCAAAGAGCTAGTTCGCGTAGGCACGATAGAAGAATACGTGAGGTTGCAGCCTAACGGTTAGAGCACGTTGTCGCTTGGCTGGGGTAATGCGGTTCGATCCCAGCATCGTAGGCACGTCTTTCTTTTTTTTTCAGCTATTTCTGAGCAATTCGGCAAGGCGGCAACAGTACCTAAAAGCACCCAACAGCCATAGTCAAGAAAGTCCGGGTGGGTTCGGAAAGAAAAGTTCACTTTAAAAGCATGATGTCGTGAAAGTCCCTTATTGCCGTACAGGTATTACTCATATGCTAAATGTCTCGCTCAAACAGGCTTGGCCAGGCCTTCACGGCCAAGGTCGAACTGGCAGATTAAAAAAACAAAACTTGTTTCTCTCCTCCTCTCACTTTCTTGGCGCACTTAATTCATACTATATCACCCGACTGAAGCATACTGTCTGCTATTTAAAGATGCTGACAGAAACGTTACTTATCCCGCGTCTTGTGCAATATCGCGTGAATGAAAATGAACTAATCGATGCGTGCGCTAAAGAGAGCGAACTGCAAGCGTTCAAGAAGCGGGAAGTTTACTAGGGTGCCAACGCATCGCCTATGTTCGACAAATAAGCTGGCTTGATAAGCTTTCAGGGCTGACTTCCTTTAACCGATATATCTGGCCGCTGTACGACTTGCGGCCACATTTTGCTGCGACGACTGCTCGTTCATTGCACTGAAGGTGGCGTCTCGCCGGCCGGTGACTCACGTAAATCGGTAGCCGTTGCCGGAGAGAGCGCGCAAATTAATGTAATCCACAAGGGGTCGGGGAAAAGTAACGCCTCTTTCACGGGTTCTGTAATCGGCTGCTAGATCGGGGGCCCGAAGCACTTTTCGGCAAGGCGCGCTTGCAATCAGGTCTCCTAGCTCAAAAAGGAGCTAGGAGATCTTCCCAGCAACTGTTGCTGGGAAGAGACACAGCCCGAGGCGCTCCTCACCGGCAAGAACACGCGACGGCCAGCTGAATGACCCCGCCAACGGGCGATTGAGCGAAACGGGTTTTGTGCCCTCGGATTACAGTCCGTAACTAATGACGTCTCATACGCTAAAGCAGTCGTTCTTGTTTGCTTTTGTGTGACAGAATCACATCACTAAATGAGTGTAATTATAAAAATGCCGGTTCTAAGAGCGCCTGGTCTGCGAAAGGAACAGCGTAAAAACGTAACATAATTATCTGCTCCTCATCAAAATACACACGGCTCGTGTTGTTGCATTCTGCAACATAAAAATAAAGACGTAGCTACTGCACCTTAGTACCGTCTACGATGTCATGTTAAAGAAAAATGAGGTCACTGATGCTTCGGCATTGAATGACTTCGAAGGAAATAGGGCTCAAAGCACTGTGCGTACTTGTCCACAAATTACGGTGCGCTTCCTTCAAGGTGTATAGAAGGTGATACGTACCTGCAGCAAAAACAAAACACCCTAGGTGTGCGTGATGGATATGGAAGCTAAAAAGGCCTTAGCTCGGGCAGACGCATTATGCTAACTGTGTTTTCAAAACCAGCTTGTAGTTTGTGCCGCAGCGTCCGCTTTCCTTCTTTTTCTGAATTTGCATCTAAAACGTCTAAACAAAAGCATCTGCAGAGGCAAAACCAAATAAACAAGGACTCCGGGAGTTACTGTGGGGAAAAAAGAATGACTTACGTCTTGGTAGTCTCACGGACATTATCACAAGCTTTCGGGCCTGTGAACATGTGAAAAAATTGGTTACTGACTACATTATGGAAGGCCGACGGACATTCGCATTCTTATACTTAAAATTAAAACCACAGTTAAGGTTAGCGTGTACCGCTCCCTATGCCCCCCAGTTGCACATACTAATTTAATCTAAGGTTAACGTTACTATGCATCCATGTCAGATTAATTTCAAACTGAAGCGAGTAACTTAGGCTACTTCCATGAATAAAGATCTACGTAGTAATTCATGATAATGATCTCACTTATACACCTGACGCACGAGCGAACTAGTCTTCTTAAACGAGCGTCTTTCTCTTACGTTGGAGGACACCTTAGCAAACGGAGGAGTTTTACCGCTGACACTCGTAACGACACGGTCTTTTTTTTATGAATTTTCAGTAACCGACACGGAAAAGCATACGGCGCTCTTTCGTCAAACTGAAACTGACAAAATGATGAGAAAAAGAATAATGTACCTGGTTAATACGAAGTAAAAGTTGAAAAGAAAGATGAGAAAGTTTCAAGGTAAGCGTCACTTGCGGTCCGTTCCGCTCACATTTCGCATCTTCAGGGAATGCGGATTGCCGCTATTGAGTTCACATTTGTATAAACGCGTCCCTCAGATGCCAACAGCGCGCAGTCAGCTTGTGTGCGAAGGTTCAATCAGTTCTGCAGTGGAGCTAGCACAGCTGGTTCAGCCTTGTGGTGCCAAAGAGGTTGAGAAATAGGGCGGGAAAGGCAGGGAGGTTAACCGTAAGAAATGCTGGTTTGCTAACCCGGTACCGGGGGAAGGGGACCATAAAGACGAAGACCAGAAGAAGTGCTATGCCAACGGGCACTACAGGGGTCAAGCTATGCAGCTCTGTGCAAGTTGTTGGGATGCCGGTTTGAACGGACATTAACCGGTGCAGCTGAAAGGTACACGGTGCTTCCAAACTCTGTCAAAACTAAAACCATGCGAACCATGTTGGCCCATGCAAGCCGGATGTGGACGAAGCCATCGAGTGACGAGGCTGCCAAAGGTCAATATGACGCGATTGTGGCGACCATACGCTGTGGCAACGTCTACGATGGTTTTTGGAGTATCGCTGTGATAAAAAGGTAACTGCGAGACAAATTGCATGACTTCTAAGTGCAAAACGTGTTTTTGCAAGTACTAAATTTATAATCAATGCGCCATCGAGTTTTGTCGAGTTTTCTGTTGTTAAAGGTTAAGGTCATGTAAAGTTACCACTTTAGGTCCATAGAGGAGTTCGCATATGTCCTTTTCCCCAAAAGAACCTTACCAAAAAGAAGATACTCCTTTGTCGTTTGTCCCCCCGCATGATCACCTTTCCGCTAGATGTCCCCTACTCCAAAGGCCTCTTTTAAGCGCGTTTGTCGGGAGTGTTATACTTTCTCATGAGCTTGCGAAGGTGTAATTCGGTGAGTGTTGTCTGATATGAGTTTTGGTAATATGCCTTTATTCCTGCTTATAATACACGGATAACTCTCTTTACGCCCTCTCATGCTCTGCAGCCGTGGACGCTAAGAGTATCTGGATCTGGATAGACCACCACTCGACACAACCTGGCGACTTTCAAACCGCAAAGCCTCTCGAGGGAAGCTATCATAACGTGGCTCTTCGCGGAATGATCAGACATTACATGGAAAGGCATAGGTATCAAAACTGCAGATGCATATACGATGCTGATAAACGGGAAGGCTCTCTGCTTCAGAAGCCTTCTTTACAAAGAGGAAACGAGGTGAGACTTTTGATATTTATGGACGTACCTGGGAACATTGGTTAATGCTACAGTATGTAAAAGAAAAAGCAAACGCGTTATCGTAATAAAGCTAAACCATACACATGCATTCCTATAGTACCTGATTATGCACAGATGAAGAAGAAAATTTCTATGACTACATCTAATTGGCATTGACAACGGTCAAATCTCAGTATACCGCAGCCATCGGCGACTGCATTGCGAAAGTAGAGAAAATGCAGACAGAAAAAGAGGAAGTTGGAAACAGTGGAATCTACTCTTGAACTCTTAAAATTAGTGACGACATATTCTGGCAGAAGCCACGAAAGAAATCGATTACTTGTAATTAATTTATCCTTTCTAAAAGAGAATCAGGAAGTGCATGCACATGAAAAATGAAGTAAATTCCTACTTTAGAGCGATACTAGTGTTTTGCAGGACGTAAGACGGTAGGCAGGGTAAAGGGCATCGTACTCGATTTGACGAGATTAATGAAACATTGGGGAAAATCCGAAATTTTCTCGTTGACACTTTTCATCAACTTATAAGACTTAAGAAGTTGATTAATAAATTAAGACTAATTACGTAATTAGGCGGTATGTAAAAATAATCTGAGTATAACCAAGTGACGGCAAACAAGATTACCTTGGTTCTGTCCAGCTACGTTGCATTTGCATATTTTTAAAATTTGGCTAAATTACGTGCGACACCCTGTACAGGCTCCGACTGATAGCTTTCTTTATCAGTCTAGGTGTGTTTTTACTGCCATTCAAGGCACAATCGCCGCTCACAAGACGTATCGCTGGGCTATCAAGATCTGATGTAATGCATATTTATGCGTTGCAAATTAAATAAATTGTGGAATTTTACGAGTAAAAGACACATTATGATTGTGAAGCACGCCGTAGTGGGGGATCCGGAATAATTTTGACCACCTGGGCGTTTTTAACATGTACCTATTGTATAGCACCCGCGAGCGTTTCTGCGTTCCACCACTATCGAAATGCGACCGCCGCAGCCGGGATCGAACCCATGACTTTGAGCTCAGCAGCGCAACGTCATAACCGCAGTGCTATCGCGGAGGGTCTGTGTTCGTTATATACTGGTTGTCAGTTTTAAAAATGAAAGGCACTCTGGACGCGAGTTGAACCAAATGTGTACTGTTGGCACTGGCCTAGAGTTACTCAGGCTATGTTTTATTTTCCCGCAAACTAACGGATTAATGAAGTCTAGGGTTCGACGGAAGCCCGTCTGGTCGGGATGAAGTATGAAGCAATAAAACGACGGACACCCACCAAAAGAAGTACTGAAGAGGAATAAATCTAAAAGACGTTTCGGCTTCCCTATACGGCAACCGTGTTCACAATGGGATGAAGGAAAGTTCACGGAAGCTTATGTATACTCCAGAACGTGGCGTAAGCAGTGCGTGTATGATGAGGGGAGGGTTCCCTCATTTCGATTGAGTGTGTGACATGTTTTTTGTATATCCAGTGATTCCAGATACAGCCGCGATTTCAGGTTTCTTTCTTGGCCGATAACTCTCGATCGCTTCGGCACCGCTCGGTCAGCAACACGCATTTGCGCCGTCATGCGATAAAAGCCGCATGCCCAGATACCTACACCAGACACAACGCGCTGTCGCGGGCCAGTCTCACTGCAGTTGACCTTGTTCATCCATCGCACGCTTGAGAGCAGCACACTAACAACGCGCAATCGCCCGGTCACGTGGTATTTTTACATATTTCGCGGGCTTTCTTTGGAACGCGGAAGAAAGGACCACGTGAGATATATCGTGTTGGAAACAATTTGTTGAGAGGTTTTTCAAGGTGCTCTACAACTTTGCGTATCCCACTTGGGGTCTGCAGCCAATACTTGAAAAGTTAATTAATTAAACATACCTAATCCATTAGTTAGGGGAAAATAAAAAATGGCCTGAGTGACTCTAGGCCAGTGCCAACATTATGCATTCGGTTCAACTCGCGTCCGGAGTGCCTTTCATTTTTAAAACTTTGTCTGAAGTTATGTGGGACAACCTGTTTATCGTGTTATAGTTTCAGCTCGCACTGCAAATACATCCCTGAACTTAGCTTCCTCAACCTTCCCATTACTCTACAACACATAACCAAAAGTAGCAATAGCTAATTAGCAGGACAATATTCAGGTAAACGACAAAAAAATTTGACGTCGACAACAAGCAATGAAAAGATTGGAACTCGGAAGGAAAACTTCGTAGAATTGACAAAACAAGCGCACGAATTAAGGGCTTTGGGGACAATTCCATGGCAGGGTATATCTTTGTCAAAGAAGCACGACGAGTGTTGAAATAAATTGGTCTCCAATTGACCTTTGAAGATGGGTAGACAGCGAAGCTGTAAACGACAACTCGAATGGCCTACGACTTGACTTGCGGCACTACTTCGTGCACCTACAAAGAGCGAACCAGAGAGAAGAGAAATGCACTTAACGACACTTTCGCCGCGTCTCGTATGCACACTGCTCTTCAGGAGTCCTTACTTTACGTGGCCTTCACATAGCACTGTCACAACACAAATCAGTGGCTAGGCGGGTTCTTCTTTAACACACGAAAGTGATATGTGTCACTCCGTGCTTCGTATGCTACCGTTGTCGCTTCCCGGCAACTGCAGCTTATGCATACAACCGTAATCTTTACCGGGAAACGCTTGCGGCGAACGCTATGCGCGAATGCGAGCTTTCTAGTTCTTTTTTTTCTCTTTCCGCCTAGCGCTGCCGCCGCGGATGGATGGACGGACGCACGGACGGACGGAAGGACGGATGGATGGATGGATGGATGGATGGATGGATGGATGGATGGATGGATGGATGGATGGATGGATCGATGGATGGATGGATGTTATGAGCGCCCTCCTTGAAACGGGGATGTTGGTTGCGCAGCCGTGCTCTTGTTATTTTGGCTAATGTCCTACCTATATATTTTAAAAAACAAGAAAAAAAGAAAGAAAGAATTATCAGCATCAAGCTTTGTTAACCACTATTGGGAACTTTGTTTTTCCACGCCTCCGTTCTTTGTGATCTCCCTACTTTTGTGCCACCAAACTTCCAAACGCCTCTTAATAATTTTCATAGCGGACATGTTTACATCCTCCTGCTATCGTTGAACGGAAGGACTTCAAGGAGGCCAGGGTAGCTTAAACTGACCGCTCGGTAGATATCTTCATATTCTAATAAAACATGTTCCGTCTTTTCCGTAGCTTTAGCGCAGCATGCGCATACTACTTCTTCCATGTTGCACCTCGCTTTATAAGTACGCGTTCTAAGACATACTGATGGATGGATGGATGAATAACTTTCTTGAGGTCCGTCGGTGCGCGCGATTAGTGCGCAGCGGCCCGCTCTCGTGTCGGGACAGAGAGACCATGCCCCTCCGCCGCGTCGCGGGCCCGATGGACAGCCCAGAGCTGTGCTTCAAGGTCCGAGCTGCGTGGAGCTCGGTCCCACTCTTCCTTGGTGGTTCTGATCTCGCTTCAAAAAGTAGAGCTTCCTCTTGAGTTATTAAGAAATGTTTCTTTCCTGATTTCATTTTTTCCTCTTAGATAGTTCCTCGAAGCAGGCTTCTTTGCCATTGACGCCGTCCATTAGACTGTGTGAGCCTCTCTGACTTTGCGTTTGACGTTCTTTGTTGCCATGTTACTATACCGGCCGCATATTTGCAGGTAGGCTTCCTAGTTCTTTTCCTCCACTGGGAATCGATGTTCTTCCTGTACGAATATCTAAACACTCTCGCAACCCATTTACTACCTTCCATATTCTTAGTCGTTATTCAAAATTCATTTTACGCTGAGCTTCTTTCGCTTCAAAACTTGTGCAGCTCATGTCACCCTGCACAGTTCAATTGTAGTGTTCACGTGAGCGCCCAATGCGAGGCACCCCACTGATGTTTGGGTACTATCGTGGTCCTGATTGTACCCCTGATTTCAAGCAAACAACCGCATTTCCAAATGTAAGTCCTGGAGCCATTACACCTTTCCACATCACCTCCGCGCATGCATGGAGGCGAGCGCTATCTGCTGCCGCTGCGAGGAACCCAGCGGTGCACGCGGTGCGCGCTTCCCGAGTGTTTGCCTACGGAGACGACAATAGTGGCGACCGTCCTCTATTCGTGTTCCCAGCTCCGCTGGAGACCAGTTTGCCGCGTCTGCCGTGCCTGCACGTGGGGGTCATTGCCCCCTACTCGCCCGACGGAGGCGCCACCACAGCCACTTGGCAAACATACGTTTACTTCTGAAAAAGCCAGTCGACTCTCCGTTCTCAACTTGTCATAACGTATATTACTTGCCTCCGCTAAACCGAGCTCCCAGCATGTGGTGACCCAGGATATTTACGTTTGTTTTTCTTCGAACACTGCTATGAATGACGCTGCTCCTACTCCTTCTGACAGAGAAGACGCCACGATTACGTATCCTGTCATCGCCGCAGAGCTTCAGCTTCCCAGTTTTTAGCACAAGAATCCTCGAGTTTGGTCTATGCAAGCAGAGGCCCGTTTTCAACTCCGGGGCATCACTTCACAGACAGCTAGGTACCTGCACGCATTGCCGCGCTACCCTCCGACATAGCCGATGCCACAGACAACTTGCTAGTGGGTACGCTTTCGGCCACAGCATACGACGACCTGAAACGCATGGTCCTACAGCGCATTGAGCCATCGCAACAGAGTAGGCTTCAACAGCTCCTCTCCGAGGAACTCGGCGACCAACGACCGTCACAACTCCTGCACAGGTTGCGTGAGTTGCTGGGTGGCCACTCAGCATACAAGAGCCAGTTTCCCATTTTGCCCGAGCTGTCCGCACGCATTGTGCTCGCGGGTTCCGACGAGACGAGTCTCGATCGGCTAGCTGTACTCGCTAACCGCATATGCGACTGCTCGTCTGCGGCACAGCTACCTATCACCGCTGCGAGAGTCTCAAAGCCTGAAGACCGACTCTTGCTCCTGGAGGAAACAGTCGACCGCCTTACCAGTGCACTGAAGAAACTGACGACGGGTGGCAACATTGGCGACCATCTTCGGCGCAACCATTCGCCTTCAGTCTCGAAGCGCGCTTAGGAACCCGCCGCGCCAGTTGTTCTGGTACCACCATCGCTTTCGCGAAAAAGCAAGTCGCTGCGCACAGCCCTGTTCGTGAACGGTAAATACACCATCCAGCCGCTAACGGCGGCATGTGACATCGGCCCTCGCGCAAGCCGCCTATTCCTTGTCGACCGCATCACCGGCACCCGCCTCCTCGTAGACACTGGAGCCGAGCTGTCTGTCGTTCCCGCCACGGCCGCAGATCGCCAATGCCGCCAGCCACACGCACGCTCCACTCAACACTGCCATTGCGTAGTATGGGCTGCGGTGAATAACGCTAGACATTGGACTCCGGCGCTTGCACAGATGTGTGTTTGTGATCGGATCAATATCCCCTTTCCCACATAGATGCCTTCGGCACTCGTCTCGCAGGAACCAAAATATACAGCAAGAACAATTTGATGAGCGCATACCACCAAATTTCTTTCAAACCCAGCGACATTCCGAACACAGCAATCGCTACTCGGTTTGGCTTATTTGAGTTTGTCCGTATGCCTTATGGTTTGAAGAATGCGCGGCGCAAAGTTTTCAAACGTTCATGGACGAGGTTACGCGCGGACTCCCGTTCGTTTTCGTCTACCTTAACGACGTTCTCGTTGCAAGTCGCACAGAGGAAGAGCACAAGGTGCACCTTTGCCTTCTATTTGAGCGACTGGATCAACACGGCCTCGTCCTAAAGACTCAGAAATGCATTTACAGAGTTGGAGCCGTGGATTTTCTTAACCATCGCATTTAATCCCGAGGCATCAAGCCAATCAAATCTTGGGTGCAGGCAATCGAGAACTTCCCTTCTCCAACCTCCAAAGTTGCGAGAGTTTCTGGGGCTCATAAATTTTCACAGGCGCTTCAAACCATCTTCTGCGCAAGTTCTACAGCGGCTTACTGACCTGCTGCGTCGTGACTCCAAAAAACTGCCTACCTTCCACTGGTCCTTGGAGCACAAACACTCCTTCCAGGTAGCCGAAACGCGCTTGGTGAGTGGAGTGTTGCTGATTCATCCGTTGCCCGACACTCCAACTCGCCTTATGGTAGACGCGTCGACCACATCAGTGGGTGCAGTACTGCAGCAGCGCGATGGCGCGGACTGGAGGCCGCTGGGCTTCTTCTCAAAGCGCCTCAAACCTACAGAAACTCGCTGTAGCACCTTGGGTTGGGAGATGTTGGCCATCTGTTGCGCTGTCAAGCATTTCCGCTTTTTTCTTGAAGGCTGAAGCTTTTGCGTTTTGACCAACCACAAACCGATAACCTTATCTCCGACTTTTTTTCGCACATCCGCGCTATCTCTAGGACCGAATATCAGGCAGCTGACGCACTGTCGCGGATCGACGCTGCGCCTGCTGGCCTTGTGGATTTCCAAGCTCTACCTTCCGCCCAACAAAACGACCCCGAGCTGCGCCAATTTCGGGAAAAAAGCTAGTCTGTCCAGCTTGCGGAGGTGCCGCTTCCCTACACAACAACATTGGTCACGTGCGACACATCGCAGGCAGCTCCTGACCCGTTCGTGCCCCATCAGTTTTGGTGGCCAATATTCGATTCATTGCATTGGCTAAACCATCTCGGCATCAGAGCGACAGAGAGCACAGAAGCTTATCACAGGCCGTTTCTTCTGGCCAGGGATCAACAAAGACGTTCGAAGCTGGGCAAGAAGCTGCCAAGCCTCAAGCTGTGAAAATGACCCGGCGCACGCGTTCAGAGGTGAAGCCATTTAGACCACCAGAGAGCCGTTTTGATCACGTGTGTTTAGACTTGGTTGGGCCTCTTCTGCCCTGCCAAGGTTTGAGGTACCTCCTCACGTGTGTCGACCGGTGCTCAAGGGGGCCTGAGACGACGGCTTTACAAAACATTACTGTCGAAACAGGTGCCGCTGTATGGTTGCCCTTTGCGAATAACTACTGACCGGGCCGACAATTCCAAAGCTCGCTTTTTTCTGTCCTGGCGAGACTGCTCGGCACGCGCCTACGTAGCACCACGCCTTACCGCCCACAGATCAAAGGCATGGTCAAGCGTCTTCATCGACAACTGAAGGCGTCGTTCACCGCCACGCCCGACAGACAGCACTAGGTGGAAAGGTACTACTGGGGCTGCGAACATTATTCAAGATGCTTTATGGATCAGCAATGCGTGCTCCAAGCCAGTTTTTCGGCACCCAGCAAGGCACTCCGCCAGCGGCCGCACAGCACTTAGGCTACATTCCTGGCTCGACCAGCTTCGACCTACACCCCCACGTATCGCCCGCGTTCAGCCTGTGCTTAGTTTCCCGTCAATGGACACGGTCAGCACGTCTTTCTGCGGCGCGACTCTATCAAGCCACCATTGATTCCTTCCTATGAAGGCCCTTCTCGTGTGGTTTCGCGTTCAGAGGAAACCTTGAAGATTGACGTACGTGGCAAAGAAGAAACATTGTCGTGTGATATCGTGAAGCCAGCCTATCTTGAACATTAACTCTTCATTCCTTCTGCCATTCACACCTAAACCTCCGGCATTCTAGGGAGGGGGGAAGGGGCGACTGTCCACTATTCGCGTTTCTTTTTTCACCGGAAACCAGCTTTCCCCATTTGCCGTGCCTCCACGTGGGGGTCATTGCCCCCTGATCGCCCGAGGGGACGCCACCACAGCAACTCGGCAAACCTGCTTTTACTACTGAATAAAGTCAACCGACTCTCCGTTCTCACCCTGTCAAACCGTGTATTACTTGCCTCCGTTCGTACCGAGCTCCCAACAGACCCATTCGGAGGCAGAGCTATACAGCTATGCTGTAAAGCGGATGCGTCAAGGTTCTCTTTAGTCTTGTAACAAACTTAATAAGAGTGGACAGATGATGATTGGCGTATTTTAGAGATACTGTTCCAGGCACCTGTGTGTGTGTGTGTGTGTGTGTGTGTGTGTGTGTGTGTGTGTGTGTGTGTGTGTGTGTGTGTGTGTGTGTGTGTGTGTGTGTGTGTGTGTGTGTGTGTGTGTGTGCGTGTGTGTGTGTGTGTGTTTGCGTGTGTGTGTGTGTTTCTTGTCATGGGACACTGAGGCAAACCCGTTATCCTCAGACAGGTGCAATAAGGATTAGCCGTTCTAGGGGCATTCCGTAAGCAGCACAACTGCTCGCATCCTGCAGCATGCTAATGCGCACTGCAAGATGCGATGCAGGCTGTGGGGGACAAACTAATTCGAGCTGCGCCATTCGAAAAACAAATAAACGTCACAAGGGCAGTGTACCGTGCTTGAATAATTTTCACTCAGCATGCCAATGCCTACCCTCATCTAACTTTGAAGTTCCAGGAAATATTTATCAAAGATTTCGGTATTTTGTTCGCTAACATGGCCAAGCCATAACTCAACCCAGTGAAACCTAGTGAAAACCTATTTCCGGTTCTCAATCAAATTAAAGTCATAAGAAATTACGGCACGGTAGTGACGGTGAACACTCACTAGAAGATGCTCCGTGTAAGACAGAGTTTGGGGACCTCGGCGTTGTCGCTCGCACCTTGGGAGTGCGCGCGGTCACGTGAACAAGGATCCGTTGGTGCAACTAAGACGTGCATGCCCTTGATTCGCACGGGTTAACATCTGTGTAATTCGATGAATGTTTTATAAAATAGCACCTTGCCAAAAACACACAAGTGCCCGAGCCCGAACACACACAAGCACGCACACATCTAGGAAAAGGGCAAGTATAATTCATATTCTGTAGATAGTTACCGCGAAAGCAGAGAAGCGGTGCATCCAGTCATGAACAGCCATTTTAAATGGCTGAAAAAACTATGAAAGACGTACGGATAGACATGCGTGCAAAAATTACTCTGCACACCCGAAGGTGCTCCCGCAGGCAAGAAGGCCGAAACGTAGAAAATGACTTCAGGAAACACAGCACACAATCATGTATGCCAGCTATCAATCATGCAAACATTAAGATAAATAATCAAGGAGAAATAGAAAAAAAAGAAACACTAAGGGAACAATCACGCTATCTTCAAGTCGGTGATTATTTGGGTACGTAAAATTGGGAAGAACCAATAGCCACAGAGGAAAGCAGTAAGAAGAAGGACAGCTTATGTGCCATTGGCTGCAAATAGACCTATAGCCTTGCGAGGTTTATCGAGTATTTCTTCGCGCAAGCATTATTTTATGTTTAAGAAAATTGAAATCTATAGGCACATCACTCAGTGCATCGTCATTTGTAAGCGCGGCGGGATACAGGTGAACAAGAGAACGAGCTCAGCAAGGCAGTACAGAGCACAATTCCGCTGCTTCCGAGCCATCGAGCACACAATGATGCGTCGGCCCAGCCACCTTCGCTATCCAACACGCTGAAATGAACCTGCTGAACGTTACCATTCGTAGGCTAAGTCCACATTACCGACCAACTTCAGGGAAAACCGAGACATGTCCCTCCTGAATATAAAATGTCCTAGGGTAACACCATGTCGTCGACACTAGCGCGTAGAGCTCCTCAACGTTGAAGTGCTTCAACCAGAGCCCTATACGTTCTGCAGCAAGCTTGGGGTACTCAAACATATAATGTACATCACAATGAGTTTGACAAGCCACATACATATGCATAAAGTGTAAGTAGTAAAAAAAAAATTATGGGAACAATCAAGCATCCAGCCTTGGAATCAACCAAGTAAGCCGAAATAGATTATAAACTAATCAAGAAAAAGAAAACAGTGAAGTGAGTCAAAACGTTTCATAAAAGGAGTACGTAGGCGAGAGAAAACAGGCACAAAAACAGGCTACATAGAAAGCTATAGTGGATGTAAAAATAAAGCACTACATTGAATAAATAAGCGAATCACTTGTCAAGGCTTCTTCTATGTTTCATTTGAAAGTCTTATCTCGTCGGTTTGCATCACTTCGTGCGTACAGCCAACATGTATGCTCATGAATACAATAAGAGATTTTCGACTACTTACTAATATTAATGCAAAGTTCTTTAGGATGCACTTCCCACGCAAAACTCTTAAGTGGCTGTAACTTAAGTGACTGCAGTATACTCTCGGGTAAGATAAAATCACATTCTTCTAGCCTACAAAAACAGTAGATAGTAGCTCTTCACCCTGTGGTCTGAACAGAGAAGCCAGCGATGGACCACTGCTTTGCCTTCTTCTACGCACACAGCGCACATCTGTCCTTCCTAGGAGCGTCCAAGCACATGTGCTTCTCCGCGATTGTTTCCTGTCCTAAAATTAGGCGCATTGTTGAGCGCATGTCTTGGGCCTTTCAGCAAGGTTGTGATTTGCGTTTGTTTCTGGAGGAGATGCTTTCTGCACGCGCTCTTTGCATCGCCGCATTACTGAAGTAGCGAGGGCAATACTTTAAAACAGATGGGCGACGACGTTACAAAAGAAAGCTGTCTCCATTAACTTGACGTAACGTCATTCTCTCTTTAAGAATTCACCGTTCAGTATTTACTGTTCGAGAAAGATAGAACGAGTTCAGCTTCACCTGTGAGCTAGTTAAAAACGGAACCTATTGGACTAAGTGAATCAATATAAAGAATAAAGTGTACCGCCCTGAAAGGGCAGCGTCACATAAACCCTAGAATGCACGCTCGCAATTCTTTATTAATGATGATAATACCGGTCGGGAGCTTGATATAGTTGGTGCAAAGTTGAATAATAACAAAGATTTACAAAATTCCCAAGCATCTTTACTGGAGTAATACGTAACGATCCTCTCGAAATACCTCCACCTGGAACGGCATGGCCCGCATGGATGCTGCTAATAGTCAGGGTGATAACTCTGATGAGTGACTAGTATACGGAACATGTTCGCCATGTCTCAGTTTCTCGCGCTCTTTGGCCACATTATGTGTGAAATGTAACTTTATTAGACTTATATTTGGATTTTTTTATTACTCCTTACTGACTCTCATGCTGCCCTTCGCAGACTACAGAGAAGTGAGGCTAATGTTCCAGTTGTGCGTAGCGTTATTCAGTCTGCCGGCAAAATTACATCTCGTGGGGTATCCTTTGTCGGCCAGTGAATACCTTCGCGCGTAGGTATGGCCCCAAATGAAGAGCCTGATCGACTGGATTTCACTTGGGCTCGCAGTGACTGTGACTGCCCGGGAATTTCGTGTAAGCTTAATTACGCTAGTCAGCTCAGCCTTTGCTGTTTCCTTAAGTGGCTTCCCGACCAGAGTGTTGGAAATGCAACATTCCTATAAGAAAGTGACGTAGCTTGCCTTTTGTAGTGCAATTTTTTTGTGAATGAAGATACCTAGTTTCTTTAGCTATTTTTTCTTTATTATTGTTTTTGTAATTAGTGCGGTTTGCGGGGCATTTTTCCTTTTTACTTCCCCGTTGTTCTATTACAGCGAAACTGTATATGGCTGGGATCCCGTCATTCTTTCGTGTCTGTCAACAGAAAACTATCATCATCAATGGACATCATCATCAGTGTCCCCGTAAGCAAGCAAAAGATGCAATGGCTCCTAGCCCCGTAAGGCAGAGGCTACAAACACTCAGCAACGTGAAGCGAACTGTGCTCACATTCTTTGGAATCACGAATCACTCGTTGTCCCACGGATAAACAGGGCACGCTTATCGACCACATAGTATCCAATCTTCTTGCTAACCCTGACTGTGGTGTTGTCGAAACTTCAATAACCGATCATTACCCAACATCCGTGCGCTTAACTTCTACTGCCCGCATTACCGATGCAAGCTTCACTAGAAAGAAGTTTAATTCGTCAATTTTTATTGAATTAATTGCCGCTTCAGACTGGTACCCAGTAATGGTATGTGATAACCCTGAAACTGTCTATAATACATTCTCACAAATAATTTCTAAAGCTATTTCAGATTCCACGGTACTAATGAACTGTAAAAAAACGTTTTCAGCTCCTCGTAACCCATGGTTATCCACCAGTTTGCTAAATTGCTTAAGGAAAAAAGATAACCTTTACAGAAAAACAAAAAACAGCCATTTAACACAGCACTTCACGAAAGGTATAATAAATATTCTAACTTACTAGGAAAACTACTCAAACAGGCTAAAACGACGTATTATGAAAATGAAATTAAGTCTGCAGGTAATGATGTCAGAAAGCAATGGAAAGTATTAAATTCTTCTTTAGGTCGATCGAATCATAATTCCGAAATAACTATGATACAATCGGGGGATCTTCTCCTTGATAATCGCTTGGACATTGCAAACTCCTTCATTAATTCCTTCTGTGCCGATAATGGAGAGTCAGTCAAGAACTTTATTAAAGTCCTGAGGAGTTTCAATCCGTTGGAGATCCAACGCGGGGAACTCCTCCGGCAGAAACCGTAGGCGACACCCAAGTCGGGACGGGAACGTGGTGACGCTCCGCCAGTTCTTGGGCCCTCTGGACGGCCTTGAGTTGTAGTTTGAGGTCCGGGCTTTTGAGGGCTTCTTCCCATTCGGGCTCACTGGAGAGAGGGCCCTTTGGTAACGCGGTACATTGCCATAGCATGTGCGAGAGTGAGCAATAAAGTTCGGGGCAGTCTGGGCAATTTGCCGGGATTTCTGAGTTATAGTGACTTAGTAGGCCTCGTGACGGATACGAGTCCGTTTGTAGCATTCGAAACGCGGCCGCCTGCGCGCGTTCGAGTTTGGCGTGTGGGAGCGGGAATTTGGTTCTGCCTTTCCGATAGTGGGAGGTGATTTCTTGGTAAGTGAGCAGCGGGTCATTAAACTGAATGTCCAGCCCCTCGTAGGCCGTGGGACCGTCGCGGCGGGCAAGTTCTCGCGCACGGTCGTGGGCCGTTTCATTGAGGTTAGCTTTTTGCGGGTGAATGTCTTTCCCCATGTGAGCGGGGAACCAGGAGAGGCACCGTTTGCACTCTTTTGAGCTCGCTAGTAGTATACGCGCAGCTTCTTTAGATACGTTGCCGCATTCGTAGGCCCGAATTGCGGCACGCGAGTCCGTGAAGACATAAGTAAATGTGGCGTCTGCCATGGTGATGGCTACTGCTATTTGTTCCGCTTTAGCGCTGGTGCTCGTTTTAACCGATGCGGATGATCGTAGCGTTCCGTTGCCGTCCACGACCGCTATTGCGAAAGTGGATGTGCTGCCGTACTGGGCCGCGTCCACAAATGCGGTGGCTTCACGATCCGCGTCGATGCGGTCGAGAATCGCGCGGGCGCGGGCCCGGCGCCTACCCACGTTGTGTTGTGGGTGGACGTAAGTTGTCGAGGTTAAGTGGTTTACCGGGTTTTGGGATGAGGACCACCGTGGCAGTGCGCCATTGCGTTGATACCTCTCCTGTTTCCCACACGTGGTTGATGTCTTTCGTCAGTAATGTAACGGCTTGGTCGTCTAAGTTACGCAACAGTCGGTTGGTTACACCGTCGGGTCCTGAAGCAGACCTGCTGTTTAGATTGTGTAGCGCCTCTCGGACTTCTGCTTCCGTGAAGGCAGCGTCTAGTGCGGGAGTGGTTTCGCACTTTATGATCGGGTAATCATTGGGGTGAGCGACGTCTAGCGGAAGGTACCGTTTGGCAATTTCTTCCAAGAAGGACTCTTCCGTTCCCCCTTTCCCTTTATGTGAGTGTAGAAGTCGGTCTAGCGCGTGGCTTTGATTATCCTTCGTTTGGCTGTCGTCTAACATGCGTTTCAGGAGGTTCCATTTACCTCCTGTCCGCATGCGGCCGTCTACTGCCGAACAGAGTTCGTGCCATTGGAGTCTTGTGAGCTCCGTACAGTATTCGTCTATGTCTCGGTTGAGGATCGCGATGCATTTGCGCAGGCGTCTGTTGAGACGTTGCTTTCTCCATCGCGCAAGTATCGAAGCCTTGGCCTCGAGTAAGTGTGCAAGGTGAGGGTCAACCCTTGGGACTTCCAGTTCCGTCTGTATGGTTTTCGTGGCTCTGGTTACGTCGCCCTTTATCGCAGAGAGGAGTTCCGCGAAGGAGTCATACGTATTCGTATCTTCCTTCCGTAACTTACGGAAGGTATCCCAGTCTGTGAGGGTGAAAGATCGGGGTGGGGCCGTCGTGTTCGGTATTTCTGTGCGTATGACGGAGTAATCGCTGCCCAGGTTCTCTTGCGTGTTCGTCCATGTGTAGTTTGCAACATTTCGGAGTAACGTGAGGTCTGGCGTAGTATCGCGCTGCGTCGACGTACCCAATCTGGTGGGGAACCTGTGGTCCGTCACCAGGGTGAGGGACAGGTCGTCTATTGCGCGCGAGAGGTTGTTGCCGCTAGGCTTGATTATGGGGTAACCCCACGACGTGTGGGGGGCGTTGAAGTCACCTGCTATAATGAGCGGTGAGTTTCGTGCCAATGACGTGGCTTTAGTGAGGATCGCGTGGAAGGATTGGTTGTAGTGCGCGGGGGAACTATAGACGTTTAGTACAAAAACACTTTGTTTTAAGAATCGGTTAGGGACGAGCTCGATTAGGATCGCCTCGATGCGACTGTTTTTGGTGGGACGTCGTGAACGATGTGCGCGAGCTTTCTACTAACGAGCGTGGCGATGCCTCTCCTGGCATCCCCTTCTCTTTTTGAGACGGTGCAGTACCCTGAGAGCGTGAGGGTTTCGCAGAGGGTTTCCTGTAATAGTATTACGTGCGGCCTTTGGGGTTGAATTTTGAGGTACTGTTGCAGCGAGGATTTGCGAAGATTTATTGACCGAGACTTACCCCCGTGTGCCCCATAGCTTTTTCCTTCATCGCGCAATACCTGAAGACATGGTCACAGTCATTTCCAGTCTAAAAAATACAGGGCCTGGTCTCGATTACTTCAGCCCATCTCTCATAAAATTGATAGCGTACCTAATATCTGAAATATTCTGTCACATAGGGAACCTTAACTTTAAAACAGGAATCTATCCAAGTTCTTTGAAGAAAACGAAAATAATCCCTGTTTTCAAGAAGGGAGATAAGCGTCTGACATCTCACCACCGGACTATTGCTATACTTTCATTCTTCAGTAAAATTATCGAAAAACTAATCGTAACACGCTTATCAAGCTATTTATCAAAATTTTGCATCCTATCACCAAATCAATTTCGGTTTCGGGAAGTTTACTCAACTGATTTGGCATTAATATTTCTAACAGACAAGATTCGGCAGGCAATTGACACTGGAAATTTCGCAGGCGCATTATTTATTGACCTTTCTAAAGCATTCGATTCATTTGTTCGTAACATCCTTTTTGCTAAATTAGGCTCTTTGGTATAAACGGCCCGGCACTGCAATTACTACTTAACTATTTGAAAGCTAGCGAATATGCTGTATCAATCTCCAGCACTTACTCGCACCCTAAAACAACTAACATTGGTGTACCACAAGGATCTATATTAGGACCTCTCTTGTTTTTAATATACATTAATGACCTCCTAAAGTACCTAAAGTCCTCTGACTGTATCCCTTACGCTGACGACACTACCATCTTCTCCTCAGACAAAAGTCTTGATTCATTGATGTGTATGCTTAATCACGACGCGGCTAATATTGTAACCTGGTGCCAACTAAACAGACTACACATTAATACTGCCAAATCTAACTTCGTCATCTTCTCAGCTAAACAAAGGCATATCTCAGTGTCTCCATCGCTAACCTTTACTACCAGTGCACTTTATCCTACTGATAGTGTACTGTTTCTTGGCGTCATATTAAACACCTAAAATCTGACCAGCATGTTTTATCGTTAATAAAGAAGGCAGCATATGGAATTAGAACATTAATTAAAGTTCGCAATTTCTTTATTATGAAGACACTCATCCCCTTCTACTACGCTTTTATTCACACGTATATTAATTATTGCATATCATCATGGGGAAACACGTATCCCACACATTTATCTCCACTACAGCCTGCCCAAAATCAAGCAATTCGCATCATCACACGTAGCAGCTACACATCGGAAGCATCTCGATTGCTCAGATCTAACGGCATTTTGTCGTTACAGAAACTAAATAAATACTCACGTGGAATACTTGTTTATAAATCTGTTAACGGAAAACTCCCATTCCCTATGATTACTAACAGCCAGTATCCATATTCCACGTCTACCCGTTTTGCTTCTACCAATAGCTATTTACTACCAAAACCTAGAACTAATTATGGTAAATTTACTACAAATTTTTCAGCCACACTACTTTGGAACTCATTACCGTGTCATGTTAAGATATTCTCTCATTTTCACACATTCATATCAAACCTTCGTAAATTTTTGGACTCATTATAACAATTTGATGATTATCCTTATATTAATAAATGCTTTATGTCGTTAAATATTTTACAGCGTAAGCTAGTGACTACTTAATATGGTGTTTTTTGTGTTTGCATATAGCTGCTTTGTATTTACATATCCCACTCATTTGTAATGGGAGGTCCCCTGTACAGTCTGTTGACTATGGGACCTCCCTCTGTATGTATGTATAATCCCCATTTGTAACCTTATTATTATGCACAATAAAGAACTCTCAATAATAATAATAATAATAATAATAATAATAATAATAATAATAATAATAATAATAATAATAATAATAATAATAATAATAATAATAATAATAATGCGTTTACTTGATCATTCGCTTATTTACCGCGTGTCCCGGAACGACCCTGAGGTCTGCGTGCTGACGCATGCATACATTAAAGCAACAAAAACAACAACAAAAGCGGCAGGGGAGTAAAAGTAAAACAAAAAACAATTAATAAAAAAGAACAATCAAGAAAACAAGAGTGTACATGCATTATTGGACAAGATGAATATAAAAGACAAAGGAGAAGAGCAGTTGAACAATGTGGGCAACATGACACAACAACGCAAAGCTCCGAAAAGAACAATGACGGCGAGTTATGCAAACTATAGAGATCATCAGAAGAAGTGTTATAACGACTTACTATTTTGCGGATGAATAACAATCAATCAATCAATCAATTAATCAATCAATCAGATGTGTTTATTAATGTGCCTAGGAACAACCTCGAGGGTCTTTGTGCTGGTGCACTCGGCAAAACAATGCGCAGGAAAAACAGTTCACGTCCACACACACATACACACGCGCACACATAAAAAAATAATAATTTGGCGAATACAGATTTTAACAGAGCATAATATGTGTGCACGAAGATAATACAAAGCAAA
This sequence comes from Dermacentor variabilis, assembly GCF_050947875.1. Taxonomy (NCBI): domain Eukaryota; kingdom Metazoa; phylum Arthropoda; class Arachnida; order Ixodida; family Ixodidae; genus Dermacentor; species Dermacentor variabilis. The sequence goes on from NC_134568.1 coordinate 165,645,790, forward strand.
AATGGAGAAACAGGAAAAAGTATTATAGAATGACGGAACACACAATAGATGTGAGAGTTATTGTTCAGTTAGTGAAATTCCTCGGCAACTCCTTTCAAGAAAATATTAAAATTAGGTATGATGTCCAGGCTCTCTGAATGGGTGTGATATGTCGCCTGCACTCTAGATAGAGGGCCACAAAAATCGGAAGGCTGAAAGGCGCATTGGTTCATTGTGCTTTTCTGCGGAATGTAAAAGCGCACATTGGATAGCAAGTGTGAGCAGCAGATTTTTCCATGTATTAATTTGTTGAGAAAAAGAACATCCAGTTTGTTGTGTCTACAGGTGAGGGTAGGTAACGTGAGTGTCTGTGTTAGCTCTGTAAGTTGAAAGGGTTTTGACAGAATTCATGTTTAAATATAGATGTGAACTTCTTTTGCACACTTTTGAGAAGTTCATAATTTGACCCACAAGTGCCGCCCCAAACGACGGACGCGTACTCAAGAACTAGAAGGCATGCGCTCTTATTAAAGTCACAAATGGCCCAGGTTGTCTGAAGTCTCTCGTCACCCGACCTACTGTGCCGAGCCTTCGAAGTGCACGCTGCCTCGTCTGTTGAGCGTGGGGCGAGAAACTCGAGAGAGCTATTGAACTACACTCCAAGGTCCTTTGTTGCCTGAGCTCTTGGCAATAGAACGTCTTCAACGCTATAAGGAAATAAGATCCCGTTATTCTTCGGCGTGAAGCTTACAATTTTCGTTTTTGATGCGTTTATGACGAGCTTGTTTCCAGCGCACCATGACGGAGAATTCGCAATGTCCTTCCGAAGAGCGGCGCAATCATTAAAATTTTTAGCGCTTTGAAAAGTTTCTCGTCATCAGCATATAACAAAACTGAAGGCTTTTGAATGACTGTCAAAACGTCCTTAATAAACAGCGAGAAAGGAAGAAGGCCCAGGGGAGACCCTTGAGGAACTCCACTTGTAATCGCATAAAGTTCTGACGACTGACAATTTACGCTAACGTAGCAGGACCGGTCGCGTAGGTGGTGGTTACAACACCTTTATTGAAAATCTGGCCCTTGTTGGGGGCGACTACCTCGGACCAAGTGGCGATTTTCAGTTGTTCCCCAAGCTCGGCGGCAGTCCTAAGTGCATTCATAAGCAAAATTACGCCCTTTTTGGGTCGTATCTTGCAACACAGCAATAATCATCATCTATCTTGTCCGTATTTCCTTTCACGCTGCGAGCTTGGTACTTCCAAGTCACGCCCGAGATGCACGTTATCAGCGCGACAGAGTATTCTCGACAAGAAAGTAGCAAGCGCGCCGTTTTCGAGAAAGAAACTCAAGCAAGACAGATGACGATTATTGTTGTGTGGCAAGATACGACCCAAAGGGTGTACAATTGTTTAAGAATGTAAGGCCTCCCAGGCAAATTTGGAGAGGACTGGCAAGTGCATTTTTTGGAGGAGGTGAACCCCTACATCCCCAGAAGATGTGGTAGCTTTTTATCAGCGCTGTGACAGAGTGGTGCAGATCGAATTGTGTCAACTTTTGAAGGAGTATTTTGTGCCATACAACATCAAACGCCTTACTGAGGTCAAAATAGACGACATCCAGCTGTCCTTTCTTATACACTGCTTGAGAGACATGCATCATGAAGCTAACGAGGTCGGTAGTTGTGGAGCGTCCCGGTATGAAACCATGCTACTGAGGAATCACAGTATCTTTCATAGAAGATGAAGTTATTGAGTGCAGAGCTGACTCGAAGATTTTAGATGCTAAGCATAGGAGGGAAATAGGCCTGTAGTTACTCGCAGCAGTTTTTACTCCTGACATAAAGACAGGAACACGCCGCGGTGTTTTCTAAGCCTTTGTGAATGTGTCAGTCTTTAAAGCAGAATTAGAAATACAATAATAATAATAATAATAATAATAATAATAATAATAATAATAATAATAATAATAATAATCAGTCAATCATTTATTTACTGAACCCAAGAACAACCATAGGGTCCGAGTGCTGCCGCACGCATACATAAAAAAAACTGTAGGGGAATACAAGTAAAAAAAAACAATGAATAAGAACAACACGTTTGAACCGAAGACTGTACATACAACAAATGGCAAGGTGAATAGGAGAAGGGCATCTAAACAACGTGTGAAGCTATGACACAGCAATGCAAATCCCGGAGAAGAGCGATGACCGCGAGTTATGTAAGATATCGATATCATGAAAATAAGTGTTGTAAAGACTCCTTATTTTGTGGACTGTTGAATGTTGGTAACGACAGGCAGCAACATGAAAAATCTATGTTCTCTGATGATCTTGCGCGGACTGCGAAACATGAGACAACTGAGGCGTTCGTGGCAGGTGCGGATACCGCGATGGAGTTTGAAAAGAAAAGGTCAGCGCGATCACATCGGCAGCGAAGTAAGGGCAATGACGTTAATCCAACAGTGCTTTAACGAGGTTAGACTTAGGCTTGGTCGCTCAACATGGCTCAACATGGACCTCAACATGGCTGCCAACGTGGCAGCCTCCGGCGCCAGAGCGAAAGCACCCAAGCCCATGTCGGCCCGTAAAGAAATCATCAAGGCAAGTAGAATGCCCTTACTCCCGCAAAGCGAGACCAAAGTAGTAATTCGCATCCGCGGCGGACTGAACATTGCCAAAACTGGACACGTGGGAATTGTGCAGGCCATTCAAGAAGCAGCCGGACTCGAACCGATGCAGTGCGACGGGGACACGATTTGCCCCAACCTCAAACAGAACATCATGGTCGTGAGTTCCCCGCTACCCGAGAACGTCAACGGATATTTGAAAATTCAGAGCGTAACCATCGCCGGGCAGACGTACGAGGCCTTCTCCTACCAGACTGCACCGGACGACACGTGCAAGGGAGTCATTCGCAACATTCCGCTCCACCACACGCAAGAAACGATAACCAGGTCCATCGTCAACCCGAGAAACCCACTCGCACTGGCGGCGAAGCGCATTAAGGAAACCGGGACGGTGATCGTAGTCTTCGAAGGACACAAAGTTCCCAACCACGTGATGTACGGATGTGCATGGGTAGAGTGCTCGCTCTACAGGAAGCAGATCGCCATATGTCAGGCTTGCGGCCAACTAGGGCACCGAGCAGACGTATGCCCCACACCGGAGAAGCAGACTTGCAGGGATTGCGGCATTCCAGACCCCGGAGAAGATTACGCTTGTAAAGAAGTCTCTTGTGCGCTGTGCGGCGAGAAACACCCCACGGCCAGCAAGGAATGCAAGAGCAGATACCAGGTCCCGTACGTGGTACGCAAACGACGAATCGAGAACAAGCAGGCAGCCATTGCGTCCAAGAAACTTCGAGAAAAAGCGACAAGTCTCTTAAGGCAGAACGGCGCAGGTGCGGCGCAGCATCCAGACGGACATCGCGAGCCCAGAGGACGCTCCAGATCCAGAGGGAGCTCGGGATCCCGATCGGCCAGCAGAGGTCGCAGGAGCCGCTCCCGCCCACCTGGAAGCCGGGGCCGCTCTACCTCGGGCGTGCGCTTCGCACCCGCGGGCGGAGCTCACAGCTGGGCCCAGCGAGTCAAGGCGACAACGGGATGCCAGGCCTCGGCAACGGCAGGGACGCTGCCCACTAACTCCGGGCCACTGAGGGACCAATCACAGGTGAGCTTGCAAGCGCAGCCAGACAATAATGTACACAAAGACATCTTAGATAGAATCAAAGCACTCGAACACGAAAACGCTCAACTCAGACGCACAATGACAGAACTGGCTAACGAGAATAGATTGCTTAAAACGCAAATTAGCTCACCAACTGCACAGACACAGGACATGCACATGGACACTTCACCCAGTCCGAATCCCTCCAGCGTAGCGGAATCAGAAACGACTAGTCAAAGCCCACCCGCGGGCACACCAGCCACCAAGAAATGCAAGGCCAAGACCACGGAATGCGACACGCCTGCCAAGGACATAGACGGTAAATTAGACAAGATCCTTAGTACCCTAGGTCAACTACAATTCGATGTCGAATCACTAAAGAAGGGGCACGACAGACTAGTAGAGGCGGTCGATGGCCTAACGAGCAGGGTAGAAGTGATGGAGAAGGGCTTCGGTGCCAGGATCGAGGGCCTCGAAAGGACCGTCTTTACTCACTCCACGGCACCGGTCAACTCCCCTGCCTCCCCCATGGTCAGAAGGAACACTACAACAAGCGATATCGTCACACCCAAAATGGCGGTAAAGTCCGCAACCATAGTAGAAAGTAAAAATGGAGAAGGCAAATAAGCGAGAACCAGCCGAAAGGCTCCAAGCGCAAACGAACAATCAAGGCAAGCTTATAATCTTGCAATGGAATTGTCGCGGGTTCCGCAACAAGAAATCGGTCTTGCAACAGCACATCAGACACACTACAGACAAGCCGGACATCATACTCATTCAAGAGACCAACACCGACACACCAACACTTCCGGGATATGAAACAATTGCCGTTCCACCAACAAAAGCCTGCAGCGGCGTAGCGACGCTTGTCAGTAACAGGCTCGCGTGGGCCGAAATTGACAGAAGTAATCCGGACAGCAAATGCGAGCACTTGTTCATCCAAGTCTTTCCCAAAGGCAAGAAGGCTAAGAGCATACTAGCGCTGAACATGTACAGCAGCCCGAACCACAGAACGCAGTTTCAGAAGACTGTTGAAGAAGGCCAGGGACAAAGCCGGGGACAACCCACTAATTATTGCCGGAGATTTCAACGCCCCAAACGTAGAATGGGGCTACGGCGTCACCAGCGCCAAAGGCAGAAATCTTGCCACCGATGCGGAAGAGATGGGCCTCAACCTTATCACGTCCGCGCTCTACCCTACCAGGATGGGCAACTCGGTCTCGAGGGACACCACCCCAGACCTCACATTCGTTCTCAACACCGAGGGGGCCACCTGGCATAATACCGGCGACGACCTCGGCAGCGACCATTACATTGTGGAAACGTCAATAGCAATCGCCTTGAAACCACTACGAAAGTGGAGATACACGGATTGGGATGCGTTTAGACAGATAAGAAAGGAACGTACCGACAAGCCCGCTACACTAGAACAGTGGACGCAAGAACTAAAGGACGACGCCCGCAACGCGACCAAGGAAATAGACACAGATGTCCAGACAATCGGGATGGACGCTAAGCTCGCTCACATGCTGGTAGCGAAAAGATCCATACTGCAGAGATGGCGTACCCAGAGACTCAATAGAAGACTTAGGAAAAAGATTGCATTACTGAACAAGGACATTGAGCACCACTGTGTAGTACTCTCCAACCAACAATGGGACGAAGTATGTGCACGCGCCGATGGCAGCGTGACATATGGAAAAACTTGGAACCTACTCAAACACCTTCTTAACAAAGGTCAAACCAGGAGCTCCCAGACCAAGGCGGCTGACAAGATAGCGAAACGTGAACTCAAAAACTCCAACGAGCAGGAATTTATGGCAAGACTTGCCGAAAGATACATGCCACTCTCGAGCAGCCACGAAAACGAGGCCGAGGCATCCGGTTCCCCGTACATGGGAGCTGACAACCCCGACCTCGATGAACCCTTCACCCTGGAAGAAATCAGGACCGTCCTTCAAAACTTGAATGGCACATCGGCCCCAGGTCCGGACGGTGTTAGTAACAAGGCCCTTCGTAACTTGGAGGAAGACTCCGTCCTGTTCCTAGCGGATCAAATCAATCACGTTTGGGCTTCCGGCAGGGTCCCACCGGGATGGAAGAACGCCACCACGGTTCTCATTCCAAAGCCCAACAAGCCCTCGGGCGTCGAGAACCTCAGACCCATATCACTCACGTCGTGCGTGGGTAAGGTGGCGGAACACGCCATTCAGAACAGAATCTCCAGATTCCTCGAAACCAAGGGACTGTTACCACACACCCTCATCGGATTTAGACCCGGTCTATCAACTCAAGACACCATGATTTTAATCAAGCACCAAATCATTGATGACCCCATTAGAAACGCCAAGGCCATTCTTGGGTTGGATCTAGAGAAAGCGTTCGACAACCTCTCTCACCAATACATTGTGGACACCATTTCCAAACTCAACCTCGGAGCTAGGTTCTACTCGTACGTCAAGTCATTCTTGGGTAACAGGACGGCTACGCTCCGATTTGCCGACCTCTACACGGAGACTCTTTCGCTGGGGAGCAGGGGCACTCCCCAAGGCTCGGTCATCTCCCCTATGCTTTTCAACTTTGCTATGGCGGGACTTGCTGAGAAACTAGGGCAGATCCACGGGCTCGAGCATACCATATACGCAGATGACATCACCATGTGGGTGTCCAAAGGAACCCCGGGCATGGTGCAGGACATCTTGCAAGAAGCAGTGAACGCCATAGAAGAATTTCTAATTCCCACAGGACTCAGATGCTCGCCTACCAAGTCGGAGCTGCTCGTACGCAGACCCACGCAGAAGGGCCGCAGGCCATACTCGTCCGTCTTCGATTATAATCAAGAAATTACCGTACGAACCACTTCGGGACACGCCATACCGTGCGTCGACAAAATCAGAGTCCTGGGTATGATCGTAGAGACTAAAGACGTCAATGCCTCTACGGTTCAGAAGCTCATCACCAAAACCAACAACGCTATTGGGCTCATCAGGAGAATTGCCAATAGACACAGGGGCCTCAAGGAACATAATCTCATCAAACTCATACACGCGTTCGTCACCTGCCACTTCGCATACGTTGCGGCAATGCTCAATTGGACACGATCTGAAAAAGACAGACTGAATGCCCAAATCAGAAAGGTCACCAAGCAAGCCCTCGGCATTCCAACCAGCACCAGCAACGAGAAGCTGGGCCATCTGGGCATGCACAACACCCTGGAAGAAATTGACGAAGCCCAGCAGCGCGCCCAGCTTGCTAGGCTTTCGACGACGCCTCCGGGGCGCACGATCCTAGAGAAGCTAGGCTTTGCACAAGGAAACATAGAAAAAGACTTTGCGCACCTCCCACGGGACATCCGTGCCAAGATCATGGTCCGCCCTATACCCAGAAACGTACACCCCGAAAATAACAGGGGCAGACGACAAGCGAGAGGACAATTCCTTCTTAACCAAGCCTTGGCGAACCGTGAACGCTCAGCTTTTGTGGACGCGGCGGCATACACGGGAAACAAAGCTTTCGCAGTGGCGGTTGTGGACGGCCGTGGATCCACAAGATATGCAGCCACGGTAATTGCAAGGAAGCCTGAACAGGCCGAACAGGTTGCGATCGCTGTTGCGCTCACCGACGACAATCTTTCCCATATCTACAGCGACTCCATAGCCGCTATCAGAGCTTTCCAAAAGGGCACGGTCTGCGCACAGGCTCTCAGAATTGTTTCAAAGAAAGAGATTAAGAACTACTTCATATACTGGTTCCCGGCACACTTAGGACCAAAGATCGGCGACGTCCCCAACCTTAACGAGGCGGCACACGAGGCTGCGCGCGCGCTTACAGACCGCGCGGCTTCTCCCAACCACTCGGAGAATAAGGACGCGCCCACTACATACAATGAAATCACTAAACACTACTATCTACAACGCAGACAGTATAGCACGCCACACCGCACGCTCACTCGAGCTCAAGGGGTTACACTCAGAATGCTACAAACAGACACATACCCCACTCAAAACAGATTACACCATTACATGCCTGAGCTCTACGACAAGTCTCATTGCACCAATTGCAACACATCCCTTAACGTATATCATTTACTCTGGCCGTGCTCGCAAGCTCACGTAAACTACGAACAGGACAAGCGCAAGTTTGAAGAAGCAATCCGAAGCGAAGAACTCGCTCCCCAACTCTGGGCCGTCCAGCAGGTCCACGACGCCGCCAGGAAACTCAACCTCCCGGTTCCGTCGTGGGAGACGCCCACTCCATGAGAGCCCAAAGCTCTCGTGGCCTGCAGGACCTGATTAAAGTTGATTTCCTTCCTTCCTTAACGAGGTCCATTCTCTGTTTTAGCAAAGCCGTGATGATATATTGTGACCCTGCTCTGCACAACGTTGAGGAAGATGAGCGCGAGCTTGGGGCTGAACAAGACGACGCTTCTGTGATTAGCCTGCTGTATATTTGTCTTTGTCAATTACTGTATATTAATGTAGATATTGTAAATACGTTTACCGTCTTGCTTCTTCCCTCCGCAAAAATATGCTTATGAACCGTTTCTGGACCCGATACATGATGTCACTGTTTGATCTAAAAATTTCATTCCATAATAGTAACTCCATAAAATGCCATAATAATAATTATTATTAATAATACAAATAACCAATCAATCAGTCAGTCAAATATTTTATATGGTACACAGGAACAACAACTTAGCCTTCGTACTAGTGCACTTAAAGAGTGATACGCGAGAAAAAAAAGTACAGAGAAAGTTAACGTGGTAGGAAAACAATGTGAAACAGAGAAACAAATACGTAAGCAGAAAACGAGGAAACGGGCGTAAAAGGGATATAATCATGCAACATAAGTATCTATTACGTAAAAAACACAGAAAATTGACTGCGAAATATCTCAATGTGGGCAGACTATCTATTACATCTTTTTACACCATAAATAAACGAACGAATCAATCAATCAAACAGGCAATCACATTTTTATTATACTGCCCAGGAACAGCAATGGAGCCTTCGTACTGGTGCACTTAAAAAGTAATATGCGAGACAAAATGTGCAGTGAAGACAAATGTGGTAGACAAAACAATGTAAAATAGAGAAACAAATAGGAAAACAGAAAACGAGGAGGCGGGCGTAAAAAGGAGTGAATCGTACGACATTATTTTCCACATACATACAAAACACAGGAAAGGAATTCTGCAATGTGTCAATGCCTGCAGAATACCTATTACATGTTATTTAGAGTCGAGCCATAGGAAATTCAAATTCTTTAATGCAACAAGGCCGCGCAGAAAACGCGGAATGTTGCCTGGTACACCTTTGCGACACGGAAAATTAATGATATAATAATGCAAGCATAGAGTCAAGTTCGTTGATTATCTCACAGCACGCGAATGTTCGGCAGACCTAGAACGCGTTTTCCCGTCCAAGTGCCATTACACCTCAGATCATGTCGTTGTGCCTGAAGTCTGTGGAGAGAGACTGCCTCCACCTGAGAAAGATTGTGGGGAAAGAAGCACGCACGCGGAGGAAGGAGGGAATGCGTGTCCCACCGGAGGAGAAATTTTGGGGCAACGAGGACTCAAAATGGGTCAGAGCGAAGGGGGGCAGACGTCATCTCTGATGATTATTCAAGTATTCAAATAACATTCTTCTAAGACGAAGATCGATTCGGGGAAATGTGAAAGCATATTTTTATTTATTTATTTAAGAGTGCCATGAACGCGGTTAGGCCCAAATTTTTAGATTGTCGGGATTGGCCCACGAAAATGGATAGATAAATAGTCGGAAAGAAGACTGGCCTGACAATGCCAAGAATGCCATTCGCATTAAAAAAAGGGGAGAATGGGCCGTCATTTCTAAACTGCACTATCGTCGGGACTGGCCCGCGTAAACGGTTAGTAGATAGCCGGAAAGAAAACTGGAATGACACTTTCAAGAAAGCTATTTACAATAATAGGAAGAGTTACAGACGGCGAGAAAGGGTGAACATTTCCTTCCACAAGGCCACAGCTACCGCCATGAACCTGCACCCAGTGGTGTGCGTTATTAGCACGTAAAAACTTGTTAACCATTGAGTCGCCTTAAGTGGTGGTCCTTACACCAGCCATCACCTGTACCTGATGTCAGCCACATGAAGACAAAATCCACTGTACAAAGTGATTAGCTCCTGCATTAGCAACGGATGCCGGTCATTTGAGTGGGCACGGCGGATCGGCAGCCATGCAGTCGCTCAAAAACCCGATCTTGCTTTTTGTGCAGTTTATCGCGCGGTCTGGCACGTGGCTCCAACTTACGGATCCAGCGGTTGCCGACTGTTCGCCAACAGTGTTGCTGACGGCCCCGATCTTCATTAATGCGTCCTCGCGTCATCAGCCCTGCTTTAACAGTGGCATCTCTTCCATGGTAAGCTGGTCGAAAACACTGCTGGCAAGTGCAACGACGCGGGAGAAAAACAGAACCTTGGAATTCCTATCCCCTTCAGGGGGCACGGTGGATCGGCAGCCATGCAGTCGCTCAAAACCCGATCTTGCTTTTAGTGCAGGTTAGTAAACCTCCCTCTTTCTACTGTAAGTGGCCTAGCAAGGTCTGGCTGCTGCTCCTACCGCGCTCAGTTGTGTGCTCTTTGAGTGCTTGTGCGAATGCGCATTTGTTGCAAAGCCCTTACCATGTGGCGGAGCCGTTGAAATAAACCGTGGTCCTGCTTACAAATAAATACTTGATGCTGTCACTTTCTGAAAAAGTTGACCACTGTCACGTTGAAGTCACAGAAGTTCTTGACGACCTAAAGACAAAACAGGAAGCCTTAGTACAAGCTGTCGCTAACAGTAAGATTACCCGCGGTTGAATATTTCGTCGAATCATTCGACCGTTCTGCTGTCTTCAATGATGCACCACGTCTAATCACCAAAGCTGTCAGAATGGAAGGTCAGGCGCGCAGTTCCCGACTGGATGATCTTGAAGACAGATCCATACGAGATAACCTATTGCTCTTTGGAATACCGGACTGCTCGACTGAGACGCGGACTCAGTCAGAAAGTCTTAAGGTCAGAAGCCCGCCAACGCATTGGGTTGTTCAAGAAGTCTTGTCTCGTCACCTTAAACTACAAATTTCTGACATAGAAGTATCTCGAGCGTACGGGTTAGGATCCTACACTGATAAAAAGACTCGACCAATTATTAAGTTTTCGTATTCTAATGTCAGAGATGCAGTCTGGGCGCAGAAACATACGCTCAGGGGGTCTGGTGTATCAACTAACAAAGATTTTTGCAGATATTCGCGAAACTCAAGGAGGAAACTGACATAATTTGTAAAGTTAGCCGAGCAGCCGTACTCGCTTCGCATGAATAAACTGATCATGAATAAAAAAACGTACGTTTAAAGCGCAGTGTACTGGCAGCGTACGAGAAACTGTTTGGCCGTGATCTGCTGATACGCAAGATAGCGCGGGCGCTGTATCTGCACGTGCCGGCACTTCCAGTGAATCATAGCTATGTCTGCCTAGATCCTGCGCAAAAAAATGCCTCTATTTTATTTTCCAATGTAGGGAGGATCCTGAATAAACGCGCTGAATTGTTTTCCACTATTGATTCCTGCTCTGCAAATATTGTTGTTCTGACGGAGACTTGGCTTTCTACAAAAATTAAAAATGAATAAATTTTAGACTGTGAAAAGTGCTGCAAATTTTACCGATGTGATCGTGATTACCGGTCTGGTGGTGGTGTTCTAATGGTGGTTGCCGATACTCTTGCTTCTCATGTCATTCCAATTGCATCTTCATTTGAGCTTGTGTGTGCGCGCTGCTCATTCATTCTCGCGAAATAACTGCCTGCGTCTGTTATCGGCCACCAACTGCATCACTGTCCTCCGTAAGACCTGCACGATCAACTGTCAACTGCACGGTCAATTGTCAATCAACTGTTCGTCAGGTACCCAAATCATATTTAAAAAAATTAAATTATGGGGTTTTACGTGCCAAAACCGCTTTCTGATTATGAGCACGCCGTAGTGGGGGACTCCGGAAATTTCGACCACCTGGGGTTCTTTAACGTGCACGTAAATCTAAGCACACGGGTGTTTTCGCATTTCGCCCCGTCGAAATGCGGCCGCCGTGGCCGGGATTTGATCCCGCGACCTCGTGCTCAGTAGCCCAGCACCATAGTCACTGAGCAACCACGGCGGGTCCAAGTCATACTTGGCGACTTCAATTTTCCAGACATCAGGTGGGAAAGAGACTCGGTTTCCTTAAAACGCAACTCAGCTGAAAGCAAAGAATTCTCAACTTTTTATCAGGACTTCAACTTAGCTCGTTCACTTTCCCACTCGCATAACTCCCACTTCCGCTAATATTCTAGACCTAATACTTTCCACTACACCCGGCCTATCTTCCAGCTTAAAGGGACACTAAAGGTTACTATTAAGTCAACGTGGACTGTTGAAATACCATCACAGAAACGTCGAAACGCTTGTTTCGTGCCAAGGAGAGACTTATTTTAAGAGAAAATGCGTTCTGAAGCGTCCGCGTACCTCTAGCGCAGTTCAAATCGCCCGCCCTCCGATCGAGGAGTACTGACATCATGGTCTCATAGTGACGTTGCGCCATCGGTGAGTAGAACGGCGTCCGCAGACGGCGCTACGGCTTTTCTGCGCAAAACGCGAACGCGCGGCCAGAAACAGAGCCAAGACAGAGCCGACAGCAGAGCGAAAGCGGGAGTATGGTGGCTAGCGGAAGGAGAAACGAATTACGTCCCACATTACGTCCCACGGCACACGGAGAGTCCGTTTTCGTTAAACTATAGGCTGCGGCGAGCTCGCAGCGTGGTCGGCGTGGTCTATGAGAAGCGACGAGCCTTTTCGCACTCGCAACAGGGCATAAAAATGCGCGAATCGACGCAAAACTCGGCCTAGAAACGTGCTTCGCCACAGCCAGGGCTCAATACGACCCAAGCTGGCACGACCCAGATGTCGTTTCCCGCACCGCCACCAGGCGCCGCTACTATACCTCAAACTCCAGCGCAAAACGCCCATAAGCTGGTACTTCATTCTATGACGCTAACTTCGACGCTCGTCGCAATGGACCCTGACACCGACAGATTGGCTCGCGATGGTGGGCTCAACTTCAGCGATTTGAGCACCGACGAGCGCGACCTCCTGCTGAGGGCTCGCACTGCCGGCGTCGTTGCGTACTACGACGGCGGCCTCGACACCGGCTCTCCGGAGCGGGAAAGCAACGAGGGCTTCCCACGACATCACATGGACGTGGCATTCTCGCTGCTTGTTCCAAATGAAAGTTTCGCGAGCCAGCAGAACCCTCACAGCACGACGCGATAACGAAACTACTGAAACTCCAAAGCGTGCGCGGCGCAGAGTCGAGCGCGCAGACTCGAGCGAAAACGAAACCTTTCGAACACCCATATTACTGAAGGGCAACGTCAAAATGTTATTTTTTCTTAGAATCGAATAAACGTAGACAAATAGCATTTTTTTCCCTCTTATAATCGAATGAAATGATATTTTTAATACGAGTAGTTGAGTATTAGTAACACAAATTATGAGGAGTCCTTTCGTCATCGGGCTAGTACCGGAATGTCGCTGGGGGGTCTCAAATCGTGTTATGCATTTACCTCAATTTCTCGGTTACTAAAGCTCTGTTCGCGATTATATTGACGCCTTAGACGTTCTAGAACATTGCTCTACCACTTTAACTTGAGTTTCTGGTAACCTTTAGTGTCCCTTTAACACATTCACTAGGAATGAGCGACCACTCTATAATTCACTCTTCGGGCAGGGGTTTCCAACAAGAAAAAAACCAGAGTCATCCAAGACTACAGTAAAGCAGACGTTACTGGAATGAATAGAGGGCACGCTTTATAAAAACAAACTTTTGTCTCTAATTGATCGTTTTGTACCTAAAGAAAAGTTTCATCGAGTCCTCGCTCTCCATGGTTTAATAACACGTTAAAGCGCATGCGAAACAAACAGAAGTGGATATTTCGACGTCCAAAATTAGCATCCAGGACAGAGCACTTGTTTTGCTATCAAAAATTTAACCGAGAATTTTGTACAGCGCTTTCAAAACCCAAGAAGCAATTATTTGATAAAACTCTTCCTTTGGTATTGCGTTCTAACCCCCGTAAATTTCGGACGATTATTAACGGTACTAAAAGGACACGCAGTTCAATTAATCCAATTTAATGTTCCAATAGTTAAAGCAAATGATGCAATGTTCTGTACAGTGTGTTTGTTACTCATCTTCATAAGAGCACCCCCACAGTATTTCCGCATGTACCAACAACCAACTTCTTACCAATGGATCTCATCGCTATTGATGCACTTGGTGTTGAAAGGCTGATTGTCAATTTAAAAGTGTCTTCATCGGCCAGTCCAGATTGTATCTAATCAAAAATGCTGAAGTGCACACAAGTTTATTCTTTATTGATATTGTCAAAGCTTTTTGAAGAGTCATTACAGATGTCTGTACTGCCCTCTGATTGGAAGATAGGGAAGGTGGTCCCTGTGCATAATCTGGTGATGTACGTTCCCCCAATAATTACCGTACCATATCATAAACATCTATTCCAATAAATATCTTAGAACATATAGTATACTCACACCTCACTGAATTCCTTGAGTTCAATTCCTTCTTCAGTATTTATGCGTAAATGCGTACTTCTTGCGTTAAAGCAGTTTCATGCGAAACGCAGTTCCTATCTTTTACTAACGAATTATTTATTAAGGCGGATCATGACTTTGATACTGATTGCATATATTTGGATTTTTTAAAGCGTTTGACTCCGTCTCACACGATCTACTTAGCTTCAAGCTTAATCAACTTAACATTGACCCCAGTCTACTTGTGTGACTTGAGGAATTTCTCTCTAACCGTAGTCAGTATGTGACTGCTAATGACATTTGTTCACCTAATTCTGCCGTAACATCTGATATCCCGCAAGGGCCGGTTTTGGGGTATCTGCTTTTCTTGATTGATATCAATGATCTTCCTACTTGCCTTTCTTTCTCCACTGTCCGACTGTTTGCAGATGACTGTGTAGCTTACCATAAAATTACTAACCATGCCGATTATCTCAATCTGCAACGCGATCTAGGTAGGGTATTTCGCTGGTGCCGTAAATGACTCGTGACACCTAAGAAAACTAAATGGAAAAGCATGCGAGTTTCTCGCCACACGACTAATCATCATCCGCATACTTCAACATCAGCCTGGTTACGCCCACTGCAGGGCAAACGCCTCTCCAATACTTCTCCAACAACCCCGGTCATGTACTAATTGTGGCCATGCCGTGCCTGCAAACTTCTTAATCTCATCCGCCCACCTAACTTTCTGCCGCCCCCTGCTACGCTTCCCTTCCCTTGGGATCCAGTCCGTAACCCTTAATGACCATCGCTTATCTTCGCTCCTCATTACATGTCCTGCCCATGCCTATTTCTTTTTCTTGATTTCAACTAAGATGTCATTAACTCGCGTTTGTTCCCTCACCCAATCTGCTCTTTTCTTATCCCTTAACGTTACACCTATCATTCTTCTTTCCATAGCTCGTTGCGTCGTCCTCAATTTGAGTAGAACCCTTTTCGTAAGTCTCCAGGTTTCTGCCCCGTAGGTGAGTACTGGTAAGACACAGCTATTATATACTTCTCTCTTGGGGGATAATGGCAACCTGCTGTTCATGATCTGAGAATGCCTGCCAAACGCACCCCAGCCCATTCTTATTCTTCTGATTATTTCCGTCTCATGATCCGGATCCGCCGGCACTACGTGCCCTAAGTAGATGTATTCCCTTACGACTTCCAGTGCCTCGCTGCCTATTGTAAATTGCTGTTCTCTTCCGAGACTGTTAAGCATTACTTTAGTTTTCTCCCGATTAATTTTTAGACCCACTCTTCTGCTTTGCCTCTCCAGGTCAGTGAGCATGCATTGCAATTGGTCCCCTGAGTTACTAAGCAAGGCAATATCATCAGCGAATCGCAAGTTACTAAGGTATTCGCCATTAACTTTTATCCCCTATTCTTCCCAATCCAGGTCTCTGAATACCTCCTGTAAACACGCTGTGAATAGCATTGGAGATATCGTATCTCCCTGCCTGACGCCTTTCTTTATTGGGATTTTGTTGCTTGCTTTATGGAGGACTACGGTGGCTGTGGAGCCGCTATAGATATCTTTCAGTATTTTTACATACGGCTCGTCTACACCCTGATTCCGTAATACCTCCACGACTGCTGAGGTTTCGACAGAATCAAACGCTTTCTCGTAATCAATGAAAGCTATATATAAGGGTTGGTTATATTCCACACATTTCTCTATCACCTGATTGATAGTGTGAATATGATCTATTGTTGAATAGCCTTTACGGAATCCTGCCTGGTCCTTTGCTTGACAGAAGTCTAAGGTGTTCCTGATTCTATTTGCGATTACCTTAGTAAATACTTTGTAGGCAACGGACAGTAAGCTGATCGGTCTATAATTTTTCAAGTCTTTGGCGTCCCCTTTCTTATGGATTAGGATTATGTTAGCGTTCTTCCAAGATTCCGGTATGCTCGAGGTCATGAGGCATTGCGTGTACAGGGTGGCCAGTTTCTCTAGAACAATCTGCCCACCATCCTTCAACAAATCTGCTGTTACCTGATCCTCCCCAGCTGCCTTCCCCCTTTGCATATCTCCCAAGGCTTTCTTTACTTCTTCCGGCGTTACCTTTGGGATTTCGAATTCCTCTAGACTATTTTCTCTTCCATTATCGTCGTTGGTGCCACTGGTACTGTATAAATCTCTATAGAACTCCTCAGCCACTTGAACTATCTCATCCATATTAGTAATGATATTGCCGGCTTTGTCTCTTAACGCATACATCTGATTCTTGCCAATTCCTAGTTTCTTCTTCACTGTTTTTAGGCTTCCTCCGTTCCTAAGAGCATGTTCAATTCTATCCATATTATACTTCCTTATGTCAGCTGTCTTACGCTTGTTGATTAACTTCGATAATATTAATTAACCTTCGATATATTAATATTAACCTCAATAATATTCCATTACCATCTGTTGACAGTTATAAATACCTTGGTGTTCACATTTCTTCTAATCTTTCGTGGAATACGCTAGTCGAATATGTAACTAACAACGCGAATCGCATGCTTGGTTATCTGCGTTGATACTTTTTTTGATGCCCCATCGTTGCTGAAGCACTTCGCAAAACCTTGGTACGTTTAAATACCCATGCGCCATATGGAAACCCCCTACTCAGACTGCACTCATACAAACTCTTGAAGCCATTGAGGATCGCGCAGCACGTTCTATCTTACCGAATTATTCGCGTCATTCTAGTGTCACATCTATAAAGTAACCCCTGAACTTGCCCGACCTTTGGTAGCGTGTAAAATTATTTCGACTGAATCTGTTTCATAAAATCTCTTACTATAACAACGACTTGAAGCACGTCCTGGTTCATCCACCTCATTATATATCTTCAAGGACCGATCATCGCTTCAAGGTAGGTCGACCGTCTTGTCGCACAAAAGTGTGTAATGACTCTTTTGTTCCTAGAACAAGCCGTTGTGCGGAACCACCTTCCCTCCACAATTGCAAGCATAACCGATGACCACGAGTTAAAGATGCCTTGTAATATTTTGTTGTTAGCTGTATGTCTTGCCATTTTCCCCCACTCCTTTCTGTAGTGCCCTTGAGCCCTGAAAGTATCTTTAATAAATAAATAAATAACTTAATAAATTAATAGATAAAATAAATAAATAAATAAATAAATTTACTTTACACATGCCCTGAGACGGGGACGGACCCATAAAAGGCTCTCAAAGATGTTAAATGAAGAAAAGGAGAATCTGACGACTATGCGAGGTGGCTCATGGACAGTGCGTTTCATAAGTCGCTGTTGCAGTATTTGCATGCAACTGGCTTTCGTGTTTACACAGATTATCCTTCCCACATCATGCAGCGGGGCAACACAGACAAGTAATAAATATATCCTTTTAACTTTGTGCATTTTGTAATAGCACCCTGTGCGAAGAAATTCCGTCAATTTCGAGGAAAAAAACCTTTTAAACAAAAATTCCTTTTTAATTATTTATAAATGGTAGCTAGAAAGTCAAGCCAAGATAATGAACATAAAAGCTAACCTTATCTCCTAATCTTATTTTCCCACCATTTTTATTTCAATTGTGCCACAACTAAAATTTCGATTCCCTTGCCTTTTTCTTCAGCGAGATGGTGTCAATATACCAGTGATTTCAAATTCTAGAGATTTCGATAGTAGAGACGGTGATTTATTGGCATTCCCTTCGAAACGGAGCGGTGACAGTGACCTACCCTGTTTGAACTAATCCGGTAATTTATGCATGCCTGTCAGCCTAGCCTTCCACCTATATATCTCTGTCATCTTTTCTCTGTTCCTTATAACCTCTATAGGGTGTATTGTTTTTTAGATGCACCGAATATTTAAAAATTGCCTGAGGCAGATAGCACAATTATAGTCATTGATATAAATTACTTGATGAGGTGGCTATTATTTCTACGAGAAATCAAAATCATTCATTGAATAATTAAGATAATTACGTTAAATAAATATTCAATTAATTATCTTACGGCACACATTTTGATCTACGAATTGTAGCTGGTGAGTTCCCGAGTTGTATCCACTTGCAACGAATTTGCTGGACTGCACTAGTTTTGAGATATTCATTTTCAAGGTGCCCAAAAAATGCCTTGGTTTTCCAGTTGTTTTTGTGCGTAATTAATTTAAAAGTTAACTATCGTAATAATGGTAATTATTCAATTAGGCGTCCTAATTTCTCGTAGAAGTAATGGCCGCCTCATCGAGTAATTTATATCAATAGAGAGAGATGAAGAGGAAAGGCAGGGAGGTTAAGCAAATATTAGTCTCCGGTTTGCTTCCCTACACTGGGGTGATGAGGGAATGCCCTTCGTATGTGTGTCTCTGTGTGTGAATTTAAAAAAATTATATCGAGGGTTAGAAGTGTGCTATCTGCCACAGGCAATTTTTAAATATTCAGTGCAGCTAAAGAAAACACCCTATATTTCCACCTTGTACAGTTACCTATGCCTGTAGCAAATGCGGTCTTATCAATCTGTTCCCTGCTTCATTGTTTTTTTTCACAAATACTTTGAATTTCTCTTGTTCATCTCAGCTGTTACACGGTTAATGCTTCTGTCTGCTTTTGATCCCAGCGATTCTGGAATGTGGACGTTACCGACTGCTCTTGCTGGGTGATAGTGACGACGAAGACAGCAGCAAAACTGTAAATGGTGAAATTACTGTTTTCTTGGGCGAACCAGTGCCCTCAAAAACAGGCTATATACACTCAAAACACTACCGTGGCGGCGAACACAGTCGGCGATCGTCGAAAATGAGATCAACGGGTCAAGCGTGTCGGCTTTTACGCATCAGTCATCGAAAGTTCCCGAGTAATCGCTGGTGCCGCGTGTCATGGCGTGTCTTCCAGAAAGTTTTACGCCATTCGCGTCGCACATACATGAAATCAGATTACACAAGCTTCGGTGACAACAGACAGCAGATAGAACCATCGATAACTTTCGAGAAACTTGCGATACATGCAGGCGCGTCCTGTGCTGAGCGATAACATTTGCTAGGCCGTGAAACGGGGTCACCCGATAAACAAGTATACATGTCAATATCTTGGAATTCCACTACGATGTGCTGAGTCATTTCCGTACTTTTGCTGGAGCAGACACCTGCTTCATCCTTTTTGCGAATACTTGCTCTGGTATGTTTTTGTCCACGGGCAACCAACTCTGGCCTCAATTAGCAAGGCATTGCTCTTTTTGTTACCGTACAGATTTTCCTTCCTCATTTCTTTGTTGCAGTACTTGTAACTCTCCATGGCATTTTTTTTGTTTCCGTCCTTTGCGTCCAATTTACTGACTCTGTTTCTCTCGCTCTCGTTTTTATGACTTCTTGTTATCTATTTAAACTTTCAATTACCCTGTGCTTGGTTGCCAACTTTCTTGATCTGTTTTATCTTTTCTGGGTCCATGCTTTTGAGGTACATATATTTGTGCACTTTAGCAGCTTCTTTATTTTCATGCATGTTCCCGAGTCTTTCTTCAAAACTAATATTGCTCTGCGTTTCCCTGGCTTCAAAAGAAGCTGAATCCTAGGCTTCGTGGTGAATCCTCGTGGTTCCTCGTGAATCCTCGTGAATCCTCGTGGTGCTATCGCCCGGCAGCTCCCCGGTAGACAGTAGCAGTAGAAAATAATAGGAACTAGATCCTCATAAAAGACACGACTTCTTCTGCGTAAAATGTTTAGTTATACTACCCTTTGTTACGTTGAGTGGCATGTTATTGCGTGCAGATTACATAAGTGAATTCCAGAGGAAATTCATATTGTCACAATGGCAATATAAAAGCTCCTATAGGAAGCTTTAGCTGATAATACTGCTTTACAGGAGACGGAACTGTTTTCGAGACAGATAATGGCGACATCTAATGAGAAATATGACACTTCAGAAATCTTGGAATGGGAAACATTAAGCGGGCGGCACAACGAAATTGAGTGATGATCGGATTTTCGCTATGATTCGATACTCTTAAATCAGCCCAGATGTTTGACCTTAGTCTCACCACGGGAACACAGAACATTAAATAGTCATAACTACATACACTACCTCCTCAGAAAACGCGCACAAACGTCTGCCAAAACTGAGCGTAGAAAGAAAGAAAGAAAGAAAGGAAACCCTCTACAGCGTGCTTGTTTTTGGCATCGTGCTCCACTTTGTGAACAAGCAAAAGCGAATGAGTGAGAAATGTGAGTCACTAGGAGCCTTTGAACGACTCAAGAGCTGAGAAGAAAGCGTACGATGTTCTGACGCCTTGCAGCAATCAGAGGAAACATTCCTTTTTGCACTTCTGCAATTAATTAATTTCATTTCTCTTGCCCGTAATATCTTACAGTGTTTTGGTAGCATGTCCAAATCTTCCGAAAAAGCTTTTTTTGTTGATGTTTCTTGTAGTTTTTTTTTAGCCTTGAAAATGTGCGAAATATTTACATCTCTGGTCGCGATTAAGACATTCCGTTTTAGCATAAATTGCCTTAAAAGCTACTGTGAACTAAATAATTTATCTGCACACTCAAGCTTGCTCCAAAGCTGTTGCGAATGTCGAATAAGCGTTATATTTATTCCTGATAGCTGTCCGCGGCGACTGTAGCGTTTGTTTAAGGCAGTAGGGACGAATAGAATTAACGTCTATTTTTACGACGGATGCCTGCGTCAACGTACTTTGGGTAAGGGTGAAAGGCCCGAAAGTTTCAGCATGCTGGCAATGATTGCAGTTTACAAAGAGGTTATTTCGCCCAGATGTGAAGCGCAGGTCCCGCACGTCAGTGTACCAGGTGGAAGTCAGCGACCTGTGTTTGAAGTAGCAGTATGCTAGGAAAGGCAGAGCTTCAAGGGGAATCACCCTGTGCTTCGTCTCCTTCTCCACCTAAGAGAAGCTCCGTTATAATGAGAGGAACATGGGATTCTGCATATGCAGAGACGTGAAGAAGAAGAAGTGTGTCTGTTTGGTGGCTGTCTTTGTGCGGTTCTCTGATTTTTCTGCTTTTTTGGGCATTTACGGTCAGCATTGACAACTACTGACTAACAAGAGGTCGAGTGAAGTTTCAGCGGGCCGGATGCCTTACAGGTACAACGTTTCTTTTTTGAGGACCCGGCTATTGCCCTGCCAGTACGGCGGTCTGAAGTCGAGAACATCGTCACGAGCCTTATGCTCATCCAAGTGTAGCAAACCATATGAATGATACCACAGGTGGTAATGAAAAGCCAAGGGCCTTGCAGGCGTCACAAAGCTTCATAAAGCCGGCACGTTTGGTTCTTCAAAACTCGGAACAAACTTCAGCGACTTCAGGAATGACTGATGGTGAAGCCGAGAGCAAGAAATCTCGTCTAGAGGACAGCAAGTATGATGACACAACATCTAATTGGGAGCTAAGTGATGAAGAAGAGATGGCTGAAGATGCAATATTTACTTTGGTCACGTATAAAGAAAAAACAAGCTGAAGGCATTCCGGTTGTCTTTCGCCCAACAAGTGAAGATGCTACTTTTTGGCAAGTAAATGCAAACCGAATGTCTGCCGAAATCATTTCCGCTGCCAAAGAAAAAGTACAGCCTTTCAGGACGACCACAGATGGAAGTTTTAGTGTCAGCGTTGATTCCTTAGCATCCGCAAAACACCTTTTGATGCTCTGAAGTGTAGGCGGCCTGGAAGTCAAGCCCCTCATCCCAGAGTCCCACACGCGAAACGTTGGGAAAGTAAAACATGTGCCTCTGCAGTATACAGATGAACAACTCCTAGACTTCTTGAAAGACGCAGGAGCTCTATCGGCACGCAGAAGATGGAGCAGCAATGTTGCATCCACTTCATACAGTAATTCTGACTTTCAGAGACGATCGCCTTATTCCAGGAAGAATTTACTTAGGTTTCACCAGTCATCCTGTAGAGGAATATCTAGGACCAGCACTTCGTTGCTACAATTGCCAGCGATTTGGACACACGGCGAAAAAATACCGCAGCACACGTCGATGTGAACTCTGCTCAGAAGATCATGACCACAAGGAGTGCAAGTCACTCCTTTAGCCTAAATGTGCGAATCGTGCGGGGAACCAAGCCGCCTCCTACTTAGGCTGCTCTCAGAACAAGGCAGCGGCACAAATGCGTCGACATGAACATATCCATGAAAGACAACCGCGACGCAATGAACCCGCCGAAAACCTTGAGATTGTCCACCCAGTGCAAGGTCACTCACCTCAGTGGGCACCGCCTGAACCACAAGAGCCAAGAGAACCAAAAAGCTATTCCTCCTCAAGAGAACAACCAACAGTGCAATCAAGATACCAACCAAGAGTATCACAGTCAAGCGGCCCAGTCTTATGTGTCAATGCTACGGAAACCCAAACGACAACAGACAGAAAGTAATACACCAGAAAGCTCCAATATTCACACACATTATTCTCAGCAACGTTACCCACCTACCGCAGAAGTAACGCCAGTTAATAGAGACCATACCACCGCATCGGTGGCGCAACTGATTTTGCCAATGCTTTTCGCAGCTCTTAAGGCAATCCCATCTGCTCTGCCGGAAGCAACCAACCTACGAGAAGTGAAAGCCTTGTTGCCTCTAGAAGCACTATTGTGCCAACAATCCGAGCCAAAACTGCGGCAAGCAGCACATGAATAGCCGCTACAGAAATGTATCCATATTTCAGTAGAATGCGAACAGTCTTCGAAGGAAGTGTTCTGACTTTCGTAAACTGCTTGTACAATACAACTGTCCAATACTTTGCGTTCAAGAGGCGGGAATCAGTGACGATTTCCGCCTTTCGAATTATGTGGTATACAAGACGTCTCGTCAAGGTGCGGTTAGTAGGATGCTCCTGTGCGTCGGAAAGGACTTACACCATCTTATCAAATTCAATCCAATGATTCTGACTTTCCAGAATTCATCGCATGTAAAGTATCCTTTGGTAGGCTCTGCATAACCGTGATTAATCTATATCTACGACCTTCAAACCGGATTTCAGTAGAAACACTAGCGGATATTTTCAAAATAGCTCATTCTAATGTATTCATATGTGGAGACTTCAATGCACACAACATTATTTGGGGCAGTGATCATTGTGATGCAAGTGGTAACGTTGAGTGCGCCATAGATAAATGTAACTTGATTGTTTTAAACGATGGGTCGCCGGCATTTCTTCGTGGATGTGATTATTCAAGCTGTATAGATGTTACCCTCTGTTCGCATGATCTTTAATGGTGTGGAATGGACAACAGATATGGAAACGCGCGGAAGTGATCATTTTCCCATACTTGTAAATCACCCTGGCATGTAC
Source organism: Dermacentor variabilis (assembly GCF_050947875.1). NCBI lineage: Eukaryota > Metazoa > Arthropoda > Arachnida > Ixodida > Ixodidae > Dermacentor > Dermacentor variabilis. The sequence goes on from NC_134568.1 coordinate 165,669,327, forward strand.
TATAATATCAGGTGGTACAGCAGACTAACCAACTGGAGAGCTTTTCGGTAACGCGCAACAGATCAAGTTAATCAACATACAACGCTGGAAAGATTTACTGAAGTTTTGCAGAATAATGTGAATGTATGCACAAAGAAGGTCTCAATTCCAAAAGATTATGCTGCAGTTGACGGAGAGTATGAACACCTAAGAGCCTTCAGACGCCGATGCTAAAGAGCGTACCGACGGAGTGGAAGTTTAGAAGCATACAAAAACGCGCAGAAAATTCACAATGAAATGCGCTGACGCATGGAAATTTTAGCCAAACGGGCTGGCGCGATTTCTGCGGCACGCTGTTTGCTCACACATCTGTCCCACGAATTTTTCTAGTAATTTGTTCTTTAAGTGGACCTGTAATGCAGAGCTTCCCATTTCGTGCTCTCGCTGTTGCTCGGGACACGTGTGAGATAATAGTTGCAGATGAATTTTGCGAGCTTATTTCCAGACCTGCTTTTTCATCAAATGTGCAGAATTCGATAATTAAGTAGTGTTAGCTAAGCAGAAAATTACTGCTTGCTATTGGGCACAACATCCTCAATTAGATCATGCTTTCACATTAAGCGAGTTTCAATGTGCAATTGCATCATGTCTCCAAAAGTCTGTTGCTGGGCAGGACGGCATTATGTACAATATGCTAAGAAACCTCGGTCCGACAGGTACAAATGCTCTCTTAGACATCAATAATCTATGGATAGAAGAAACTGTACCTGACTCTTGGAAAGTCGCTCGAGTCGTCCCAATTTTAAGACCGGGTAAGACGCCCTTGTGCCTTTAATCCTTCCGCCCGGTTAGTTTGACAAGTTGTTTATGTAAAGTAATGGAGAAAATGATTGACGCTCGACTTCAATGGTGCTGTAATGAAACCGATGGGTTTTCCAACTACTTAGCAGGTTTTAGAAAACAGAGATGCACAATGGATGCAGTATTGGATATAGTAACCTTTGTGGAGCACAAACGCGCATGTGTAAACTTAACGATAGCAGTATTCTAGACATCAAGAGGGCATTTGACACTGTTAGTCACGTTCATGTTCTGCTAAGTATGTTGAAACTTGGAATGTCTGGCAGGTCCTTGCGATAAACTTCTGAATTTTTATGAGGTCGCAAAATAATTGTTCAGGCGGGTGAAGGAAAGAGCGCTGAACGTGGTGTCAAACAGGGAGTACCACTGAGAAGCGTATTAAGCCCCTTTCTTTTTAACTGCGTCATGGCTGATTTAACAAGAAGGCTACCATCACAGTTAAGGTTTTCACTGTATGCAGATTATGTGTGTATTTGGACATCTGGGACTAATGTTCAATTCCTTCATATGGCATTGCAAGACCGCATAAATATCATTAACCAATTTTTGAGAGAGAGAGAGAGAGAGAGAGAGAGAGAGAGAGAGAGAGAGAGAGAGAGAGAGAGAGAGAGAGAGTTATATCACACGCAAAGACAGCTGTATTGCCCTTTACTCGGAGGCAGCTAAAAATTTCGCTCTTAATCTGGAACGACGCTCTCTAATGGTTGTCACACAGCATCGATTTTTTAGCATAATACTTGATGGGCAGCTATCCTGGGCACCCCACATGAAAAGCTCGAAAACGAGGTCAATGCGATAGTGGCTGTACTTCGCAGGCTTGCAGGCACATCATGGGGTGGATCATTATCGTCCATGCTGACTGTTTACAATGCATTAATACGACAAAAAATTGCGTATTCTGCGCCCATCTTAAACGGCCTTTCCCTCACGTCAGAAGAGCGGCTTCAAATACCTTTAGCTAGAGGACTACGCATATGTCTAGGAGTTCCACGAGCGACTTCTAGTTGTCTTGCAATAGCTAAGGCTCGCCAACCACCGTTTCCAGTTAAGAGAACTACTGAAACATGCCGACATTACTTCCGTCTTCAAACACAGCATAAAAGCCACCCATTGGCTCTAGACATAATGAAACGAAATAGAAGTTATGTTCATAAAAAAACTCGAGAAAATCTTCGTATATTGCCTGGAAATGAATTTTGGAATTCATGCGTCGAATATCCTCCATGGCTGCTTACACTTCCAAACATCGAGTTGTCAGTAGAAGAGATATTCAAAAAAAAATTGCAGAACGCTTAAGCTTCGCCTTCAAGAGTGGAACGCGATAGCCTTATCGCACCCCGTTCGCACCGCCCACTCATTCGCTCGGCATGCTCTTGAGTCACACAAAGACGAAAGGTGCGCCTGAGCAAGCGGAACGAACCAAAGAACTCGGTGTCTCGGAGGGAGAAACGATCTACGCGAGCCAAACGTCGTGATCAGCATGGACAGCCAGGCCGCGACGCGCCATGAAGGCGGACGCGATCATAGGGCTGACGCCTCGATGGGATCGTCCTCTATCTCGCTTGGGAGCTCCAGGCAGATGCATGACTCCTCGCCAGTAGCCCGGCACACATCGCAGGGGACGCATTCCCACCAGACGCGCTACGGCGCAGCGATCACGTCAGAGGCGTCCCGCATCGGACGCTGCACTTAGGAATCGCGCTGTGAGCGGAAAGAGGGGCCGCGTCGCGCGGGCGAGTGGCGCGCCGCCTGTCGGGGCAGCGCCGTACATAGCAAGGAGGGGATCTTCTGTGTTTGCCGCAAGATGTCTCTGCGGGCGCGCCAAGCGCAGAAGAAATGTAGCGGAAACGTACTTCGCTACGCGTTTAACTGCGACTTCTGTAATTTACATGCTCGTAATTACCGATATACACCGCAGTATAACTTTCTACGGCACGTTTCTAAGGCAACACCGCATTCACTAAAGGCGCTTTTGTTCCGCTTTGAAGCATCGAACTCATGGCTGAGTGGTAGCGTCTCCGTCTCACACTCCGGAGACCCTAGTTCGATTCCCACCCCGCCGATCTTGCAAGTTCTTTTCATTTATGCATTGCCTTCCGCCGATTTTCGCTCACGGCCGCAGACGCCGACGACCCCGGCTTTTCTGCGACACGAGCTCCTTAACGCTATCGCGTTGAAAGAGACATGTTCATTCAAGCTGCTCAACAACTAGCCCTTTACCTGATATATAAGCGGCATTCAGGATACAGACACGCCTGTACAGATGGTTCCAGCACAGCAACGTCGTCAACTTCAGCATTCGTTATACCGGACCTCTGCAAACCAGATTAGTTTAAGATTACGGCGGAACAGTTCGCAATCCTATGTGCGATAAAATTTATATTGAGAGTAAGTGATGCGCAAAAATGGGTAATTTTCAGTGATTCTAACATCACTCTGCAGCACAAAAGGAAAACAATTAGTAATAGTATAATATACGAAACACTTAAAGACCTCACGAAGGCTAGCCAAGCAAAGCATGAAATAGCATCCCAGTGGATACCAGGGCATTGTAACATTCCTGGCAACTCAGCAGCTGATGAAGCAGCACGACAAGCACACCTCAAAGATAATGTGGTTCCGCTCCCAATATCAAAGAATGAATTACGCTGTAGTATAAGGACAACGTCTTTCAGAATGTGTAGAAATACGTGGTTTGATCAAAATTCTGAGAGCTCTTATTTGTATCATATTGATCCGTTGATTGAATTCAAATGTTCGTTGTCATTAGACAGAAATATGGAAACCCTTATTCATCGATTAAGGCTAGGCACTGCGTACACAAAACATTTCTTACACAGAATTGGCCGTACGGAAACCCCCTTAGGCGAAGATATACATCACCTCCTCCTAGATTGGCCACATCACGACACACCAAGACGCCGACTTAGATCAACCCTAACTACATTAGACCACAGACCTTTCAGTTTAAAGAAACTTTTGGGTCCTTGGCCAACAACGTCCTTGCATAAGAGTGCTTTAAAAGCGCTGAATACTTTTCTTGAAGACAGCGGCATTGTAGGCCGTTATTAACGCTTTTATTATTTCTTTCATTTCAATGTCGCTTTCATTTGAATGTGTTTGTGGATTATGTTATGTTGACTGTTCTGCTGTGACTATGTGATAATGCATTTACACGATGTATGTACCACCCGCTGACTAGAGACTGCGTTATTAGGCGAAAGTATCATTTGTATTTTTGAGACTTTTTCCTAGAGAACTGTGGTGTCATTTAACTTCTATATTGTATGTACCATGTGTTTCTTATGTCATAATGTTACGGTGAAAACGTTGTTCTACAAGTCATGGTGCTTCTATGAAAAGGTTATGTGACATGTAATCCTGTGCCCTGTATATTGTAAGCTAGACCCTTTCAAGAGCTAAGGAGTAGCCGGCGCCTTAAATTGTGCGTGGACATCTCCTCATGTCATATCAATAAAAAAGGGAGTTAGCTGAGCTCGATAGTGCGCTGGCAAAACGCTGCGGTTTCTGCCGTGCAAGAGAAGGCAATGTCATTTACAGCACTATAAATCGGTTTCGCGAGAGGAACGCCGTGTTCTCTTCGCAACATTTCAGGCACTTAATTGCCTGCGCACTTAACGGGCCTGCAAGCGCTTTCTTCAAATGCCCAATGTATGTCTTTTAGCCATTAACAGTAAAATATGCAATGTTATCATTGCGCAAATAGAGACGCGCAAATACAGGCACCGAGAACACTGCATATACTGGGCGTACTGGACCGCTCACTCTTATGGGTTCGTCGGTATCCACGCTCATAGCAGCTTAAACTGGAAACATGCGGGTTGGCGCTGTGTCTGTGGCGTTCTGATGCTTAGCTGGGTTTCATTAACGTGCGTTCAAAGCACAATACACGACCGCTCTCGCATTCCGCTGCCATCGGAATGCGTCCTCCACGGCCGGAAATCAAACCTGCTATCTCGTCCTCAACAGCAGATTGACGTGTCATGAATATTTCAGCGGTAGGCTACTCGAGCTCTGCACTTCAGGAAGTTTAGGTAACATTTCGTGTATATGTTGGTGAACATTCGTTCAGTCGTATTACTAGATTTAGGAGTTGATGCTAACAGGTGCTTGGTACTTTAACCAAGGTCAATCTAAATAGGTCGCGAAGCTTCGAGCGAAAAGCGGTTCAGAACGAATTGTCACCGACATCAGCAAGGGTGCTTATGGGAGCAGCGATTCAAGCGCGACTATGTTTTGAGGACACATACATTGGGAAAAAGAACGTTTTTTTAAAATTAAAACGAGATACACTTAGATTCATTTAACGAAAATCAAATTCCTGGTCAATGGTATATGTGCGTGGCGAATAAAGAAAGGACAATTTTATTTTATTCTAGTATTATCAATAAATACATTTTTTCAGCGCCCATCCAAAGAAGGGGCTGAGGGGGTTGACGCCGCTATCAATTGGAATGCAATGCAGCTCTTGAAGTGTGCAGAAAGGCGCATTCGTAAATTTCACCTGTTACAATACGCCCCCCAGCACGAATTGGAGAGCCACAGTAGAAGACCTAATTTGATTATTTTTGGCCTAACAAAACCAGAGAATGAAAACGGCGAATCACTGGAAACGGCCGTAACTGAAGGTATCTTCCAAGAACTTCTCAAACCGAACCCGATAGCTATTGAACGAATACATAGATTAGGTCGTCCGTCCACGAATAAGAAATGACCTGTCATCTTGAGATTGTTCGATACAAGAGACAAAGCGTTAATTTTTAAACGATGCCACAAGCTGAAGAACACTACTATATCAATAAGTGAAGACTATTCCCGAAAAGTTCGAGAAGTTAGAAGGAAGCTGTGGGCAAGTACGAAAGAAAACCGCGAGAAGGGTGATAAAGTTTCTTTAGCTTTTGACAAATTATACATCAATAGGACAGCTTATATTTGGAGCGAGGAAAAAAGTGAAAGAATGCCTGTTAAAAAAAACGACGCAGGAAAACCGTACCGCCCAACGACCCGCCATCACACGCAAGCGCAGAAATAGGCACGGCAGTCGCCGATGGTCCAGACAGTGGTTCAGAACTTTCGTGTGTAGAAATCTTCAAACCTGCCATCCACACAAATTCAGTTTCAGCCAAGGATAAACCTCTGCGTATCGTGAATTTTAATGCTCGTAGCGTGGTGAACAAGACAGATTCCCTAGAAATCCACTTGCTACAACACGACCCGTACATCGCAGTCACAACGGAAACCTGGTTGCGCAGCGATATAACAAATGAACTTGTTTTTCCACCCCATTACAAAGTATTTCGTAAGGATAGACTGCGCAGAGGCGGAGGTATAGCGGTTCTTGTTAAAGATCAAATCGGAGCCACGCTTATCGGTGATACTCCCGAACTAGAGTACCTATGCGTCAGGTTATCGTGCTGGGGTCAATGGTTTGTGCTGTTCGCATTTTATAGACCGCCTGATGCTACACCAGATTACTTGAATAAACTTAAAGAGCACATGTCTCTCTACCAAAATAAGAAAATTTTTCTGATCGGCGATCTTAACTTGCCTGGTGTCAATTGGGAGCTCCTCTAAGCAAACAATAAGGCTGATGCAAATGCTAACATTATTTTTCACATTATGCTAACACATGATCTTATTCAAGTGGTTAATGAACTCACGCGTGTGCTAGGGTCATCATGTTCTATATTAGATGTTATTTTTTTAAACCGAACCTTTTCCGAGCATACCGTGTCAATCGAAGGTGGCTTATCTGACCATTACCTTATTGCACTTTCCTTGCCCATTTTCAAAGCTACTGTTCCTAAAAGTGCCAATACCAAATCTTTTATAGATTACACCAAAGCGGATGACGCCAGGATAGTTGACTACATGGAAACTTGTCTTACGCGCTTTGCAGATAGTGGTAGTGATGTGTCTGCACTTTGGACCGCGTTTACTACAATGTGCAGGCATTGCATAAATACAGTCATACCCACTAAAACTAAGAAAGTCAATAAAAGTACGCCTTGGATGACGCGTGGAATAGTACAACTAAAGCGCAAAATCAAACGAATAAGAAAGAAGCATCCACACACGGTAGTTATCACGGAACTCCAAAAAAAGCAGTCATGAGCCGTGCGCGATTCAAAAAATTTTTATTTTTCCACAACATTGTCCAACGCTATAAAAACGCACCAGATAACTTTTGGGGATACCTTGGCAATAGCAAGAGGACTATTAGGGAAATTGCAGTTAATCGAACCATTCTTAACGACTTGAATGTCATCGCACAACATTTTAACACTTATTTTCATAGCGTATTCTCCCGTGCACGATCAGGCCCATCTTTGAGTTCTGCAGTGTTTTAAGAACATGGGGCAAACTTTATATCTTACTGTGGCATTGTGTCTACGTTACTCAATTTAAAAACCAAAACAACCCCCCCTGGCCCTGACAACCTCCCGAATGTGTTTTTTTAGGCGATACGCCGAAACTGTTGCCAAATTCTTAGTTTTATTACTCAGAGCATCTTTGTTATGCGTGAAAGTGCCTGAAGATTGGAAGATGGCTCGAGTTGTTCCGATCTTTAAGAAAAGCGATCGATTATTGCTCAAGAATTACTGCCCCATATCATTCACGTCATCTTGCTGCAAACTTTTCGAGCACATAATCGCAACTCGCATTAATGAATTTTTAGATGAACACTCCCTACTAACAAGTGCTCAACATGGCTTCAGAAAAGGTTGTTCCACTACCACACAATTAGTAACGATAATTGATTCAATTGCCAAAGCTTTGGAAGCCAACGGTCAAATTGATGCAGTGTTTTTGGACGTCAGTAAAGCATTCGATAGGGTAATTCACAAAAAGCTAATTTTAGAATTAAGGAACATTAACCTTCTGGACATCATAATTACCTGGATTACAGACTATCTGGATAATCGCCAACAGTATGTTTCAGTTGACGATCACAACTCGGGATATCTACCAGTCACTTCAGGCGTTCCCCAGGGCAGTGTCCTGGGTCCCTTGCTCTTTCTTTTATGACATTGCTCCTCTTTTTTTAATGACATTGTTACCGTCGTCAAACCAGGAATACAAATAAGGCAGTTTGCAGATGACTGAGTTGTATTTCGTACTATTAAGTCCGTGGATGATCAGGAGGAACTTAACTCTAGCTTGAATAATATATTTTTGTGTTGCGAAGAATGGGGCATGGCTGCAAACATAGATAAAACTGTCTCTCTTCGCATAACGCATAGAAAGAATCCCCTGGAGTACACGTGTCAAATGGGATCTGTTTCGTTAAAGCAAGTTGAGAGTTACAAGTACCTTGGCGTAACGTTCACTAGTAAATTTTCTTAGAACCTTCACACTGACAACACATGTTCTTCCGCCTTTCGGAAGCTAACCTATCTGCGACACAAACTAAGAAATGCCCCCTGAACCGTTAAGCTACTCCCTTACCTAACCTATATCCGGCCAAAACTTGAATATGCTTGCGTTGCATAGCATCCCTATACTAAAGTCAATGTTAACAAACTTCAGAGAATACAGAGAAAATCTGTTCGTTTTATTTATTCCAAGTTCAAAAGTTCGGATTCGCCGTCAGAGTTGATGTTGGCTAACGACATTCCTTCGCTTGAACAAAGAAGACACAAACACAGGCTAGATTTTTTTAGATAATCTAATTAATCACAAATTGGCTCTGGACGCTTCACTATATGTAAGTCATCTCTCCACTAGGTATACACGACACCATCGTCCGGATACAATGACACCTATCTATGCTAGGACAGACAGCTATAAGTTCTTCTTTCCCCGGACTATTTCTGAATGGAATTCGCTGCCCGCCCCTTACAACATGGGATGTGTTTTATGTAAGTTTTTATTGTCTTTTTTTGTTTTTGCATGGAAAGTGTTCTTCCTGTTGAATGAGCAAGGCAAGTCCTCTACTCTCAAACTCCCTTGCCTTTGATGTGCAATTCCCTTGCCTTTTATGTGCAATGCCCTTGCCTTTTTTTTACATCGTTCTGTTTGCACCATGAATTGATTTAGGTATTGTGTTTTGATCTTTTTCACTAAGTGTGTCTGTGAGCAATATATCATTGTGAAGTCTATATTTTATGAATGTATACGAACGTATCTTGTATATGTCTTGTCCTCAATGTCTGCCCGTCCTGCAAGGACCACAATGTGGTCTGCAGTATGTACTAAATAAATAAGAAGGGAAAACGGAAATAGAAACATTTCTGCATGACCAGAACTGAGCGCTGTGCTAGATCCACACTACGGTGGATGAAACCAAGCTGCAAGTAGAACACGCAACAACCCGGTGCCCCGTAAGCTCCATATCCAGTAATTTTATGCCATCATTCTGTGCTGAGGGAACAGGGTTCGAAACCAGCCGTCGGACCAACTTGAGTCACTGGCTATGAGGCCCTGTGTACCTATGTGCCGATCTCCAACGAATTGACGCCGACATCAGCCACTGGGGTTTCGGTGCTGGGTATGTAACGCTCTTCAATACCTCTTTGATGCCGACCTGAAGCACTGAGCAGGTGCCACTCGGTCTGTGCTGCTCCTCAATGAAACTCTTTGATACCAACTTGGAACGCTGGGCATGTGCGAATAAGAGTCTGCCTGTCGTCACTTAACCTTTATTCCGTTAACTTGGGTATGTGTCAATAAATAGGCATGTCTCACTCGCTGTGTGCCACTCCACAATGACAGAAATTATCTTTTTAAATTTATCCGATGCATGCCGCAATCAAACCCGCGCCATGCACAGACTTTATGGCGACTTCGCTAGATGGAGCAGCTTGTGCACCAAGAAGCGTGAGAGACAAGCTGGGCTGCACAAACGTTTCGGCGTTCGCGAAACGGTGTGTTGCTACATTGCTTCAATGCTAGTCGCATTGACGTCGGCATTCATAGTGAGATCGATTCTGCCGGATTTTCGCTGCTATTAGATGCCGCGAAGCGTCGGTTCTTGCGACGTTCTTTATTCAGAAAAAAAGCCTGCTGCCGTAAACGTGCGCCGTATTCTCTTCGCAACACTTCACACGCTTAATTGCCTGTGCCCTTAACGGGCCTGCCCAAGTGTTTCCTTCAAACTTGCAAGGCATTTCTTTTTAAAGTAACAGATAATAAATACTGAGTCTTTTTGTTTTAAAGAATGATTTAAGACATTAGCCTGTGTTCACAAACGTTTTTGCGCTAGAACTCTTCAAAAGCAGGTATCAACCACAAGGTGGATCCAAATGGGTTGCGACGATTCCAGCGAAAGGCGGTCCGGAACCAATTGTCAGCCACATCAGCAAGGGTGGTTATGGGACGGACGGACGGAAAAAAACTTTAACGAGAAAAAGACCTGCCAGGTTGCCAGCCCGGCCTCAGGCCACCAGGGCATTATGTACGGAGAGGCATAGCCTTTCCACCGCTGCCCGGGCCTGTTGGATTGCCCATTCTTGGTCGTGTAGTTCCAAGCTATAGTCAGAGCGCTTAGCCATCGATGCTCGAGAAGGTCTGGTTCTATGTTGTCCTCTACGTATATTGATTTGATCTTTTTGCATTTCTATAAGACGTGTGCCATGTTTGCGTGTTCGTGCTTGCAGAGCTTGCAGCTCGCGCCTGGGTACTGTCTTCAAGTTTCAAGTTTATTGCTCCATTCATTAGTGGTACATATAGGCAGTATAAGTTATACAGAAAGAGTTCCCACAGTTAGAAACTGCAGCGGGAGCTCTTGTTCTTAGTTACATAATGATATATAAATAAAAAGGCGTCAGTTGCGGTTATAAACAAACAACGGATTACACAATTTCTACCAGTGTTAAAGTAATAAAACCTATGGCAACACATCACAACATAAAAAATGTACATAATAAGCAACATAAAAAACACTTCAAAGAATGGATGCAGTTTACAAGGTATTAATATACGCTCTCAGTGAACGTTGGTATGACGATAATGTAGGTGAGGATTTCACGTGAGCAGGTAAATTATTCCACATTTTCACACTAGCAAAACCAACAGTTAGTTTGCCGTAGTTGCTGCGTGATTTTGGAAGTAAAAGGTTACTTTGTAAAGAGAACCTGGTAGTGTTAGGATTAGCAAGCCTATTCCGGACAATGATATAATGTAATTGTGGGTTTTTAAGAAGGCGGTAAATAACGATGCTGCGGTTGTACCAGATAATTTTATTTGTTGTGAGGATACTTAACTCAGTGAAGATGGGGGTAATATGAGCGTTATAAGGAGCTGAAGCGATGACACGGACAACGTTATTTTGGATGTGCTACAAGGGAGCTATATGACAGCGATATGTAAGACCCCAAGAACTGATACAGTAATTTAAATGGCTATAAGTGAAGGCATAAAACAATGTCAGGAGAGTGTGCTTTTGAAAGTACTGTCTGGCCTTTAAAAGCACCCTGATACCATAGGCAGCTTTCTTTTTTATGAAGCTGACATGCAAATTAAACTTTAGAAAGGAGTCTAATTGAACACCTAACAATGAGCACTCATTAGATGGTAACATTGGGTGAGAAGCTATGTACAGTGGTGGAAGGTTAGGTCGAGGTTCACTCTGTGAAATAGGAACCATAAACTTTGTTTTCTGTTGGTTAATTAGCAAATCTTTTTGCACCAACTACTGACATTATTTAGTTCTTCATTTAAGCGCTCAATTAGCGTAAAGAGGTCGTTATGGGAGGCGTAAACAGTGGTGTCATCCGCGTACAAAAGACATTCTGTAGAACTTAGGCAGTTTGGTAAATCATTAAAGAAGATTAGAAATAAGAGGGGACCGAGTATGGACCCCTGTGGAACGCCAGTGTTAATTATTTTTGTGTCAGACAGCACTCCTGAAATGCAAACCTGTTGCTGTCTGTCGTGTAACTAGCTTCACAGTACCTCTAAAGATGGACATGTTATGCCATATGCGCTGAGTTTAGTAAGGAGAATGTTGTGATTAAGGGAATCGAATGCTTTCGAGTAATCGATAAATACAGATCCTACGAATCTGCCCCCATCAATTTCCGCTTTGATCTTGTCAGTGAGTGTGATTAAAGCTAGGTTAGTAGAATATCCAGCAAGAAAACCAAACTGTCTTCGTGTTAATAGGTGGAACTTGTCCAAGTAGTTAGATAGGCGCTGTGCTATTAGTTTTTCTATTGCTTTACTGAAACACGGCAAGATGGATATGGGCCTGTAGTTTGCGAGTAAGGGGACGTCTCCTTTTTTGTGCACAGGAAAAATTTTTGATCTTTTCAAGTCACTAGGAAAAACGGCAGTGTTAAAGGTTAAATTGAAAACGTGACTGGAAGCTTCACATATGCTGTCAACAATTTCTTTGATATGATACGAGCATATGGAATCTAAACCAGGACTGCAATTTTTAAGATTCATAATTGTTGCGCGAACTTCACTGGGTGTAGTTAGGAAGAGATAAAATGATTGTTGTGACAACCGCGACATGTAAGTGTCATTTGCGCCAGGGATATCAGGCACAGTAGCAAAAAAGTTGCTGAAGGCGCATGCAATATCTTCAGGGTTTGTATGTATGCAGTCTTTTTCTTGAATTTTAGTTATTCTATTCCTAGTAGGATTCTTTTTCAGAAACGCATTAAGTATCTGCCATTGTTTTCAGGAATCGTTCCCAGTTGGATTTATTACATTTTCATAGTACGTTTTCTTCGCTTGTTTAAATAGATATGTCAGTAAGGTGCAAAACTTCTTGTACCGAAGCTTAAGAGATTGGTTAAATGGTCTATTTTTGCATTTACGATACAGCTTTTCTTTCTTGCGCATGCTCTTCAACAATCCTGGTGTAAGCCAAGGGTTTGAAGGGGAGGCAAAATGTTTACGGCACTTAACTATTGTTGTTGCTGAGGATATACAAGCTTTAATTATGCCAGATAACTCATTATAAGAGGCTTCAGCGTCATTTAATGATGTTACACGCGACCAATCTGAACTGTTAACTAGCTCTATGAAATGTTCTTTGTCAAACCTAGGTTTTGTGTACAGAGTTTCCAAGGCCCGATTAAGACGTGGAAAACAGAGCACAATTGGAAAGTGGTCGGTTATGTTGCTTCGTACGATAAAAGCCTTAGGGGGATAAAGCGGGTTTGTTAGTGCATGATCGATGAGCGTACTCGAGTTAGAGACGCACCTAGTAGGTAGTTGTAACAAAGACTCGATACCGTATCCATGACAGATGCTAATGTATTCTCTGCTGTAAGCGCATTCCTCAACTAGAAGACTGATATTTAGTTCTCCCATGATAACCATGTTCTCGTTTTCATTCAAAACAGTGTGCAAAATTTCATCTAGAGCCCAGCAAAACGTGTTTATACTAGAGCTCGGTGATGGGTAGATACAGCCAACGAATTTACTCTGTTTAAGTGTGCTGGGTTTCGGAACGTTCTGGTTTGCAACCTTCTTCCATCTGTTTCTTAAGACCTGTCGAGTTGTTTGTGGGGTTATGGGTATGCTTCTCTTTGTTTTGTATAGTGTGCCAGTATGTCGTGGTACGTGACCAATCTGTCCCTGTCGTCTTGTATCGCTACTTTGTCGTTGTCGTCTCCTCCGTGTTCTCTATCACCTCCGCCGCAGTCCTCCCCCCTTCCCCTGGGGTTGCGGGGTGTTGGACCGTCACTGTCCCAGTCGCGACGGGTTAGTTCTCACGCAGCTCAGTGGGCCTTCTCGTTGAGGTTGGGAGGGGCAGTCGTGGTTACCTCTCCCATACATGCCGGCCTCCATTTGAGGTATTTGGTTGTGACTTTGTCGTTCTTGAAGTCTTCTGCTCTGCGGTTCAGGATTTTGGCCGCCTCGATGGAGGCCCAGCCCTTTGTGAAGTTCCTACTGGCCGTCTTGGAGTCGCTGATTATTGTTCGTTCTTGTAGCCGACCGTTGATTACAGCCAATGCGATTGCCGTTTCTTCCACTGCCTCCGACGATCTGGTCCTTGCGGAGCCCGCAGTCACAGTCTTTCCTGTCGTGCCTACGACTGCCATTGCGAAGAGGGAGGTGCCCTCGTCACCGCCGATGCCACCATTGTCGACCCTGTTTCGGGGGTACCGGGCGGGGTCTACGAAGAGCAACCCTCCCGCCTGCCATGGTTTTTGAGAATCGTTTTCGTGCGGAATTTTCTTCTCTCGACATTGTGCACGGAGTGCATAATCCTCGGGATATTTTCCGTGTTTATTGCGGCTTAGACGTCCGGGTGAATCTGCGTATTGGGGCCCTTCATTCCGTGGTAATTTATGCCGATCTTTTCCATGATTCCTCTGCCCGCCTTGGTTCCGGAGAGCCTGTCGAGTTGCGCTATCCTCTGTGCTTCCGAGATTTCCTCCATCGTGCTATGAACTCCGAGTTGTAGCAACCTTTCCTTTCTTGTGTATTGAGGGAGACCAAGTCCCATTCTATATGCTTTTTTAATGAGCGCGTCGACCTTGTCTTTCTCAGCCTTGTTCCAGCGGCCGAATGCCGCCACGTACGCGACGTGGCTGATCACGAAGGCCTGGACGAGCCGTACGACGTTTCTTTCTTTAATGCCCCTTCTGTTGTTGGAGACCCTCTGTATTAGCCGAACGGTCGCGGTGACTTTCTTTTCCAGGCGCGTTATAGTTTCCGCGTTTGATCCTCTACCTTCGATCAAGAGACCCAGGACTGTGATCTTTTGGACCATGGGTATCTCCGCACCTTTTCTCGTTGTTAATCTGATTCCCCTCGTGTGTAGTTCTGCTACGTCTCTGGACGGTTTGCCTAGCCTACTGGCGCGGTAGAGCAGCAATTCCGATTTCTCCGGCGAGCATTCTAGTCCGGTGCCCTCCAGCTGATTTTCGGTTGCCTCCACCGCCCCTTGAAGTCTGTTCTCCATATCGCCCTCGCTTGCGTACTTCGTGGTCCAAATCGTAATGTCGTCTGCATAAACTGTGTGATTAACACGTTTCATAAAAAACCGCTCAAGACGAAGACAAAGTCGAAGGAACACATACGACAGGACTGGCGCTACTTCCAACTGGCATTTTATGCTCTGCGCATCACGTACATCATACACTCATTATCATACACACAAAGGTTCAAATGAATCATATCATACATACGATTGTATGGTCAATCAGTTCAAGTGTCTAGATATCTCGACAGAAACGTCACTTCTTTTTCTTGCAAAATCAAAGATGTACAGCTGACGCACTTGTCGCTTGCTTTCCTTATAAAATATGCCTCAACTATTTCTCTATCCGTTTTTGTGTTTCCCTTCCTAAGGAAGGTTGTGTCATGTTTCGATCGCACCGATGGCATCGGTTGTTGGGAACTCGGCGCTGACGCCCGTGGTTGTACCTGGGTCGCAAGCCCCAAGGGTAGCGTTGGCCTGGCGGCCTAGGGTACAACTGGAAGCATCCGAAGGTCCCGGCAAAGCATGAGTCGACTGGTAACAACAAAACAACTTGTTTATTTTAACATCGCAAAGAGTTGGCGGTCAGGTTGACCGAAGTAGAGAGACGGGAGAGCACTTTACTCAACAGAAGAAATCGGAGCCCTCTTTTGGCGTCCGGGGGCAGCTGTTTTTATACTCTCGCAGTTGAGGGCAAGAAGGAACCCCTCAATAGACGAGCACGTGAATGTACAATGGGCTAATGGTGACGCACACTGTCGTAGCGCTGCCGGTCGGGCACAATGACTGGAATGAGAGGGTGATCCCTTGCTTTCGCATCGCCTGGTTCAGGCACAATGACTGGAAGGGGAGGATGACCCCTGCTGTCGCATCGCCTGGTTCAGGCACAATGACTGGAAGGGGAGGATGACCCCTGCTGTCGCATCGCCTGGTTCGGGCACAATGGCACATACACTCACACACGCACATGAAGACACGTGGCATCGGAACATGCCTGGAAACGCCTGGAAACACCTGGCGGGGAGCGTTGCGGCGACGACGAACGGGCCAAAATGTCTGCCGCCCCGCCGCAGTCGCGCCGGCAAAACCGCGTGTCGCAGGCGAAACGCAACAGACCGCCCCGCCGGGGGAAGGAGATCCCGATGGACAGGGGACTGCATCCGCTGTCCGGAGGGATGTCGCTCGATGATGCTCATAACCGAAGTCGGGCGTCCCTCGACGTTTCATGGGCGCAGCGCACAGAGAAGGCCTTGTTCTCTCGTTCAGGTTCGCACGGGACACTGCAAAGTGACTTCGGGAGAGTTCACATTTTTGTTCTCGTTCCCGGCAAGCGTTAGAACTACGCTGAAACTCAACCGCTCAGTCAGCAAGCACGGCACAACCCTCACTAAGCCCTGCCAGGCTCTTTCCCCTTTTTATACCACTGCCTAGTTCCTTACAGTAGTCTAGCATCACTCAGAACGCGTCCACAAATTGGAAAATTGCACTAGAAAGCATATCATCACTTTGAAACACTAAACAAAAGCAATATGTTAAAAAAAATCCTGCCTCAGGAAGAAAAACATCAGTAACCAACAATTTTGAGGCTGATTCTTACGTTAGGGGCTTCGACTTAAGCCATCGGCGTTACCGTTGAGACTCCCCTTTTTGTAACGCACCTCAAAGGAATATTGTTGTAAAGCGAGGCTCCAGCGCAGGAGGCGGCCATTTTTGGGAGAGATGGTCTGCAGCCATTGGAGAGGGCAGTGATCCGTCTCAATGATAAACCTCGAGCCGGCTAGATAGCATGACAATTTCTGAACGGCCCACACGAGACACGCACACTCTTTCTCGGTGGCGCTATACGCCTGCTCACGACTGGTCAGCTTACGACTAGCATACAGGACGGGGTGTTCTACTTCTCCATTTTCCCGTTGGCACAGTACAACGCCCATGCCTCGCTCACTAGCATCGCACTGAACAACGAACCCTTTTGTATAGTCTGGCGATCGTAGCACAGGCTGGTTTGTTAGGGCACTCTTTAGGGCGCTAAAAGCTCTTTCCTTTGTCTCGTCCCAGACGACTGTTTGAGGCTCTGACTTTCTTAGAGCATCCGTCAGGGGAGCCGCGATATCAGAGTACCTGGGGATGTACCTCTGATAGTAGCCGGCGACACCTAAGAACGACCGAATATCGGTCTTTGTGCGCGGTTGCGGAAAGTCTCGCACAGCGGCCACTTTTATTTCAGAGGGGCGGCGACGACCCTGACCAATCACGTGACCGAGGTAGACAACCTCGGCCTGTGCTAACTGGCACTTAGGAGCCTTGACTGTCAAGCCCGCTTCGCGCAGGCGGGTTAGCACTGCCCGCAAGTGTGCCATATGCTCAGACCAGGATGCGGAGAATATCGCTACGTCGTCTAGATACGGTAAAGCGAATTCTTGCTGTCCCCGCAACACTTTATCCATGAGGCTTGAAAAACAGTATGGCGCGTTCTTCAAACCAAAACTCAACACTTTAGGACGGAATGTTCCCATTGGTGAAATGAACGCCGCATACCTACTAGCCTCTTCTGTGAGTGGAACCTGCCAATAACCCCTGACAAGATCTAGGGTGGAAATAAACTGAGCGCTACTAACTTTCTCAAGGCGCTCCTCGATGTTAGGGATCGGATAAATTTGATCCTTAGTGATGGAATTAAGCCTGCGGTAGTCGACGCAAGGACGAGGTTCCTTGCCCGGTACCTTAACTAAAATCAAAGGGGAGGTATAATCACTCTCACCTGCCTCAATAACACCGAGCTGTAGCATTTTCTTTACCTCAGCCTCCATAATATCGCTCTGGCGGGGTGACACCCGATACGCCTTGGATCGTACTGGCTCTGGGGAGGTAAGTTCTATATCATGAGTAAGTACAGAAGTCCTACCAGGCCTCTCAGAGAACAGACCTTGAAACTCTTGTAATAGCTGGTGTAGTTCGGTTTTCTGCTCGGGCGACAGCGGTGCTTTACTGATAAGGTCACTAATGACTTGACCGGTGTCTTCCCTGTTCGTCACTGAGCCTAGTCCCGGAAGCTCGACCGGAAGCTCTTCAGGAACGTTTACCATCATGCACACCACTGCTTCCCTTTGTCTATAAGGTTTGAGCAGATTACAGTGGTAAACTTGCTGTGCTTTCCGCTTTCCTGGCAGACTTACCACGTAGTTAACGTCCGACAGTTTCTGAACAATTCGTGCTGGGCCCTCCCACTGCACGTCTAGTTTGTTGTTTAGCGATGTGCGCAATATCATGACCTCATCGCCCACCTCAAAACGACGGGCCCTGGCTGTCCGATCATAATAAACCTTGGCCCTCTGCTGGGCCTTTGTCATTGCTTCACCTGACAACTCCTGTGCCCTTCTTAAGCGTTCGAGGAGCTTAAGTACGTACTCCACCACGACTGGGTCGTCGCCCCTACCTTCCCATGATTCTCGAAGCATGCGAAGCGGAGATCGAAGCGAGCGACCGTACACCAGTTCAGCTGGCGAAAACCCCGTAGCCGCATGCGGCGCGGTCCTTAAAGCAAACATCACCCCAGGCAGACACAGCTCCCAGTCAGTTTGATGTTCAAAACACAAGGCTCTCAACACGCGCTTCATGACGGAGTGGAGCTTCTCAACGGAATTCGACTGTGGGTGGTACACGGAGCTGTGTAGCAGCTTTACCCCACACCTTTCGAGAAAAGTTGTCGTCAAAGCGCTAGTAAACACTGTGCCCTGATCTGATTGGATTTCCGCAGGAAAACCAACTCGCGCAAATATGGACAGTAGTGCATTGACTATCTCAACTGAGCTGAGTTCTTTAAGCGGCACTGCTTCAGGGAACTTTGTCGCTGGGCAGATCACAGTCAAAATGTGTCTGTACCCCGTGGCTGTTACCGGCAGAGCTCCCACTGTATCAATAACGAGCCGTCTAAAAGGCTCCGTAATGATAGGTACCAATTTCAACGGCGCCCTCGATTTGTCCCCTGGTTTGCCCACCCGCTGACAGGTGTCACATGACCTCACGAAGTGGTCTGCGTCCCGAAAACACCCTGGCCAATAGTACTCTTGCAAGAGACGGTCCTTAGTTTTCTTAACTCCTAGGTGTCCGGACCACGAACCCCCATGCGTCAAGCGCAACAGATCCTGACGATAGCATTGAGGCACGATCAGCTGATCGAACTCCACTCCTCGGCGGTCTAGATACTTCCGGTACAGGACTCCACCTCTTTCCACAAAACTCGCAGTTTTCCTGGCGATACCTTCTTTGACATTGCAGCGCACGTTTTCCAGGCTGCCATCCTTTTTTTGCTCGGCTATCAAAGCCGACCGG
This sequence comes from Dermacentor variabilis, assembly GCF_050947875.1. Classification (NCBI taxonomy): domain Eukaryota; kingdom Metazoa; phylum Arthropoda; class Arachnida; order Ixodida; family Ixodidae; genus Dermacentor; species Dermacentor variabilis. Next base: position 165,688,405 of record NC_134568.1, read on the forward strand.
CTGACTTTTAGCAACCTATTAAGTCCGTCTGACGTAGGCGCGATGAGCAAATCAGTAGATAGCTCTTCTAACTTTCCCGCATCGGGATTTTCCTCTCCGGTATCTGGTGCCTTTAACGTTACAGACTCAAGTTTATTCAGTTCGGGCGTGCTCTGAATATCAGCTTGCTGCGCCTCTGACCCTTTTTCGTTGTTTGATAACGTCGGCCCCGCAACTACCGCCTTTGCAGCGAGCTCCCGAACCTTCGATCTGGTTAAGGCCTGAACACTAGCTTCACCAAACAAAAGCCCCTTCTCGCGCAGGAGGTGATCGGACCTGTTTGAAAATAGGTACGGGTACTGGGGTGGCAGCATAGATGACACTGCCGCCTCCGTCTCAAGCGCTCCGAAAGGTCCTTCAATAAGCACCTTTGCTACTGGCAGACACACGCTATGAGCTTCCACGGCTTGCTTGATCCATGCGCACTCGCCCGTGAACATATGGGGTTCTACGTAAGACGGGTGAACTACATCCATCGTAGCTGCGGAATCGCGAAGCACTCGGCACTCTATCCCGTTCACGAGGAGGTCTCGCATGTAAGGCTCGAGAAGCTTCATGTTCTCGTCAGTGCTGCCTATTGAAAAAAACACAACTTTTGGTGTTGTTTCCGGACACTGCGCCGAAAAGTGACCCGGCTTCTGGCACGTATAACAAACGCGCGCTTGCCTCATCTCGAACCGCTTTCTGCGTTCGGCTTCGGCTGCCGCCGTCTCCTTAGGTTCGGTCGCACTGCTTCCACTCGCATCCGCACTACGCGTGTTCCCCTTTGCTCTCATGGGTGTGAACTTCGGTCTCTCAAACTTCAAGCCAAATTCACCCTTTTGACCGTCCTTAGCTCCGCGAGCCCGACGCGTCACAAACTCCTCGGCTAGCTCAGCGGCTTTAGCCACCGTACAAACGTCTGGCCTATCCAAGACCCAGTATCGCACGTTCTCCGGTAACCGACTATAAAACTGTTCTAGCCCGAAGCACTGCAGAACTTTATCGTGGTCACCAAACGCTTTCTCTTCTTTGAGCCACTCCTGCATGTTCGACATAAGCCTATACGCAAACTCTGTATATGACTCACTTTTGCCTTTCTCATTTTCCCGAAACTTCCGACGGAACGCCTCCGCAGACAGCCGGTACTTTTTTAGAAGACTCGATTTCACTGTGTCGAAATCCTCTGCCTCCTCTATATCCAAGCGAGCGACTACGTCGGCCGCCTCGCCGGGTAACAAAGTGAGCAAGCGCTGTGGCCACGTTTCCCGAGAGAACCCCTGCTTCTCGCACGTTCGCTCAAAGTTAACCAGGAACAAACCAATGTCCTCTCCAAGCTTAAACGGCCGCATCAGGTCAGTCATTTTGAACAATACGCGTTCTCCTGCACCGTGTGCCTGACTTCCATTACGAGCGCGTTCCATCTCTACCTCAAGACGCTTCATTTCCAAAGCGTGTTGACGGTCACGCTCTTGTTGCTCTCGCTCTTTCTGTTCTTTACGTTCACGCTCTTCTTTTTCTTTCTGTTCTTTAAGTTCGCGCTCCTGTCTTTTTGCAGTCTCCCTCTCCTCAATGGTCTCAAGGCATTCCGACAGCTCGTCATCCTCAGCCTCTAACTCAAGAATAGCCTTTAGCAGTTCAGGTTTTCTTAGTTTGTCTGAGACATCCAGACCCAACTCTCTTGCAAGCTCCAACAATTTCGGTTTGCGCAACGACTTCAAATCCATGGCTGCTCTGAATGCTGCTTTCTCTACTGCTTACTATTGTCTTGCCGCAAACTAACCCGGCAGCAACGACAACCACAATTACCAGCTCTGTTTCTGACACTAACAAAAGCCTGGCAAAGCTCAGAAGAAGAAAGTCCCGCACTCACCAAACCTCGCAGCCAAGAGTCCAGCGCAGTCGTTCCGCTGCAGGCAACCAGTCATCACACAGGGCTCGTTGCACTGCTCCCGGATCGTCGTTGAGCTGCTCAGCATACAGTCAACTGCATATCTTCGCTGCTGGCCTCCGTTGTCGCGATCTCACCGCTGGCAGACAGTTGTTTGAAGTCGGAGGCGATCTCACCGCTGGCAACCAGATGTTTCGATCGCACCGATGGCATCGGTTGTTGGGAACTCGGCGCTGACGCCCGTGGTTGTACCTGGGTCGCAAGCCCCAAGGGTAGCGTTGGCCTGGCGGCCTAGGGTACAACTGGAAGCATCCGAAGGTCCCGGCAAAGCATGAGTCGACTGGTAACAACAAAACAACTTGTTTATTTTAACATCGCAAAGAGTTGGCGGTCAGGTTGACCGAAGTAGAGAGACGGGAGAGCACTTTACTCAACAGAAGAAATCGGAGCCCTCTTTTGGCGTCCGGGGGCAGCTGTTTTTATACTCTCGCAGTTGAGGGCAAGAAGGAACCCCTCAATAGACGAGCACGTGAATGTACAATGGGCTAATGGTGACGCACACTGTCGTAGCGCTGCCGGTCGGGCACAATGACTGGAATGAGAGGGTGATCCCTTGCTTTCGCATCGCCTGGTTCAGGCACAATGACTGGAAGGGGAGGATGACCCCTGCTGTCGCATCGCCTGGTTCAGGCACAATGACTGGAAGGGGAGGATGACCCCTGCTGTCGCATCGCCTGGTTCGGGCACAATGGCACATACACTCACACACGCACATGAAGACACGTGGCATCGGAACATGCCTGGAAACGCCTGGAAACACCTGGCGGGGAGCGTTGCGGCGACGACGAACGGGCCAAAATGTCTGCCGCCCCGCCGCAGTCGCGCCGGCAAAACCGCGTGTCGCAGGCGAAACGCAACAGTCACCAAACATGGGTGTGCATGCACACTTCTTGCAGTGCTCACCCAAGTGAGTACACCGTATCCTTTTCTGACATCATTGTTGGGCTGTCTAGCCGTGTCATTGAAGCACTGGCCGGTTTGTCCAATATAAACGTGTCCACAATCTAAGGCTATTTGATACACAACATCTGAAGTGCATTCGGTGTAATTGGTCCGGCGAATAGTGTGATATTGCGTGCGTTTCTGGTGCTTCTTGTTTTGAAGGTTACACACTGCTGACAATTTGCACGGCACTGAAAAAACTAGATAGACATTGTGTTGATATGCCACCTTTTTCAAATTATGTTAATGTTTATGGAGGTATGGAATCACATGTACAGGTCTTTTGTCGTGATCTTCAGTTGGGAACTTCCTTCCCTGTTTTAATTTGTGAAGGAACTCATCTTTGATTTTGCAAGAAAAGAAAGTGACGTTTCTGTCGAGATATCTAAACACTTGAACTGATTGACCATACAGTCATATGCATGATATGATTCATTTCAATCTTTGTGTGTATGATAATGGGAGTGCATGATGTACGTGATGCGCAGAGCATAAATAGATGACCGTTTGTAATAAACGTCACTTGTAAGTAGCGCCAGTCCTGTCGTATGTGTTTATTCGGCTTCGTCTTCGTTTTTAGCACTTTTTTTATGAAAACTGTCAAGATGAACCAACTCGCCCAAATCAAGGTACTGTGTGATTAATGCCTTCTATTCGCTCCAGTATTTCCGATACTCCGATCACGACGAGGTTCTAGAGCATCGGTGACACGACGGACCCTTGCGGTGTGCCGGCGCTGCGCATGTCCACCTGGATGGTCTCCTCCTCGTCCAGTGTGATTCTGGCGGTTCTTGCCGTAAGAGAATTTCGGATGTAATTATATGTTCATTCGGCCAGGCCGAGTTTCGTGATTCTGTTAAAGATGACCGCGTGCTTGACCCTGTCGAAGGCCTTCTTTAGATCGAGTCCAAGTATTGCGCTCAAGCAAGGCCCCGTGGTGTCTATGACTTGCTCCTTGAGTTGTATCATGGCGTCTTGGGTAGAGAGCCCTCTTCTGTAGCCAGTAGTGTTGATGTGGTACATGTCGTTTGACTCCAGGTATCCGTTGACTCTACTCAGGCAGGCATGCTCCATCACTTTACCGACGCAGGAAGTGAGGGAGATCGGCCGCATTTTCTGTATTTCTAAGGATTTACCCAGCTTGGGGATGAGGATCATGTCGGACCTATTCCATTTGTCGGGAATCCCGCTGTTCCGCCAGCACTCGTTGATGTAGTCTGTCATGCGGCTCGTTGCCTGGTCGTCGAGGTTCCAAAGCATCTTGTTGGTCACTTTGTCGGGCCCCGGAGCCGACTTCGCCTTGGTGATGTGCAGGACCGCCCTGATTTCTTGCTGGGAGAAGTCTCTCTCGAGGCCCTCGTTGGGAGAGCCCGAGTAGTTCCGTTGTTCAACGGTTGGAGGTCTCTCACGGTACAGCTTCACGATTTCATCACCCATCTCAGGGTCTTTTCCTGTGTACTCGTGTCTGAGCTTGGTCATTTCCGTTTTCGCCGTTGTCTTTCTGCCCGACGGGTCGAGCAGGTGCTTGAGAATCTTCCACGTCTTGCCCGTGTTGATGTTGCCGTCCATGGCGTCGCATACCTCGTCCCAATCCTGATTGCATAACTGGGCGCAGTGTGTTTCGATGTTCTTGTTTAGTTCCGCGATTTTGGTTATGGAGCAGCGATTAAAGCGCGACTATTTCAGAGGGGAGCAAGAAAGCTTGATTTCATTCAACAAAATAAAATTCCTACTCAATGTTATGTACTTGTGGCGAGAAAAAAAAGACAAATCTGTTTTACTTGACCGTCTATCAGAAATACATTTTTTTCAGCACTCGCTGTAAAAGAGGGCGTGGCATTTACGCCGTTATCAATTGCAGTACGGTCCCACTGTTGATGCGTGCAGAAAGGCGTGCTCGTAAAGTTCACCTACTACTATACGGTCCCCTCACACGTTGTGCTGTTTGGATTGCCAAAGATTGTTTGAATTCGGGTGGCCGGGTGTTTGCCAGGCTGTGTTTCATCGGTGTTCAACCCGTTAGTCAATAGTAGTGAGTTACGCCAACCAGATAATTATTTACTTTAGCTGCATTCATGCGGCTGCGCTGGTTGAAGAGCTAGGGATGCGATGATGCCGACCAGCGCTCAACGTAATAAGCTTTTTCTGCTTTGGAAAAAAAAACTCTGTGCATGGGTACGATTTTGACACCCGTATGGGTGACGTTTTGCTGCATCGCTTTCCGTGCTAAAAGTTCGAAACGCCCATCGAGTCGAATTGAGAGGCGTTTGAAAAGGCAGCTCTAGTGGCAGGCCACATAAACAAATGTCGCGCCTTTCACAACAAAAATGGCGTCACTTCTTTTTTTAACGGATATCGTGTCACTGTGTTTTCTGTTCAGCCGGAAGAATGCTATGCCTCGTCACACATGTGGCGCTAAGTAACGTGAACTGCCCATGAACCGCCATGTTTGGAACGTATGGGCTTCTACTGTATAGAAGCTTCGCTACCAGGTACGTATATTTACCTTGCCAACCATTCGTGACATTGGGCATATCATTATAGGCCCAATGGGCATATCATTATATCACATCGCCTGTCCTGTGTAATTCTGTCTTTTGCTGCCGTTATTTTTGCGCTGCCTTTACTATGAAGATCGGCCAACTCACCCAGTTTTACACTCTATTGCAGATCATTAGAGAAGGCGGCTGTCCAATAGGAAACAGATATTATGAACAAAAAAACAATTGTGATTTTGTTCTATGAGCCCTTGCGAGTTGCAGTCGAGCTTACGTGTCACAAATATATACTAACATTGCATTTTTACCAGGACACGTGACAGCACTGGACACAATTCACACTTGAACGCTTGCGACTGCACCGAATTTTTTCGCTGTGGTCGCAGCTTCAAAAACATACAAGAGTGACGATATATATTTAATAGGCAACGCGGTGACCTTTAAGAGTGTACTATATGGGGATTTAAGAGTGTACTATATGGGGAGTTAGAAAAGTTATCAAAATAATGGCATAGTTTGTTTGCTTTGTTTTTCTTGCAGCATTGAAATTCCAAACCCCCTACAGCAACTCCAGCATGGGGCCTGTCCTTTCTTACGCTGACTACGTCATAGCCGACTCGGAGACTGTGAGTTGCGCCGTGCCACTAGCAAAATAATGGTTTCCGTGTTCGTAGCCGGCTGCTTGGCAGACGTCCTAGATCGAGCGCTACGTCGCGTCTGCCTCGCGAGTTCTCATTGAATTTCTCCCTGTTCCATTCTCCGTCATCTCGCAAAATGGTTGCGAGTGCAATACGCACACGTGATTCGTCCAACGAACCCCGCAGGTACTACCATGATTCCGTAACTGCTCCATGTAATTTGTGAACTGCAATCACGAAATTGTTGCTAAGCCCTCCACATTCCTTTATTATTGTATTATTCAGGCTGATGTTCGGTGTATCTGGACATTGCACTGCCCGACTCGACTGGCAGACAAAAGGGTGGTTCGTTGTTTGTTCTCAGGAATTGTTCGCCACGTCCGGGTGCCTTCTCGCTGTCGTAGCCCATTTCGCCGCTAGGAAGCTGGTCACATTTCGGGTCGGTAACGCCCGGTCGACATGCAGTGGACACGAACTTGCACGAATCGGACAAAATGGACTCGACGAAGTATTTGTGCGCCCTCCTGTGGCGACAGGAAAGACCTGGAGCGAAATGAGAGTGCGCATTGCCGTTTTACTGCAGCTGGACATTCAGTAAAACGCGGTTCGAACAACTGGTAACCCATGAGCAAAAATATACGGACTGCTGGCTCATAGAAAAAAAAATACTATTTATTCGTAATCCAGGCGCAGTAACTGAAGTTGATGAATGCATTCGAAATTTCTCAATGACAAACTTGGACTGCAGTACTGAATTTCAAGTTACATTCATATGCGGAGAAGAAGAAAAAAATCGGCCTTATCAGGAAATCCCTGGTCCATATACTTTTGCTCAGGGGAGCGCAAACATTTCCACACAGCATGTGAGCACCAGGAAAAAGTACGAAAATAATGCGAATTGCGTGCCGGCTTTGCAGCAGCTTATCTTTTCAGACGTTCATCGCTTAGACAGCAACAATAAATACAGCGACATCTAGAATTCCTATCGCTTCTACGAGAACAGGTCACTCGTCTCTTTGCAAGTGCACATTTAAAGAGTACCCCGCCGAAAAGCTGAGGCGAAGAGAGTTACTTCAAAAGACTCAAACATAGCGGTAACGTTGTTGCGCCACTCATCGCCTTGCGTGTGACCTCACTGATCTGACCGGAAGAAATGATAAGCGATAAGAGAACCGCTCTTGCGCGCACGCTGTCGCTAGATCTCTGTATACGCACTAAAAGTGTCGCAACCAGGTTGCCTCTCCTGGAAATTGGGATAAAAGTCCACGTGGCCGGCGGCAGCTTGCATGCCAAGGTCCCCCTTGAGCACGTTCCAGCCGTAACTGGTGTGGATAATGTCCACGAAAATCGCATCCGCCTTGCTCACGTGAACATCGCTCTCCTCGAAGAGCGGACCCGCTGGATCCAGGGCTGCGCAGTAAAGACACGGACTGTTAGCCCTCGTACAATGTTTGTCGTTCAGCTAATGAAATTAGAGCGCATTTGAAGTAGACTGCTACGGTGTCAGTCTCACCCCTCTGGTCGATCAAATTCCTCTTGATGAAATACGTTGGATTTGTTTGACGGGCAACGCCATTCCAATACAGCTGGGAAAGTGCTAATAATTAATTTGTTTGACACACACACCATGGAGTGAGACTGCGCTGTGCCAGTTTGATGAAGAGGCTAAGTTGTCACATTATTGTATTTATATGTTTCATAAGAGCTCCGGAGCTACTTAATTATAATTAGAAGCAATTTTTTTATCTCTTTCATTTTATGAACATCCGCCTCTTGATATATGAACTTATCAAGTGTTAATAAGAAATCTGCTAATGCCTATCTGTGCCTTTATCTTACGATAGGGCCTCTATTTATGATATTTGTGCTTAAAAACGCCTTTATGAATAAAACGGATGACCTCTTTTGTTAGGGTAAGCTGCGCCTTAGAATGCAGCTACGGTTTCTATCAGCTCGTTCCGAAGAACGACGCACTTGCGCAACTTAAGTAACCTTTTGTGGTCGTTCAAAAGGAGATAGTACTTGTCTCCTGCTGTCTCCTGGATCGATATTGTCCTTTGTCGCGTTTCAACATACTATTGGTCGGCCGTACGTAAATAGTGCTATCGTTAAAACCGCATTTAAGAAACCTTAAATACTGACGGGCCACATATAATTGCACATGTGACCTTAAATTAGCCATAGGCTTCATTGACACTTCGATTCCCTGGACTCGATTACTGCGAACTGCAGTTCTGAACCTCCGTAATAACTTCAGGGCCTATTAGAGAGACTATACAGGGTGTTTCAGCTCAGCCGGGCCAAGCGTCAAAAAATTATCGTGTGAGCTACGAGAATTCAACCAAGTTGACATTCCTCGCAGTCCTCTTGACCAACTAAAAGTATATTTTACTATGAGCTTAGGTAATTAATAAAAAATAATCATTTAACCAACTTTTGAAGCATTCATTCAAATGCAAAAGCTTGTGTAGAAGTTGTAGAGCCTATTGAAAAACATCCAAATATTTTCTTTCTGTGCAGATAACTGCAGTGGTTTTAATTTTTCCGGCCTGCAACCAAAGCGCGCGATATTTGAAAAAAAATATTGCGTGACTACGTGCTTGCGTACAGCGACATTAGTGTATACTCAAACATTCTACCGTCGAAGTAAATCGACGCTGCACGCAGACTGAAGGCATGTATAGGCCGCTAAAATTATAGGTGATGGTCACACCCATCATCCACGATGGCGATGCATCGTTGATGAGGAGTGTGACTTCCTCACCCTGCTCCCCGCCTTCCTCGCCCTTTACCCTGTCAGCAGCAAAAACACTGGCAGAGCTTCAAGAAATACCATGCGTTATTTATCGCATATTCCATCGCTTGAACCGACAAGATATCTAGGCAAAAGTGGAAGCCAAGACCATTGTATTCTACTTCAGTTGCTCAAAGTCTTTGAGGGCACTGATGTTGCATGCATAAGTGCGTATTCGCGCGGTACTTTTTCAACTCTTGCGTGCTTTCTTTACAGCCCGGAAAAAATTAGAGCCGCGGCAGCTATCGCCACGGAAAAGTGTTGTTGGACATTTTTCAGTAGGCTGTACAACTTTTACCTTAAATATCCTGCATTTAAATTGATACTTTAAAGTTTCCTTAATTAATTACAATTAATTACTTAAGATCACAGTGAAGAATACTTTGAGTTGTTTAGGACAGCGAACAATACTAAATGAGTCTATTCACGTAACTTCAACTTGGATTTTTTAAGGTTTACCCTGACTTTGTTGAAACACCCTGTACTTCTCACAGACGTTTGCCCCCTCCTGTATTTTTTTTTTCGCGCCTTTGCTTGATCGCTTCGCTATTCTTTGCGTCTTTCTTCTCCCCTTACCCTTCCCCTAGTGCAGGGTAGCAAACCAGACGCTCTTTTATTTAATTTCCCTGTCTTTCCCACCCCATTTCTTTCTCTCTCGCTTTATGAGCCTTCGAAGTGACTAGCATGGGATCTTGAGGACCACCGATGCTTAAAATACGGAGAAAGCTCCTGTGTCACTTGAAGAACTCCTGGAATCTCCTGGACTACTCTAACAAGCACATCCGCAATCTTTAAAACTCCTGGAATATAAGTACACCCTAACAGCACTCAACTGAATGCTTCAGAAATTCTCTCGGCACAGGGTGCTTGACGTACGTGACTTTTCGAACCTCGCGACTATGCCAAATATTCTATGAAGCGACCTTTCTAGGCACGCTTTTCCCTTCGTTTGTCGAATAAACTTTCAAATCTACATTATATATTATGTAATTATTCGCTATAGCCCAGCAAAATAATTCACTGTATCCCTTACAAACTTTTCGCTTCACACAAATATACAGAAAACTAATTTCACGAGAGTATTTATTTTGTTCATTTTAAATATCTTACGATGTGGAACGACGAATAAACAATTCAGATATTATCTCTTCGCTTGCGCAAAGTGGCCGCGGCGGGGTAGTTAGGACGCCAGGCTTAAACCATCTCCCCGCTTATTCTATCCAAGGTACCCTGCTCGGCTATCTTTTTTTCTTTTCTAACGTAGCCTCGTGCGGTACCTGAACCAAAGCGGGACAAACGAACGAACAAACAAGACCCGCTGATTTCTCAAGTTATAAATTATTTTTAGAGTATGTATGTATGTATGTATGTATGTATGTATGTATGTATGTATGTATGTATGTATGTATGTATGTATGTATGTATGTATGTATGTATGTATGTATGTATAGTAACTGAAATCATGAACTGAAAGTTACAGTAAATATTTACGCAGCGCGTCTTTTTGGTAGGAGCTGCAAGTGCATTTAAAATAAAGCGGGAAGGGTATCTAAGACGAGTATATATGCAAAACTTGCGCCAGCATTTTGATAGGAGCGAAATGCGAAAACACCCGTGTACTGCGCGCTGACGTGCGTCCTGCAGGACTTTGATTAAAGTTTGTCCAATCCAATCCCCCACTACGGCGTGCCTCATAATCAGATCGTGGTTTTGGCGCGTTAAACCTCATAATGTAATTATTTATTATATGCAGAAGGGTCGCTACGCTCTGTGTGTCTATCTCTTACGCACCAACGAAACTGAAAGCCACAGATAAGAACAATGTTATTGCTCTAATTATCATCTAATTTTTTTAGACACAACAAAGGGAGACACCTACAAGCACACACAGCGCTGAATAGCAACTACGTGCTGTAGTCGAAGCACAAGAGCCTTACCTTTTCACCCATTACTCAGCTGCGCAAACGAATTCAGAATATCTTTAGAGGCCCACCGAGAAGGCTGCTGGCAGAATTATTTTTGTTAGCAGTGAATTTCCCAACCTTATAGTATATTTCCTGGATAGCTTGTGTGCGTGATTGTGCAATACGCATACAGTCGTCTTTTCCCTGTACCTTTATTTCTTTTGCCTTTATCTTTTTTTAATGCTTGAGCAACAACCATTAGACAATGCATTTTTTCTGCGAAGCAATTTTGCGCAAATTGCTTATCTTCTCCAAGATAAACTCAGAAACACCGAACCAACGCCGGAAGATTACAACGGAAGATTAGGTGCCGAAGGCAATGGCATGCACGCAACAGGCTCTCTACTTGCTGCCATTATCCTGTGAAAAGATATACGGACCGTGCATTCCAGTTGACGTGTAAGTGACAGATTAAGAGAACATAGCTAAAATGCTGGAAACACTGCTGTGCCCGGTAATCTTACCCTTCATCACCGCCAATGGGAATTCGGTACTCTGCCTTCCACACCTTCTTTGAATTGACGTTACGGTGCAAGCACCCAGACAAGCTAACATGAGAAACAGACGATTACGAAATTGAACGCCGAAAGGCCGATTGTGTCAGCAGCCTCTTGATAAGTCTCCCTGACAAAGAAATCGAATTTTTATGCGCAGCTTCGTAATGGCTGGTAAAAAGGCTCGGATGAACTTGCTTACAATTCCTAATTTAATGCACGAAAAAAAAAAAACCGTCGCCCTTCAAATAAACCATTCCGTTGCCATTCATTGTTATGTTGTGTACGTATGTCTTCCTTAATGCTGTTTTCACCAGCCAGGGTTGCTCAGTGGCTATGCTGTTGGGCTGCTGAGCACGAGGTCGCGGATCGATTCCCGGCCACGGCGGCCGCGTTCCGATGGTGGGGGGCGGAAACGCCCGTGTATTTAGATTTAGGTGCACGTTAAACAACCCCAGGTGGTCGAAATTTCCGGAGTCCCCCCCTACGGCATGCCTCATAATCAGAAAGTGGTTTTGGCGCATAAAACCCCATAATTTAATTCCGGTGCTATTTTCGGGCACTGCGCCGCGTTAATGCGAAGATGCTGTTCCAGACCCGCCGTGGTTGCTCAGTGGCTATGGTGTTGGGCTGCTGAGCACGAGGTCGCGGGATCGAATCCCGGCCACGGCGGCCGCATTTCGATGGGGGCGAAAACACCCATGTACTTAGATTTAGGTGCACGTTAAAGAACCTCAGGTGATCGAAATTTCCGGAGTCCCCCTCTACGGCGTGCCTCATAATCAGAAAGTGGTTTTGGCACGTAAAACCCCATAATTTAATGCTGTTCCAGTGCAATTCCTTTTCCTGCTTCATCAGTGGTCCGAGTGGCACTTCGCCTGCGTTATATAACCAGGACTGGCCGGTTGAGATCTTTGAATGATAGGAAGGGATTATAATCTAGCCATATAGGAATCTTTACACTATACCGGCCCTACATTTTGCGGGAGCCCAAGACGGCTTTTCTAGCGCAACGGATGATATATGGCCACACCAGTGATCCTGCCCAAGCTGCGTCCTGTCGAGTTGAGAAAATGGCGGCCGCAGAAGCCGGACGCTTGGCCGCCCAGGCTGAAGCCGACTACGTGGATGTTGGCCGGATCCACAGCGTCAGGAAAGAGGCGTACCAATGATTGCAGCGCTAGCGACACCTGGCGCCCGATGAGAGCGCTGTTGCCTGCGGCCGCGAAATAGTTGGGGGAGCGGCAGCCGTTGGCCCAGTCCACCAGTATCACAATGGCATCCTCCTGCGTGTCGCGTTGACGCAGCCGAGAACCTCAGTCACGGGAGAAGCAACAAGGCATATGGAAACAATATCCTTTGATAGTCGACACATGAGCAGGTAAACAAGAAGAAAAAAAAGGAATCTAGGTTTGCTTCAAAGGGTCCCCTCACCAGGTCTGGCCATCTTGAACTGACAAGCGCAGAACATACAATGCGCGCCAATGGTCGTGTTTGCGAAATTTTACATCGCTACGCGCAGCGGAAAGGCTTGAAATTTCAATCCGAACGTCGTTTCCCTCTTCACTCGCCGCGAATCCACCCGGAGAGGGACTGTGACGTAGTCGTGCTCCTGCGCATACGTAATCGTGCCCGCAGTGTGACATCGCTCGTGGTGACACGTGATTTCGGGAATTATTCAAGACAACATCTGTTATCTGTGCCATCTGTTGCTTGAATTCACGAATTGAAGTTTAGAGAAATAATAAAACACACAAACGGAATGTCACCGGGTTTTTTTGTTTTACTTCGCACCGAAGCAAGAGAGATGTACTTCCGCTTCGTCTGCTTGTCCCACGGTTGTGCGGTCACGTGCGCAGGTACCGTAACTGTGCCATTTTCTACCGTGTTTCAGCGCGTGATCACGCTCTGCGATCCGCTTGTTCTGCCTCAGTATTCGTGTAGCACTGAATTATCCGCTAGTCATGTTTCCTTGTGCACAGCGTGCAAAATCATGCGCTGCGCGAACGAGACAACAGCTCGCGCGCGGCGCGGTCAACGGGAAAACAAAGTCAGGAAAAAAAATTAAGGCGGGGCCTATGACGTATGCGTCACGCGATCCTCGAGGTCTGGTATGGGAGAACGCAGGGAAGGAATTTCGCTTGCGAAGGCTAAATGGGACGAGTGGACAGAGCGTCTTGCTTGGCAGTGGAACCCGCCTGCTGAAATCATGGGTTCGCAGCGCTGAAATATCTATATCTCGGCTATTAATGAGCCGATTTGAAAAATTTTTGTGGCAGAACGCTCCCTAGAGGACACGTGACAACTTCCAGCGTATAACCAAAATTTGCTATGGGACCTGGTGCGGGGCCCTTCAAGAAAGTTCTGCAACAGTGTTTCACCATACTGCTTGAACAAAGCACCAGTCACTCGTGAAGTGGTGCTCTATTACTGGTGCAGCATACCCCCCACCAAATCGGAGACGTAATACTGACTCGATTGGTCTCCTGGTTTAGCAGCCAAGCTGCAGCGAAAAAGAATTAAAATTCCCTCAAAAAGTGCAAATCTGTACCTTCTTGAGCAGAGACGTTTTGGTGTGATGGAGCCACGGAGAAGCGACGGACTGCGTGAATCCGTGCAGGAGGACCACCAGCTTCCTGGGTTCCCGTAATAAATGCGCATAGGAAGCGATGGACCTAGGCCCCAGTTCCGTAAATACTGTCGGAATGTCGTCGTTTTGCCGGCTGTACACGTGGAACTGCGTGCCCACGTCTCGTGGATTTTGGGGCAGTGCTATTGGGTGAGTCATGCGGTCCCACCTCGAGAAGCATCCCACGCCGTTGTAACAGACGCTCTCGTGCAGCAACTCTATCTTCTTTCGTTGCTGCTGAAAGGCAATGCAAAGGTGCGATGTCTCGGGCATTTCTTGCTGACATGCTTATTGGTTCGGATACTAACACTTCACCATATGAGAAAAGGCCGCTCGTGGATACTACAAGCTATACGTGTCTCTCAACAAAGAGCGGTATTTCCAGAGATCATAAGTAAACGCAGCATAAACCATACGAGTGTTTCATTTATCATCCCAGATTCCAGATGTCGGTCGAATGGGATTGAAGGAAATGAACCGACGTTATAAGTGAATCGAGAAGCGGGCTTGTTTCATCACTCATTTCGGCATGATGCCAAGGGGATGCACCAAGCCTTGTCCTGTCTTTGACAGTGCTAGAACGTGCGAATGCTCAGGCTAGAGATTCAGCGTGGTTGGGTGGGATATCTTAGCAGGTTTATAGCGCGAAAGTACTGAGAAAGTTAGTAAGAACATGGCATTTTGTCTTTCCCGTCCGTATGTGTGGTTTTGCCTGATCAACATATGCGAAAGTAGGAATGCTCGTGCTTTTACGTTAAAATGCGGCCGTGTTGTGCAGACGCAAAGAGATCGTACAGGGGCGTCCACTCTTGGGGAAAGCACCTCATTGTAATTGAGTCTCACAATTCCAATTTTTTTTCCAACTTTGTGCGAGGAATACCTTGTGACCCCCTGCGCAGATATAATCAAGGTCACTCTTAAGGCCATTTAGTCTAAATTTAAGCTTCTAAAGCGCTCGAACACTAACTCCATGTTTGCCCTAGGAGTGAACGAACAATCCTGTACATTTTTAGAAGACAGAAATAATTGTCTCTTGATAAGCGATAGCGCGTCGTGTCGCGAATGTGCAGCGTGCCCCTCCCATTTTGTTTCAACGGCTGACATGTTCTGATGCTGCTGTTAGTGTGGAAGGCTTCCGCACAAAGTGTCATAAATACAGTACAAGCAGAAGTATATATCCGCAATTTACTTTCTGGAATGTGCTTGGGACATCAAAATTATAACAATTATTTTTATTTCTCAAATGGCCTAATTTGTTGTCGTTTATTTCACTGAATTCATCACTAGCAGATTGCTCGTGCCAATGGAAACTTTCGTAGAAAACGTTCTTTTATTATATTATTAATATCTTTATTGGAGACATTTAGATTGACGTTGTTGGCCGTACAAGGAACTGGGTGTACTGCCCTTCTATGGTACCTTAGATATACCAGGAAGCGCTGCAGATAATGCCATCAAAAAGAAAGGGATAAAAATATAGTTACATCTTTTCCCAACGTTTTACAAATGTTTGCTGATCAGGACCCATATTCACAAAAGGGTTTTTGCGCTAGAATTGCTCGGAAAAGCAGGCGTAAGCCAATTTTCATTAGGACATATTATTACAGCCGCTGGGCGGTCAACGGCAAACTGTACTTACGAAATAAATGCTTAGTGAATTCGGCCCCATATACATAAGCACCAACGTCTAATAAATTTATCGAGTAAACATAATCACTTCCCGAGTAGTGGACATACGTATATAATCCTGGACAGCTATTTAACAAAGTGGGATGGCACATTGAGATCCGCAGAAATTGCAACGTTCTCACTTTCGAAGGAATGTTTTATATTTGCAGTAAAAAGCGGAAGAGCACCTCGTCTTCGTTAGAAGACTCGCTATGACGCATAGTTGCATAAATAATGCAAGTGTATCCCCCTCCGCCTGGACCCCATTGGAATTCAACCAAGAAAACACGTTGTTTTATGCCTTGTGTCCCGTATAAGAACGGTTTGCGATTGGTCGGTTGCCTTCACTAACATAATGTTCTCTCATATGGTTGGTCAGTGCCTGCTCTTACTAAATTCCCTTGCGTCCACACTACTTTGTGGATACGGGGGCCCACATTCGCCTATTTTTTTTCTTCAGAGGCGTAGCCTGGAAGCGTCTTGTTTGTAGTCAGCATTGGTTTTGAACTCACCTTTGCAATTTCAGTGTCGTAGTCGATGGCTCTGATTATTTCAACATCCCCAGACTTGCTTTCTCCAAGTTCAATGTAGTCTTCGTGAGAAGCGCAGACCGCAGCGGTTGCTAGCACAGTCACCAAAAAACTCGGTCCCGCTTGTATGGCGATGGTTGGGTAAAAGATATGTTCACATGAGTGGCCTTTACTTTTTTAAATGGGCGTCAGGTACTGTTTGTTCTAACAAAGCGAACATTATAGCACTCGGGTTACTAAACAGGGAGTTATCAAATTTGCGCTTTTTTTTATTCTATATTTTTCTCGCTTTGTAATTGGGTGAGTACTCATGTGACGGCGCAAACGTTACCATTTTTTACTCAATACGAAAAATGCGAAAATCAAAACAACATCGTATTTCTAGTTTGGGTATCAGAATCTGCAGTTTATTCAATCCAGATGAACAAAAATTTAGAAGATTTCTGTTTTTTTAACTTAGCAGCACGAGTTTTCCAACTACCCTTCACAACACATTTCTTAACAGCTAACTTGTAAAATATATTTATTTTTATGCAGAAAGGAGGGAAGATGCTGAAAGATTAAATGATATATAGAGAGAAATTCACTTTAACTGCATGCCTTCCATACAATTACCCGGGAACGTTTTCTCTTTTTCGTTCTTTTTTTCACCATCATCACCCTAGAGTAAGCACTCAAGTAGCAAAAGCAGATTATAATGACGCTTCCTGGCATGTTACCTGCCAGTGGCTCTTGAAAACTTACATATTATCCAGCGTATTTTCATTACATTGAACTGCCAGGAAGGGACAAGCATGTTCTTTGTCGAGCCTTGAATTTCAACCTATGATGCAAAGAGACATAGAAGGTTTATATCAATCATAATGACCTTTACATCTGCACGTGTGGAGTTGGCATGACAAGAGAATGATAAGGTAGCGATTCGGTCTGTCGGCGCATTCGTATCTGCAACCTTGTCCTTCAAATATCATATGTTAGCATAGCGTCTGCTGTTCTCCTGTAAAATGAAGCTGCTAAGGTAAGTTCCGCAACGGTTCTCGTGAGGTGGTGTGTGACGTTGTGGTCCATATCAAATGCAAATCCAACGCAACGTGTGTCGGAGGCCCGAAATTTGTTTGAAATTTAATCATCAATGATTATAAAATTAAAGAGACCTTCCGTACATCTCATTCAAATAGATAACTCCTACGCGCGGATTTCTGTAGCCAATAACCCGCAATATTTGTTAAACGTTGCCTGCGGTGGTGGAAGCGGATTACGTGGTGCTGCAACGCCGCCTGCGTGGGAGCCGTCACCAAGAACAGGCAGCTACGACTGCACTCTTAAAATTTGCACACCCTTATGGATGTAATAGGGGTGTTTCGGTTTTTTCATTCTGTAAACACCCTTGAAACGCCCTTTTTTGAAAGAGAGTGTTCCACAAGAAAACTTTCTTGGAACACCTCAGTCCTTCTTATTTAATCCTAATTTTACGGGTGTAAATTAGCAACGCTATAGCATGATAAATGAATGTTGGCAGGTTACGCAGTTATATTATACTGGTGCGCCAAGCAGTGGGACATCCTGTGTCCTTAGTGCAGCAATTTATTATTGCGCTGTGCTGCCTGGTGGCAGTGAACCATCACTGCAGAGGAAGATGATGAAAAGCATGGGGTGTGTGCCTTGCTGCTATGGCGAAACCTTAAATTTTTTTGCCTGAAAGGACCTCACATTAAATATAGTACTACATGCTCAACCAGGGGAGCAATGTGGCCACACCGTTCACATTCTGGCTCATGTACTGAACAAGATAGTTACATAGCTAAGGCTAGGCAGCAATTACAGTACCTAGGCGCTCCATTGACTACACGCCTTTAGTGAACGCTCAAATACATGCAAGAACCCGCCATGGTTGCTTAGTGGCTATGGTGTTGGGCTACTAAGCACGAGACCCGCCGTGGTTGCTCAATGGCTATGGTGTGGAGCTGCTGAGCACGAGGTCGTGGGATCGAATCCCGGCCACAGCGGCCGCATTTCGATGGGGGCGAAATGCGAAAACACCCTCGTGCTTAGATTTAGGCGCACGTTGAAGAACCGCAGGTGGTCGAAATTTCCGGACTCCTCCACTACGGCGTGCCTCATAATCAGAAAGTGGTTTTGGCACGTAAAACCACATAATTTAATTTTTACTTACATTGATAGCACCTTTTTATAAGTATGGTATCCATGCTACTCCTATATTGAAAGGGTGGTGTCTGTGTTATAGCCATATAGGAAGGGTGTCGTTTGTTTTATACCTATGCCTTAATGGTGCTTTTTCTTTAACACCTATCGGCAAGGTGTCGTCATTTTAACACCTTTTGCTTTGCGGTGTGTTACTTAGCCCCCTTTGCTTGGGGTGTAGCAATACACCCAAAAAGGGTGTCACCCATGGAATAAGTCATGTAGACCCTTAAGGGTGTTAAATTTTTAGAGAGTGCGTACTCGAACGCAGCTGCAACAGCGGCTGCATTCGATGGAGGCTGTGAATCAGCAAACAGATTCCTATTACTTTCTCAGTAATAACTCATACTTAGCCACGGAAAGATGCATTATCGACCATGTGGCTTGATTTTGCAGGTTATCAACAACTCGGAAGGAGTGCTGTGAAGGCTACGAATCTCAAGTTTCAAGATAATTTCTACCTGAGGGCAATGCCCTTATACATACCAGATTTCACAGAGTCCAGAAAGCTTGTTTAATTATTTTAAACCAAATTAAAATTGTTTATGTAACAAACCAGTATAACAAGCATGAACTGGAGCATCAGTTGCCGATGCCGCCAGCACTTCTAGTATGTTGCTGGATTATTTAAGCAAATTTTTAAACGATAGTTAAACAAACGCGAGGGCGTGCAAATTTAACATCGACGAATTAGTTTGTTCTAGCACACTAGTCTACATGTTTCAGGCTCTGCCGTTTCTAATTTGTAGATATTTGTGTTAGAAGAAAGGTCGGTAATTACGTTTGCATATACTGGCGAAGTGAGGAAGACTTACTGCATGTTACCAGCTCTGCTCTTCAATTGATGATTAGCAGCATTATTCGCAGTACATTGTGTGTTTTCAAATCAAAGACCATAGGCTCATTTTGCCTCTTAAATAGTTTTGCAATATTTGTGAAAGGAGTACAAGTCCTCCAATTGTTCTTTTTTTGGTGACTCAGAACTGAAAGCCGGAATTGTTTTATGCGTGCAGTCGCAAACTGTAGTACAGTAATTTGTATGAGTCAGCAAGTGCCTGTTTTTAATTCCTAAATATGTTTGCTTTGAAACTGAGTTCACATGTGCACCAACGCGAAAGAACATGTGAATCATATATATGAGGGTTTTTTTCACTTACTAAATGAACTGACCGGGAAAACCTGAAGTGCTCATCAATAAACACTCCAAAAATATTTTGTGTAGTCGCTTCTATTGATAGGAAAGCTCCTATAAAACACTGGTGGCACATACTACTTTCGTTGTACTACTTTCTTTTTTACTCATTTCTTCAAGACGGATTTACAAAATTTGCCTGAGGGTACAAGGCTACGGACTTGCAATAACCTGATTAGGTCGAGCCACCCTTACAGCTGTCATTGTGGGATAAAGCAGGCAAAAGCACTTTAAACAGCATCTGTACCAATTACAAAAACATCATTTTAACGCAGTATACAGAGCACTTGACAATATTTGACAAGAACGTACTAGGCTTGTAGCAATAATTCGCATAAAAACTATACAAGGTAGGAGTTTTTTATGTCCTGTGGAAATTTCTACTAATCTAGACGATGGTGTAATGATATGAGAGACGGTATACTTGACTTTTTAATTTCAATTTTTTTATTTTTATGAATACTTTTTTCTACATCATTCTTCGGTCTCAAGCTTCTGAAATTGCATCTAGTATTTTTTTGCATGAATATGTAGTTTTAAAAGACGATCTGTCTACTTGATATTCCCGTAGACTTGCAACAACAATATTTTGTTTAGAAGAACTCAATATTGCGTCTTATATTTGTAGTAAGGTATTATATTGTCCTTACTTTCCGTGTCTCCTAATATGTTTAGTGCGTGGTTTAGATTGTTTGTAGAGAACCTAAATTTATATTTACCCCCCGTGATTGCTCAGTGGCTATGGTGTTAGGCTGCTGGGCACGAGGTCGCGGGACCGAATCTCGGCCACGGCGGCCGAATTTCGATGGGGGCGAAATGCGAGAACACCCGTGCATTTAGATTTAGGTGCATGTTAAAGAACCCCAGGTGGTCGAAATTTCCGGAGTCCTCCGCTACGGCCTGCCTCATAATCAGAAAGTGGCTTTAGCACGTAAAACCGCATAATTTTTTTCTGTTTTTAAATTTATATTTTTGTCAACCATATTACTAAACTACGCAAATCGCGATTGCAGTAGCGCACAGTAAATGCTACTTTCCACCAGTGTCGTTTCCCGCGTTCTGTGATTCGCTGCAGGCATTAAATGGATTTCCCAGAGTATTCGATGCTCCAACTTTACTAGGCTCTCTCTATGGGTTATATAAGGGGTAGCGAGCCAGCGTTATCAAACATGAGCCGTGCCTGCACATCGGAAATCACAAGTGCGGTTGCGGCCCATATGCTTGAGCACATCTTGGCTTATATATCGCAGTGTTGAAAGGCCTGCATAAATTCAATACCTAAATGCATTCCCCCACGAATCGCTTTGTGTTTTTCAACTTTTGACTCGACATCATCGCAATGCTATGTAGTCGCGTCCTCTTGAAGGCCTAGACAACATCTTTTCAATAGCCGTCAGATCTCGCCAATTATTATTTCCGCAATCTCTTGCGCCCCCTCCCTAATCGCTTCCAGATACCCCCCCCCCTTTCTGTGTTGTCGGAACCACTCGTAACAATTTTTATTCTGTAAATTTACAAAATATCAGTCATCCTCAAATCAGGTGTCACTTACCCTAGGGCATATATCAAAAGAATATGGCAACACTGTGCAGTTCTCTAGGAATGGCTCCATAAATTTCCCTCTATTGCACCCAAATTGCACCGGCTTTTGTCATCAGAAGATTTCTCTTTCGATGACAAAGCAACTTTAATCATGTACTATGACTCAAAGCTTAGTGACTGAAAAGCCGGCCCTGCAGAGGTGTAAACGCATGATAAGAAATAATATTTTATATCCGAGAGTACACCGCGAAATTAGGAATAGGACGGAAGAGGTTTTAAGAGAACGGCGCTTTCTATTAAATTAAATTTTATTACAACGAAATGGCTATATTACGCATAGGGTCAATTCACGTGCAGAAAAGGCAGTACGGCTGCATAGATAAGAATAAGCGACACTGTTGTATATATCTTAAAACATAAGCTTGATAACTCGGACAAACTTCGGCAGAAAGGTTACAAACGAAGCTTGTAATTAACTTAAATTAATGTAATTAAATTAATCAGCTCTTTCTATGCATTCGTGATGGGGAAAATAAATGTGCTATGTAATTACTTAGCATAACAGCCATACTCTGAATATTACGAACAGTCTTCTCGACCCGGAATGTGCCACTGAAAGAGGTGTCTGATATTCAATGCCCACTTACCATCTTACAAATTGTTTCTGTGATTAATTAAACACGTTCCCCCTTGACGTACCTATTACCCTTCTTCGCGTTTCTTTATGACAGAACAAATCCTCTCGCTTTCTTTTCTTTGGAGGGTGGGGGTGGGAGGGGAGGGGATTCGATTCAGTGCAATGCAGTTCAGGTGTGCAAGGGCGCAGTGACGACATTGTTTTTAATATTCTATTGGCCTTCTTCAGAACCACAGAAACGAGCCGCGTTATAACGTCATGGAAACAAATTTAAGAGGCATTTCTAGGGCGTTCTACCCCTTTTACGATAGCACTTATGCCCTAAGACATATAGCTTTCTAATTGAACGTAACTAATTAGCTAATTAAACGCACTTCAAGAAATGGTCTGAGGAACGGAGGATTACTACGAAGAATAATCTGTTGGTGTCATACGTCAAGGTGTACTACCCTAATGTTAAATGTTTGTTCAAGCTACTTGAAACACCTGATTTACAAAAAAATACTTTTACACAATGCCGTGTTCCTAGACATAGATAGGTAGTACTTTTTTGTTAATGCCAAGCGCTACAAAAAACATGCCCGCCGCTGCTGTGATGTTTGTGAAGGAAAAATTGGCGTTTTTTCTGGAATCCTCTGATTTTAATAAACTCAGAGACATTTATGCAGGCCTGCATGAA
Organism: Dermacentor variabilis; assembly: GCF_050947875.1. NCBI lineage: Eukaryota > Metazoa > Arthropoda > Arachnida > Ixodida > Ixodidae > Dermacentor > Dermacentor variabilis. The sequence goes on from NC_134568.1 coordinate 165,710,783, forward strand.
AGCCATGAAAGCCATCAGAGACACACACTACATACATTAAACGTATCACGTCGAGTGAACCGCGTAGAGGTCGATTTATCGTTTCTTTAAACACTGGTATTCGATTTCAAAATTACGCTTTATAACAGCTTCACTAGTTTCACGGAGGTTATTTAGGAAACAGTGCCTCTCTCAGTGGCAATACTAGCTGGTAGGATGTTAAGTTTATTGGTTATTGCACAAGTGCGGTTCTGGTACTGCTTTCTTTAATAACTCGTTTTTCTTCGTATCAGTTCCAGATAGAACAGACTGCCTAGATATGTTACTGGTTGCCGACCCAAAAGTATACCACCAGGCTCGATTTTTGGCGGGAATATAGTTGCTCACTAGTCGCTCCATTTTTTTTTCTTCTGATGTCTCTGTTTTAATTGGTGGCATGCCACAATGTTAGACACTGCCTACAAACAAGGTAGTATTTTTCTATGGTAATGACGGAAATAGTAAAGAAATATGTAAATATTACAGTAATGGCATTGATATCGGCTGGCCGCTCGGCGGTCTCGCGTTCTGACGCCACTTTGCTGGGTTCCTTGTTTCTAGCGCCGCTATCCCTTGTGCTTATCTAATTCTAATCGTAACTACTGACAGCGCCGCGTGCAGCATTTGCACTTGCGCCGAAAATGTGTGATTGCACAAAAGCACACACATGATTGTTTACCATGCCGCGTCACTTTCATACCATGTCACTTTCGTCGCTTGACGCGCGGAAGATGACGCGAGGCCTGAGGCCTCGTGTGGCAAATATGTTCTGGGATTAAGTGCCCTGCGTTCCATTCCCAAATATATTATCTGCCTGCTAGCCCAAGTCGGTTCGACGGTCGGGTTGTCACGGAGTAAAAGTTAGTGAACGATAGTTTCAGTCATTAGGTGTGCACAAAATGACAAATGCGCTGGTACGTTCGCTAAATGTAACTGGAGCTGTTCGACTGCTTTTTACTGCTTGGTGAACACACATGTGTGTTTTCACGCATTGGCATTTTAGATGTTCGTATTGCTTATTTCTACCTAAATTATTTCACTTTTCTACAGCAGAGGAGCAATTCTGGTTAATCTCCCTGCTCGTTTCATCTGTCATCCTCTCATCAACCTAGAGGTCGCGAGTTCTGATTTATAGTCGTGGAAACCCGCATTCAGATAAGGGCGAAACGCATTTTGACTTTCTAGTCATACTTCATTCAGTGCACGGTAAACAACGCCGGGTGGTCAAAATTAATCCAGATATCTGTCATGGCAGCTTGCTTTTCAATGAAACTAAGGTTAATTATGCCTTTATTACAGCTGCGGCGTTCTAAAGAAAAAAGTTTCGGCGCAAACGGAACGCATTCATTGCTGCAATACTTTATCACGCGCGTGTACCACTTCAAGAGCAGAAAAACACCGGGCTTTCAAATACTAGCTTTCAACTTTCATTACTTTTTTGTAAGATGTTGCATTGTACAAGAGCTTCAAACAAATGAGTTAGAAGGCTTACCTTTCTGGTTGTAACAATGAGTGATTTTACACAGTTACTCGTTGGCATGCTGACGTTATGTTCTGTTTGATGGTGTGATATAGGATGATATCACACCATCAAGAACTCTTGATGCAAGAAAGTAATGCATCCGCTCTGACGACCTAACATCAGCACTAATGTCATTCCCAAAAAAAAACAGTCAGGCCCAATTATTTTCCTTTTATTTGAAAAGCATTTACTGGCTTCAACTCACTGTGCCCAACAGATTTCTTTAATCGCAGCTGAATTATACTTTAGCGTGATATAATTTTCTAAAACAGGGATATTTTTTACGTACAGCTTCAGTAAAGAAACGACCTTGTTTCCACGGTCATTTCATCGATTTTCAGGACGGGAAATAGAATATACGCAGTCTCTTACCTGGTATAATTCCCCGTGCGAAAGGCACAGCCTTCTGAGCGATGACTGCAGTGAATTCCTTGCTGTATCAAAGAGCGAATCCCGTGGTAAAAAAAAAAGTGGAGCGCGTGTTACGCTTCTTGCAGAAGCAGGCCTGCTTTTCTCTGAGAGCAAAAACAGTAGATTGTCAAATGCTAAAACCAGATGGTGACCCGTACTCTGCCGTTGGGATTTATGGCTCGTGTTTACTGGACATGACAAGGGTAACAGAGTTCCGAATTGCCGAGCGCTGAAAGCTCATATATACACGTCTCCGCCTGCCTGCATCTCTCCTGCCCAACGTATGTTGCTCTTGACATGAATCCATGCGGGCGGCCACGTGTGTATGTCAATGTTCTGCTGCATCTTCCACATCGAGATTAGAGCTGCATGCATAAGAGAATCAATCAGTGCGCGCTACAATGTCCCGGAGGTCACGCCGAACAGGGCGCATCGTGTTTTGTGCTCTCGCTGTACTTCACGCAGACGTATTGTTTGCCTTGGCGCTCATGTGTCTGTGAACACGGAGAACTTTTCGTAACGCAGCCTTCGATCTCTACGCACACCTCTCTTCGGCATCAAGGTTCAAGCTTTGTTTCTTTTTTTATTATTATCTGTGACCCAGATAACTACAGCGTTGTTTTGCCCGCGCATGTCTTGTTTTTCGGACCTGTTCACTTTGCTAAGAGCAGCCGCTGATATTGTGACTTGATTCACTGAAATGTTTAGCCTGTCGTCAAAAGAAGCCATTGCTGACAAAGCATACTAGAACAATAAGCTGAGCTATGCAATTTATTTGAAACGTACTGCCGCAAAGGCTTCGTAAAGTCCTGTGTAGTAATTTTACAACTTTTTCAGTCTCTTCTAATAAATGGAAAGCTGAAACAAAAGACAGTTGCTGTAAACGAAGAAAGTAACAAGTAAGAACAAAACGTAGTTGCCGATTGATTCTTGTCTAGTATGGTTCTTCATGTGTCTACACTTGATACAATTAAGGCTTGCCCGGTGAACGCTAATGGCGTCCTATAGGTTGTTCAAAGCCAAAATTAATGCTTGTTTCCTTAATGGCTGCTACTGTGAAAAATTTGTGGCATATGTTGCTCTTGGACGCTGCCTCCAGGGAAACGGGCATGATCCATTGGAAGTAAGACTCCGGCAGTCATTAGCATACATTATTCTGATATCGTGGTACTGTAATTGCAAATTTGAAGTGGGGAAGAAGCAAACGCTTATTGAATTTTTTTACGAGCATGTAGGTGGTAGTTCTTCGTTTAATATTTTGTGGGTGCCGCCTTGCAATATTGGTGGTATTTGTTCTGTCGGGTGAATTTTTATACTTCCCAGTGCAACTTTTCATTGGAGCTGACTACTGAGTCACCTTTATTTGAGCAAGTTCATCGACAGGCGAGGAGCAGAGGAAGGAGAAAAGAAAAAGAGAAGACAAGAATGTTAACCAAAAACTCACCTGGTTGGGTGCTCGACGCAGAGTAAATGGGAGAATAGGAAGATGAGAAAGGGGGAAGGGGAACACGTGGTGAAATCGCGCACGTGCGCGGACAGCACCACTTAACTGACAAAACTTTGGTATGCAAGGAATTCAACCCAATCAGACTCACATGCAAATTTTGTACCCTCACGCCTTAAAAAATTATTCAACGTGAAAAACAACCCGCACACGAAAGAAGAGGGAAAGGAGAAAAGAGAAATGCAGTTTGTTGATTGAAAAAGCCTCACAGAGAAAGCGCACGCTTCCACGCCCGAGCTATTTTTTTTTTTATTCTACATGTCAGTGTGTTTTTGCATTGCATTGCATTTGCATTGCGTTTTTCCTGCCAACTTTATTGCTCTTTATGTATGCGTAATTTCTTGCACTGGCTATCTTTCAAAGTATCACAACCTTTCCCAGCAAGCGACGCCTCATCATGGTGGTAAGGGCTCTGTGTATTTGCTGTGCATACCAATATCTTCAATGAAAGGGCCACTAGGCTACCTCGTCTTAGATGTTGACACGGGCGCTTGGTTGAACGTCTGCCTCAGCTATCGGTGTCTGTGGGCTCATTTGGTTCCGCTACAGTCATCCCATCGGCAAAAGTGGGCAGAAGCATTTACCGTCCCGTATCCTGGCATTTTCAGGCGTGAACTGTTTTTTCAGAGAGGAGGCTGCACCTTCGCAATCCGAACAGCGCTAAGAATCTCAAAGGAAGTTGAGATGCGGCTGAGTGTGGCGATGTCACGTGTAGCATCCCAAGTCCGCCATACAGTTAGGAATCCTTTATGCACGCAATATTTTATGGATTTGCCCTTTTAGAAATTTCTGTTAATTCCTGATGGGCGGCGTGCAATTTGTGCGGGTGCGACGAGACTCTAGAGCACCTTCTGTGTCACTGCCCATCCTTTCACACTCAACGACGTACTGTACAAGCGAAACTCAACCTGCTAGATAATCGAGCACTCTCAGAAGAAAAGATCCTTGGACCATCATAGCCCATGCATTCTTGCATGCAAGAAGGCCACAAAAGCCCTTCTGTGCTTCTTGAAAGACACTGGATTGTATATGAACGCTTGCGAAAGGGGAGATTCCTCTGCGACTGACTGTGAATGACTATTATCTTTCTTTTCTTTCCTTATCTGTTCTTTTGTTTTCTCCTCCCCAGGTGTAGGGTAGCCAACCGGGCACGTGCTTAATTAACCTCCCTACCTTTCCCTCTTAGTTTCTTTCTCTCCCTTTAACGAAGCTTGGTGGGGATGTCCTCACGTTTCTGATCTTTTAAGTTTTATAATTACTGAGTCCCTGGGACTCAGTCACAGTCCTCAATGACAATAAGTTTCTTTTATCTAAGCAAACGTTGATCAAAAGCTTGACATACGAGTTGTTTACATCTTTAAGTCAGCTACGCGTAACCTAACATTGAATCAACGAAATTCATCCGAATTTACAACCACACGCCTTGATGCCCTGGATCCTAATTTACAACTTTGTATTCCGTCCCACCTCCCACGACAAGACTGTATCCTTCTAGACCGTCTATGGCTTGGAGTATCATATTAAAATGCGCACACCTTTAGATTGGAATGTTCAATTGGGACTTCTGCTGGTGCAGCAAAACAATCGCGCACGTTCTTTGCGAGTTCCCTCGTTTCAACTCGCAAAGAGCAGCCTGCTCTCAGCCACTCTAGACCAATTGGACAAGCGCCCACTGACGGAAGAGAACATTCTTGGAAACTGGCCTACACAAACATCAGCGCGAGAGCTGTGAAGGCGCTGCTGCGTTACTTAAGAAATACCAGACTGTGTGACAAATTGTGACTTTGCTCTGTATGACGTTGAATGTATTAGTGGTATGCCTATGTGGCGCCTTCGCAGATTGTGTGGCAGCGCACACAGCTGTATATATATGTGTGTATATATATATATATATATATATATATATATATATATATATATATATATATATATATATATATATATATAGAGAGAGAGAGAGAGAGAGAGAGAGAGAGAGAGAGAGAGAGAGAGAGAGAGATCAGCACGTAAAAGACATTCTGCCACCAAAAAGAGTTATTAAAAACAAAAGCGCCTTTTTTAAGTGAATAAGCGCAGCGCTTCCCAAGCAGCAGACTTTACCGCGCATATTCATATATAGACTCGACTGCAGTTGTTGGCGATGTTTATTTCACAGATGATTACAAGGTGAAGAAATGCAATGTGCAGCTTCTCTAATACGTGCGTGCATCTGCAATCTCTGGCGCACTATGCCACTGGGACGGTTAGTGGTATCACTTTAGTGGCTATATATAGCTGCGCGCTGCATGAGACTGTGCTGCTTTAGAACATGCAGTGTTGATTCACGCCTTACAGAAGGGGTTGTTTCCGTTGGTCCACAGGAACTGGGCTCCACGACCTTCGGCATTGTCGCTGAAGTAACCCATTTCGCCATGAGGTCCCGTAGAATTACACTTCGAATCCAGAAAGCTGTCAATGCTGTCACAAGGGTTCGACTTGAATAGGCAATGTCGGTTCTCCTGCATGGACTCCATGAAGTACTGTACTGAGCGGCGGTGATGGCAGAAGAGATCTGAAAAAGAAAGTTTACAGTGCGCTTCGTCAGTAGTTGCTGGCATTGGAGCAGACTTTAAAAAGATGTTGTGGGTTTTTGTATGCCAAAACCACAATTTTATTATGAGGCACGTCTTAGTGGGGGACTTCGGAATAATTTTGGCCACCTGGGGCTACTTGACGTGCACCCAATGCACGGTATAAGGGCGTTTTTTTTTAAATTTCTTTCCCATCGAAATGCGGCCGCCGCGGCCGAGATTTCATCCCGGGCCTTCGGGCTTATAGCACTGCAACGGCATAGCCACTGCGCCACCACAGCGGGTGATAGCGGACTTGTGCTGCTTGTAATTTGCACTGTTTTTCTCTGAGCAAGTTTTTCTTTCAAGCCTACTGTGCCTGCTGTGCGCCATCTTCCGTGTTTTTTTCTCATTTTTTTCTTTCTTTCTTTTGATTCGCCTGTATAGTAATATTGAGCCTTTTCCTGCCGAGACTTGGTAGCAATATAAAACACTCTGTCATACATGTGTGCAAACTGCAATGACATCCCACAATGACATCACTTTAAGTGTATCGTCTGCACGTCGCTGAGTTTGATGACGTTAAGCTGCTGGTCACGTGAGGGTGATGTGCAATGGCGGGCTCACCTCAGACTTACTCATCGTGCCTTTAGCTTTACATGATCCCCAAATTGTAAGGCACAGCTGCTGAAATATTCGGCTTGCGTGCTTTCTTCTATAATAAAATAAGACAGGACAGCTCTCGCAGGCTGAACGTCGTCTTCTACGTGATCTGCCGTATTTCATACAAAAATATGCGGCCTCACGTACTTTCTATGAAATCATATAAAATTGCTCTTGTTATGTTATTTTTATTGATATAGTAATTCCTTGAATCATATTGACTTGCCTAAACGACGCAATAAACATTTCCTAAATGGTTTTTTTTCTTTTTTTATTTATTCGAATATAGGTGGAACATAGCTTACAATTTTCCCCGGATGCGCCAAGCGCTTCGCATCGAATTGTGGTTTAGTAAGTACCAGTGCAATCCAAACCCGGCAATAAATCAAAGTATGCTCCAGGCGTCGACCAATGGTGCTACAGTTTTAGGGAGTAAGAGCATTGTGAGACCGGCCCCTGTTTCGTCTCTTTTACAATGCCGGCGTAGCTGGGGATACCTCCCGGACTGCCCTGGACTGCCCGAGACGCGGCTTTCATCGCATGAGCATGGACGTATGCAGCATCTCGGGCAGTCCTGGACAGTCCAGGATGAGAAATCAAAGAGACTCAATGCCTGCGCAACTCTGAAATAACGGTGGCCCTGTCAAAACAGGAAAACACTAATGTAAGTACAGGTATGCTTACCGAAGAACCAGCAACCGGGCTGCGACTTTCCACCGTTTGGATAGAAGTTAACATGGCCGAAGGGGCTCTCTATGCCCAGCAGTCCTGCAAGAACGTTGCTCCCGGCTGTCGTGTGGATGGCGTCTACGTATGATGCATCCTCCTTGCACACTTGGAAATCATAGGACTCGAAAAGTGGTCCGGCTGCGTCTAACGCTGGAAGAGAGCGACGTCAGTTAGAAAAATTCTTGTATTTTGGCACATTCCTGTGGAAAATCGCCTTACAATGCTATATTTTGCATGACTTAGACAATTTCGAGAATATATGTCTGAGTTTAAGCAGCTTCCCGTCACATATATTCAGTGAGCTGCTGCTAATTTCTTTCAAATTTTGGCTGGTTTGGGACCCGTTACCCTATAGAGCTTTTTTTTATTCACTACAAGAAAAACTAGCGCTACCGTACTGTTCTATATGCATAGGAATGCAGGGACATGGTGACTTTGGATTGGCATTTTCTCGTAGAGCTGAGACACCGTGAGGATATGTCTGGCTAGAGCGTTCCGTCTGCCACAACGTTTCATTCCTTACTAAAACCGTGTGTAGAATGAGAATTTCTCTATACTATTATGTAAAAAAATGTTAATCAACCATGACCATTCTTGCTTGGTTGTGCAATTTATCAAACATGAGCAGTATACCGGCGACCGCTAAGGTTGGAAGAAAAACTGCAAGGTCAGCGCTCACAATGCGTCAGTTTAAATTTTTGTTTTTGTTTGTTCGTTCGCTTGTTATATTCAATGAGCGTAAAGAGTAACGAAGTGTGCTATAAAGTAAATAGGTGATTTATGAAGATTGCGTTCTAAGAAAGCAATATATGCGAGAAAATTATGAAGCTTTAAGCCAAGCCCCGTTGGAGACAAGGCTCGCACGCCTACATACCGGCATTGGTAAGGTGGCACAGAGTCTATTTGGGAACTAGTCACGTTTTTATTAATAACTACTTCTCTCAACCGAGTTCGTCATTTTTTGTTGTGCTTTCATAAATTAAAGAAAGATAACTTAGGCTGAGAAGAGACATTTGATGTGCTCACAAACGACGTACCACTATCAGAATTAACGGCTTCCTGTGTCGTCACAGACTGTGGTAACCACCAGCAAAATAATTAAGCATAGTAATCGTTTGGTCACGAAGGGAATTACGAAACTTAATTATGGCTTTCACTTGCAATTTTCATATCCAACAAAACAACACTCATCCCAACATACTCTGAAGGCTGCCAACATAGCCTCATTTCGTGTTGGCCGTATGTGTCCCTTTACAAGTACGAACGCAAGTGGTCCTACATAATGTGCTTAATTGTTAGCAACGTATTTGAATCATCGTGCGCGAAAAATTATGGGTGCCAACTTACTTTTCTTTAACTGTAAAAGTAGATGCTTTACTTTGGGAGAACCTTGCATAGGTTGAAGTAATGCAACATTTCCTATAGAAATTCTCAATAATTTCTGGATTGCAACATGACTGTGGAGTTCTTTTCCGCTTATTCGTACTGCGGTCTGTGTACTTTCAGATACTTCTGTTTATGTTTGTTGTCTGCTCCGTATAAACTGTAGTTGCGAGTTGTCGCCTGTTCTGTATCTTTCTTGCTTTCGTCCTTGTCTTAAAGTGTGCGCTTGTTAAAACCTGCAAATTACTTAGAGTTCCTAGATGACGATTTAGGCAACCTCCATATTTTGTAGCTCCTTGGTATGCATATACATTTGTATCCATACCGGTGATGCGCCCAATTTTGGTTCCCGTCGCGTTGAAAAAATGGCGTCCGCAGAATCCGGCAACCTGTGCGCCAAGACTGAAGCCGACCAAATATACTTGTGTGGCGTTCATGGTGTCCGGATGAGAACGTATGAGTTGTTGGATCAGCAAGGACATCTGGCGGCCTACCAAAGCAGAGTTTGCTGCCGCGGAGACGTAGTCTGGCGTCTTACTGCCGTTCCTCCAGTCGACAAGTACCACGTTCACATCATTCTGCAAGTATTAGCAAACAGTATGGCATGAGCGAGGCTAAATAAAGAAATCTCCTTCTCGGGGATACTTATTTTTACGTAAGCGTTCAGTCATGGTGCTACTAAAAACAATAAGCATATTTCTTTCGCTTATAGATGGAACTCAACCTCCCAAAGCAGCAGAGAGGCTTTGAGAGGCTTAAGTGCGCCTACATTTTTAACCAGTGGTTTGGTTTTATTCACATCCGTCGGTTCGTATTGATCATGTATGCAATTATGCAGGCGTCTTCAGTATCAAAAAGAATTAATTTACCGGGTTTACGAGCCGAAACCACTTTCTTATTATGAGGCACGCCGTAGTGGGGCACTCCGGAAATTTGGACCACCTGGGGTTCTTCAACGGGCACCTAAATCTAAGTACACGGGCGTTTTCGCATTTCGCCCCCATCGAAATGCGGCCGCCGTGGCCGGGCTTCGATCACGCGACCTCCTGCTTAGCAGCCCAGCACCATAGCCACCAAGCAAACGCGGCGGTGCCTCTTCAGTATTGAACTACCTTATCTTAGACTAACTCAACCAAGAAAAAGCGTCAACACTGCAGTTAGGGCACATTGAAAGATAGCTCACGTCGTGTAGTTGTTTTGAGCAGCTCACCAGATTCAAGAAGGCTTCCTTCAGGTTGATCACCCAATTCTTTTTCGCTGAAGCGCCGAAGCCGTGGATCACAAAGACCAGTTCCTTGGTTTCGTTGAAGTGAGCGACGTCGAGCGTGGCGTTGTCAGCGTAGTCTAACAGCACCGGAATATCCTTGTTAAGTCGAGAATGGAGCAGGAATTTCGTCCCAATGACTTCCGGCGATTTCGGACTGGAGGCAAAATGGGAAAACTTTCCGCCTAGGCGATCGAAGCAGCCGACCTTGTCGAAGCACACCGTGTGATCGCTGTAGAAGGCATTCTTTGGAAGTTTCTGCGGAAATTAAAGGCAGAGCGTTTGTAACTGTTGCATGTTCCCACCGACAAGATGTCGAATTGTTTGAAAGCTTTTTTGTTTCGCGTGGAATATCTTTCAGCTTAAAAGCTGTCGGAAAAGCTTTGTTTTGATGAGGCGGATACATGATTGTAAGATGACTGCAGAGTGCCTATTAGCATAGAATCGAGTAGAAAAGTTATCAAAGAACATTTTTATTTCGTATGCAATAAAGATGCAGTGCTGAGTTTTCTGTTTTTCCTTTTGCCAATTTCTGTGGGAAGTTCTGCAAATGATTCTCTGGGCATTGGAAGAATAAAAGAGGAAACGGGGTTGTAAACTCGCGCGTTGAACATTTGAAAAGATGCAACATGTGCAGTTACTTTGGCGGCTGACTGGCAATAACCTTACCGGGCAAATAAACTAGGTAGCAAGAGCAGGGAACTACCCTACGTTAGCATCCCTGACGTACAAGGTCAGAAAGCAGATTTCTTTTCTTTTATGGGGTTTTACGTGCCAAAACCACTCTCTGATTATGAGGCACGCCGTAGTGAAGGACTCCGGAAATTTCGACCACCTGGGGTTCTTTAACGCGCACGTAAATGTAAGTACACGGGTGTTTTCGCATTTCGCCCCCATTGAAATGCGGCCGCCGTGGCCAGGATTCGGTCCCGCGACCCCGTGCTCAGCAGCCAAAAGCAGATTTCGGGCACACCCACATATGTAGTCATCAGCAACAATATGTTCAATATTTATTGATTCATTGTCATATAAACGGACGGGGGTGCAGGGGGGGGGGGGGGGGTTCTCGTGCGGCATTCAGGAGTGGGGTGCTAGGCATAAAGGAGAGTAAAGCATCTGTGACACGTGAAATCGCAGAATCTGAACGGATTTCTAGACTTGCAGAGGGATGTGTCAGCATGGCCTCCATCACGCTTGCAGACGAAGAGCTGGCATATTTACGCATGCACAGATGATAACCCCTGGCTCGGACAGCACGTATATATTGGTGAACCATTCACAGCCATGTTTTTGGAAGCTCAGCCCTCGTCCTTGTCGTCTCGTCTCAATCCGTGTCTTTCTTGCGCTACCGCCTTTTAAAATATGTACCAACACTCCCAGTTTGCCACATTGCACAAGGCATATTATAAAACGAAAAAACAAAGTAAAAGTGAAGGAGAAAAAGAAGCAAAGAACAGAGAGGGATTCACGATGCATGGGACTACAAGTTGCAACTGGATGCCTGAGCAGCGAAACCTATGATTCTTTAATAATTATGGCTAATTAGCGCAAATTATGAACGGGCACAACGAACAAAGTGGACAAGAACGGGCGCTTCCGGCGTTGTCCACTTTGTTCTTTGTGTACCTTATTAATTTGTGCTAATTTACCATAATTATTATGCTAGACCAACTAGCCCAACAGTCAGTCCTCCCATTATACCTTTAACAGTTTTTTTTTTCAGTATATTCTTAGACAGGTTCTGGATGTTCACACTTGTTTTTTTGTTCGTTTTTTTTCGACGCTACCAAATTTTTCCTCACGGCTACAGGACTTCAAAGGTAACTTATCGGTGAGAAAGAATTCACAAACATCAGAAAGCACTCATGTTGCCGGTAGTGAGCGCGGTACCGTTGCTCATACGAGGCATGATCAAGGCTAATTTTCAGGATGCTATAAACAAGTTTCAAGAAGTAGAGTAACTGTTAGATTGACGACGTAAAAACATTTTGAGAGCTTTGATATATCCGCTGACCCTACTGGATATACCCCTATATAGATAACGACGTCACATTATGCCCCATAATTATTCGCAGTTGTTTTCAGGTAAACTGTGATTTTTCTGCTGATAAAGAATTACTGATTGCTGGATTTTTCTCCGGTGGCGTTGTTTCTCCTACGCGCTGTTATATTTAATCGTAAGTTTAATTTCCGTAAATTATACGTGCGGTATAGTAGGAAAAATCTGTTGCTGCCAAAATTTCTATTGACTTCACTCTGCCCATGCCCTCTGCTCTCACACTAATAACACAGTTTAGTTGCAGGTGCAATGACTTATGGTTTGTACACCCACTGGTGCCGGCATGAGCCACACGTAACATGTCAGTCTTAACAGCACTTGTTCTTTAATCAATCAATCAATCTTTATTTATCTAGAAAATCTGGATGATCTTCATGGATAAAAGCCACTCTAGGCAACTTGACTGGGTCCCTAAAGACCATTACAGTGTGCGACGTTCATTCTGCAATTATACAGCCGGGAAAATGAAAAGAAACATGTCGCAATTACAATGAATGTTGGTGCTCACTAAGGTAACAGATTTAGATTATGAAGCACACCAGATGTTAACATAGGATAAATAAATTGATCATTTTAATATACGCACTCCAAATGCACAAAAAGTCTCTGTAGCTGAAAATAAGCAGGTAACATTAACTATGAGGAATACAAGAATACAAATTCGAGAGACATATCCGAAATAGTTGATAAGGCAGATTAATACTCTACTAAGGCAAACAAGGTAAGGGCAGTACATAAATAAGGCATAAATGTGTCAATCCAATAATCGCAACGTGAAAATAATGTCATCATCATCATCATCATCAGCCTGGTTACGCCCACTGCAGGGCAAAGGCCTCTCCCATACTTCTCCAACAACCCCGGTGTAACGATATTCTATTGAAGCAAGGCGTAAATAGAGCGCGTTAGCTCATAGGCGGATAATTTGCACATGCATTGTTCGTAAAATTCGACTACTCGATGCCCAAACACAATCAGAAGTGGTGCAGCCTTGATTTTCTTATGACGCATTTTGTTTTACTATCACAGCATCCAACAATGTAGTACGTTCAACTACCGTGTCACACACTATTTAACACTGTGCTGTTCGATGTCCGGTCTTACTCAATCATTTTTGTTCACGAACTACCTGCAAGTATCTTGGAGTCACTTTCACGGCTAACTTAAATTGGCACAAGCACGTTGACCTCATCTGTTCAAAAGCGCTTCAGAGGCTTGGTTAAGTCAAACGCACGCTGAAAAATTCCACTAAAGAGTGCAAACTCACGGCCTCCAAAACGCTAGTTCAACCCATCCTTAAATACGCCTCTATAATTTGAAGCTGTACAAAAAAAAGCGATACGATTTATATACGGCAGGTTCGATCGCCTCTTCTCCCCCTCCTAGCATGCTCAGCTATTAACCCTACAGTCGCTGGCTTGTACACGCGCATGTGATCGTCTTATCATGCTTCACAAAATTGTCAGTTCTTCTGTTCAAGTCTGCATGCCTACATCTTATGTCACCAGCTCTGTGCGCAGAACCAGGCGCACTGATTCGATGAACATTTGTCCCGCTTAGTGCGCAACTGAACTGCTTTAAGTTTTCTTTCTTTCTGTCAAAAATTGAACTGTGGAACAAGCTTGATGGATCCATTAGACGACTACCCACGGAACAATTTTCTGCAGAAGTTATAAAATATATATCGTGTTAGTATTTGCTAGCATTCTTACCTCTGATCTGCATTCTGTAAACCTGTTGTGCCTCTTTTATGCCACCATTTAACCTGTTATATTGTGCAAACGTGTTCTTGTATCTTCTAAGTTTTGTACTGACCCATCCCTTGCTATATCTCGTATGGATACAGCAGCACTTGTAAATAAAAAAATAATAATATAGTTAAAGCAAGACACGAGGCATCGCCCTTTTATCCACCATATCTTATTGCGTTTTATCAGAAACTGCAGTGTGCTTGTTGTATTTATGGAGCGTTTCTTTTTTCATGCGTATCAAGTGCCATATATGAGTATTGCAAGCGACCTTCAGTGGCATTGACTCCTAATAGACTTGATGGTGTAGATTATTGCGTCCCAGTGTCAGCTCCCGCGTATGATCTCCAGCGTATAAAGAAACAAAGGAGTTTTGCGCTCTTGTAGTTCTTTCTGCACCGAGTTCACCGAAACGCAGCAGCGTTCGAGATACATAGCGCTGAGAACCAAACTGTCAGGCCCTCCTCGTCACGGCAATAAGCTCATCATAATTCGGCACGCTCAGCACACAAGGATGTCATTTTTTAGGGCACTCGTTGTGTAGTCAGATGCATCGTGGTAAGTACACGAGCAGCTTCCACTGCAGTCACGTTGAGTAGCGTAATTTGGCGCACAAAAATAGCAATAAATACGTGCTTTCACTTTCGTCGCTGAAAAAGAACGTGAAAAGGTATCGCACAAACTGGCTCATCTAACTTTTTCTCTTGTACTGTATGTCTCGCCTTTGCCGCAGTTCCCCAACTTGATCGCATGACAAGGTGGCCAGCTCTCATTTTTCCCGCCCGTTAAAAGCGTCCGGAAAGTTCTATTGTAGAGAAAGGACCATATTCGTATGATGCTTCTCAGCTTATCTAGTTGACGCATACGTTCCAGTAATTCACCAGGAACTTACTTTGTCGACACGGTAAGAAAACGACACATTCCAGCAATGTGTCATTTTCCTTCCGCGTTGTCAAAGTAAGTGTCTGCTGAGTTCCTGGAACGTATTCTTGCCCTTTGCAAAAGAATATTTGCAGGGTAAAAGTGGTAATTACTTATACAGTTAAGAACCGATTTTTGAAAAACGTGTTTTATTTTGCGGAACAGCATTCGCGATTTTTACACCATCTTCGAAAATGGAATGACCTTATTTTTTTTTCCAATCTTATTTCTCAAATGTTTTTGCGGAGCATTCGCATTTTCCCAACAAACTACAACGGAATATGCTTAATAATAACATCTTGGGTTCACAGTTTCCGCTCATTTATGGTGTTCTCCGATAACCCTAGTTCTCCCAAAGCCCGCGAAAGTAGTCGTATGGTGTCGGACCAGGGCTGTGATGCTGTGACCCCGCAGAGATCGGTCACGCACGGTAAGGTACCATGCCATTTCCGGATTATATATCGTTTGTCTATAATGACCCCTCCGTCAGCTCTTCTTTGCTATCATCGTCAAAGCAGAACAATTCTCTGACCCTCTGGTTTACAATAAAGTTTCTTTCGCCAACATAAAGGCGTAGTTTTTTACCTTGTAGCAAATTTTTTTAGAATTTATTTTCTGGACGCCCTCTACGGCCGCTGAACATGACATGATTAGAAATAATTTGCAGCAGGTGTGAGTCTGCCATTGTGATCAACTTTACTTTGCTCAAGCAACATAACGAAACCGCATCTTTCGTTTTTACCTTGACTGCTTCGTTGGCGAGGTGAATGCTTCGAAGCATCCTTTTCCCCCACTTAAGCTCTTCGGTGGAAATCATTTCCATATCCGAGCAGCAACCTTCTCTCTTCTCTTTCGCATCGGACTTCTGTTGTTCGTGATGAAATTTCTTGCTGGCTTCTTGAGAGGCAGCAAGCGAAGTAGCTAGCAGTGCAACTAATGAAACAAAAAAAAGACGAAAACATATGAATTACTGCTTTTCGCTTGTTAAGTTCTCGCCCTATGCAATGAAAAATCTGGCTTCTTGAGTGGCAGCAAGCGAAGTAGCTAGCAGTGCAACTAATGAGACAAAAAAAGACGAAACAATATGAATTACCGCTTTTCGCTTGTTGAATTCTTGCCCTGTGCAATGAATATGGCAACAATAGTAGTGACAATAGTTGCTATGGGCAATAAGAAAGAGAAAAAAGACTTCGATGGTCTATTGCTTGGTCCTTTTAACGCAATGCTCCGCTTTGCTTTGTTCGACCCTCTCGATCTTCTTTTTGTAGCATAAACTTGAGAAAATTTTCGAAAAATTCGAGTCCCTTTGGAGCCAGATAATTGATTCTTCGCCCTAAAAATACATTCGATTGGAAGTTACATTCATTACTACCGTTTACTACTTGCTCGCAGCCCAGCATAAGCCACGCAGCCATCGTTTCTGAAATTTAATTCATTCATTCGTTGCCATTTTTTGCTGCCACCAGAACAGTTCCACAACTGCTGATCTCTGTATTAGGCACTGTAAATTCATATGTGTAAAGAATGTATGAGAACGACTTAAAAGTCATAAGCTGAGTCATAAGATGAGTAGCTGGCGCCGCTGGTCACTGATCTTCTGAAGAAAGTGCATTATTGCTCGCCACCTGTCACACGTAAACTATCCTTTGTAATCCTATCGGTACGCTACCGTGTTTTTTAATTTCTTTTTTCGTATTTTTGACTAGGCATTGCTCTAAATCTACTTAACCTCCCTCTGCGTGCAATAAAAAAACTAAACTGATTGTCCAGGCACTCAAGCAGCAATTCATACTTTGAGAAGACTGCAGGTCAATATCTCCCTGTGTCTCTTTATTGCGTTATGCTCTGTAGCGGTATATCATGTTGCAAGGCGCATGGATTAATCGATTCACTTTCTGTCAGCCTGTTTACTCTACTGATACGTATTCATTCCTTCTTACAAACGACACAAACCGCACTCCACAGCCCCTTCAGAGGGAGTGCGTCTACATTTCAAGGCACTCCTTTCTCTCGAGACACTCGTGGTTGCAACGATTGTGTTCTCCAGCATATGTATGCGTAAAATAATACTCACGACGCTCGGGCTTGCTAACCGAGGAAGGGAATGCTTGCGCACCCAAGTGCATTATTCGAAGCCGTTGACTGCAACACGGCGCGCCACTTCTATGCATCGCGGCACGCTGTTGCTGTGCCATCCTTAATGGGGTGGTACCACTCAGTTTTGAATATTTGGCTCGCTTTTCCGAAAGGGTTGTTGCTAAGCTATGCATGCGGTTCTGTGTTATTTTTTTCTCTCTTCTTTTTAAGTCCAAGAGCAACAAATCAGCTGAAAACGTTTTCGAAATTTAGTCGAAACCGAAAATGTCTGTCTTGAGGACCGATGTGGTATGCAAATAATAATAATAATAATAATAATAATAATAATAATAATAATAATAATAATAATAATAATAATAATAATAATAATAATAATAATATATTATTATTATTATTATTATTATTATTATTATTATTATTATTATTATTATTATTATTATTTACCATGCCCAGTAACAACCCTAAGGTCTGAGTGCTGGCGCACGCATACATTTAAAAAAATAACTAAGAAACAAAAAATTGAAGGATAATAAGTTAATAAATAATTAATAAAAAGAACAATCTTCAAAAGAAGAGTGTACATACGACAAAGCGCAATGTGAATAGAAAAGAAAAAGGAGGAGAAAGGCAGTCGAACAATGTGTGAAACTGTGACACAACAACTCAAAGGTCGGAAGAGAACAATGGTAGCGAATTATGCAAAATATCGAGGTAATGAAAATAAGCGTTATAAAAACTCGGCATTCTGGGGACAGTTGAATGTTGATGATGACAGGCAGGAACGTGGAAAGTCTGTGTTCTCTAGTGATCTTGCGTGGACTACGAAACATGATGCAACTAATTAGTTCGGGGCAGGTGAGTATATCATGAAGGAGTTTGAAAAGAAACAGACTGTCAGCGCGATTATGTCGGTAGCGAAGTAAGGGCAATGACAGCAATCCAGCATTGCTAGAACAAGGTCCAGTATTCGTGTTAGCAAAGCGGTGATGTTGAATGCTTATAAGCTTTTTTCTGGACCCAATTTACAATGTCACTGTTGGATCTAGAAATGCCGCTCGAGACGACCTACGCATATTCGAGTTGTGGAAGACGGTTGCGTACAACTTGCAGAACCGTGTAGGAGAATTGAATTCTCTCGATAGCCTGCAAACAGAGCCAAGAGAGCGCCAAACCCCGCATTGCAACGCCTTTTGTGTGAGCTGAAAAGTTTAGCGTGATATCAGAAAGTACAACGACATCGTTGATCTCACAAGCCTTACACAATTGTACAGAATCTACAGAATAAGAAATAGAAATGCTTGCTGTTTTGCTTGTGAAAGTCGTGACTTTGGTCTTAGCAGCATTCAACGTGAGTTTATTATCTTTGCACCGTTTAGAAAAAGGAAACAGGTTATGCTGCAGAATGCGACAGTCATCAACAGTGTGAATTAGCTTTAAAAAATTTGATGTCATCGGCATATAAAAAGAAATGAAGAATCCCAAATAACGGAAAGAACCTCATTAATAAATACTAAAAATTTTGCAGAGGTACTTACGTGTGGGAATGCGAAAGCATTATAGCTGCTTTCGCGAATTTTTTTTGTCTGTGCGTTCTTTGTTCGCGCAAACTCTCGCCTGTATTCTAACTGCGTCCAGTAAGGCCAAGTGAAAATGCGCCAAACGTCTGAACGCGCTCGCTTGCACACGAGGAGTTCATAATTCGAAGGACCGCTCCGCGGCGTTCAATTGTACATTCATGATTTTATTTGCGCCACCTCCAAAACATTGGCTGCTCCGTCGTGTGCCCAACGAAGCGCGCTCGTTTAGTCAACCAGAACCGTGGAGCCGCCACGATGTCGGGGAAGCGTCTCGCACTTCGGAGGCCCGCGCTCGATTCCCACCCAGATGTAATGTTACCTCATATTCTTTTCAAGGGCATTGATTATTTTATTTACCTGAAAAATTTGACGTTAATTTGAGTACTTTTTGATGTGTATGTTACTCTTTGCCGTCGGCCATTTTTGGTACCATTCGGTCACGCCGCCGACTACAACGTCGGATTTTCACGTAATTGGGTATATAATCCTTCCGCATTAAAAAAAATGAGTCGCCCTAATGCTGATCCTTGAGGAACGCCACAAGTCGCCATGCAATATGAAGACGTATGGCCATTGACGTTAACATAACATGAAATAAAAAGAACATAGCTGCACAAGAGATTGACAACTGACGAGTCAGCACCAAAGTGTGTAAGCATGATCAGAAGCAGTGAGTGGCTGACTACATCAAAAGTTTGGTGAGGTCACAGTAAATGGTGCCAACTTGCTCCCCTTTAGAGTACCGGTGCGGACATCTGTGTCATAAACTGGCAAGATTTGGGATAGTGGAGCGGCCTTTGAGAACTCAATGCTGATTCGGAATCAATGAATTCTTCACACTAAAAGGCAATAGATTGGGAAGGGCGTGCTCAAAAATCTCAGACATAGCACAGAGAAGAGGAATCGGGCGATAATTAAGACGTTGGTTTTACAGCCAGACTTAAATGCAGGAAAAACACGAGCAGTTTTCTACATGTAAGGGAAAGGGAAAGCATTCAAAGAGTTATTAAATATAATATCAATACTGGGGCAAATTTTATGCCCTAAGCTTTTAGAATTGCGAAGGGTTTGCCATCAGGGCCGCATGATAAGGAAGGTTTCAATCGCTTAACGCACACGTTGATGAGCTTTTCCTGAAACAACACAGCACTAGATGCAAGAACCGTCGTGTGCGACTGAGTGACACCATCGTTGAAACCTGAAGCTGCTTTACGTAAGTGTGAGAAATGGGCAGCAACATATTCCACAATGTTTCAACTTCTACTCCACTAGAGCCGAGCAGGCGAAAACACTACCCGTTTACTACAGTGCTTGCGGATATACTTCGAACGTTGCGCCAGCAGGTCGGAGGCGCTCTTTTTCAAGAATACAATATATGAGTCGTGATGCCGCTTATAGAGGCGTTTGCAGAGAGCCCGAAAAAAGCAGAATGCTTCCCTCTACTCATTAGGCACAAGACTTCTAGATTTTCAGTGCACGCGATACTTATGCTTCAGGGCAGCAAAAAGTTCAGACGAGCTCCAGTGGGGATATTTATAGCGTTCGATTTGTACTGAGGAATGTATTTGCGCATACTGCTCAAAACAAGCTCCGTAAACTAATCTAGATAGAGTTTAACGCCGAGAAGCCAAAGGTTGACTGTGAGATAGGCAGGTATGACGCCCTGCGGAACGGTTTCCACTGCCTCGCTTCTACAATGTGCACCAAAATCTGTATACGCGAGTTGGCATGCCACAGACAAACGGTAATGCTGAAATATTCCAGAATACTATATGGTGCTACGCGCAAGCCAATAACTCGACATGATGACATCGTAAGCACTGTAAAGCGTCTAGCATGGATTTTTTGGCAGTCTAGTAATATTAAGGCATGTAAAGCATGACAACGAAGTTGTTAACCTTGTCCAATACTTGAAGCTACATTAAATAAAGAACAGTTTATGAAATTTTTATACATTCTTTCGTGGCCGCCGATATCAGCGTAGAGTTTCCTACTTGTGCCAATTCGCTCAGGGATTTATAAATTTCTGAAATAAACTTAAATTCATTTTTGCTGCAGATAGTTGTCGATTTTTCTCTGATATATCTTTGTTAATTCCTAAGTAGTGAGCCGCAAGTTTTTTAGGCGCACTGAATAAAAAAAAGTTGATGAAAAGAGACGTCTTGTCTCTTCGGTTAAATTAGGCACTAAAATTGGCTACTTTAGTTTAGCCTTAACACATCTTGTTTGTTTGCCTCTTTGTTTTTTTTTTTTTGTAGGAAATCTCATTGACCTGTCAATGTGCTAGTACGAAAATTATACGCAGGTGCACTGAAGGAAACCACACAAAAAGCAGCTATTTAAACCGAATCATGCCCCCGTACACCGAAGACATTACGTTAGTTCATATTTGATACAAATCCTCCTGATCCTGCTGAAGCGTACACCTTAGAAATTTACATAAGCAAGAGAATTAATAGACAGCAATGAAAGCATTTGTTTCAAAAAGATAAGTTTGCCTTCGTCGAGGAAGTTAGGAGACCTTATGCGCCGTACTGTTCGATTGTGCTAATGGGCGCCAGGATATCGTGCAAGTTGACATTGGCAGAACCGAACAGTACTAGGCGTGCAAGAGAGTTGGCATGACAAGTAGAATATATAGTTCGCAATATACTCACAGAGACAGAGCTTTAGAAACATTGCCAGCGGCTGCGGGCTTTCCCGGAGACAGGACTGTGAGTCGGCTGAGCCTAACAGATGTCCGTTACTGGCAGCTTTTTTATCGTGGCGGACCTTAAAGCCGGTTGCGTCCATGAAGAGAGAGGGGAATTCCCTGGGAATAGATGTAAAGCCCTTGATAACGGGCGATTTCTTTATCTCACCTGGGCACTCCTCTGTTTCTCGCTAGCTCATTATCAGTCGTGCGAACGGAACTATGCGATCTTTTCTTTCCTGAAGTGCTTGCAGGGCGTCAGACGACACGCTACTACACGAGTTGAAGCGTGGCGTGTTCTCGATAAGGTTACATGCCTAACTGGCACAATATCGAGGCAGCATCGGTTTTTGCCCTTCCTTGTACAAACAAAAACGTGATGGCTTACCATGAGCGCCCCGTAATCAGCGAACACCAAAATGATCGTACGAGCGCAAGATAGCGCTGCAGGACGGTGAGCAAGGGCAGATTTTTGTAACGAAGCAGCAGTGTTAGGGAGTTGACGCATTTTACACTGCGCTTTGTCGCGCGCGAACGCATTCACGGCAGCTCATACTGCACCCTGAGAAAAATATCTGAGAAAAATATAAGGAGCACTTATTTCTGATATGACAGAACTGGGTTGTGACCTCTTACCACGGTAGAGGTATTTTCTAAAAATTGTATCGCATGAGTTTGTCAGTCACACCGTGGCTACACAATAGATTTGAAATGATTTTCAGCTATTAAACGTGGTTCCACAATGCATGCATACCTGCAACCCGGAATCTTGCCAGTATGCCCGAAGAAATTGCGCCGCAATATTTTCCTTCCTTCTCCTTCACTGAGGATTCGTCATTTGGACTGACCTGCATTTCCTATGCTTTGCGTCTTCTATATTTACCTGTGAACATGTTCATAGACCTTGAATATAAGAAGGAAATGTTGAGGATAATTGCTGAAATTATAAAGAAAAGCTTGGGGGTGATTGAGAGTCAATCCGTCTTTTCATACGCACGTGCGACCTTTTAGGCGTGATAATGGTTCTGCAAATATAACGATAAACAGTGAACAGCCCTGTGACCTACGACACTTCGCAAGGACAACTGGAAGCGCTAACAAAGCGATAACGGTGATAGCTGGCTAATGAAACACTGAACAGCTGAACGTCAACTTTCAAGACTAGAGATATTTAAGGGATTAAAAAGGCACACATCACTCAAGAGATAGGCAGTTGGCGTCGAACAAATAAAATGTACATCGAAGGGCATTGTGTCAATCAGCATAGGCGTCACACAGAAACAGTGTAACTCTTTAGGTCTATGAATAACCTTTGGGTTAATGGACGTTGGTAGAAGAAATTTTTAGAAGAAACGAGAAGTTCCCGGCAGTTCTGGAAGTGGTGCTCTGCTGTTGTTATTTATTAACTATAAATAAATGGGAAGGTAGACTACAACAGAGCCAGCAATCTGAATACAGTCAACTGAGGCAACCCGTTTCCCCATATAACGCGCACACACTACAGACACAAACATACTAAGCTAAAAAAAACATGAATGTCAACAAAAGAAAAAAATTCTGGAAGGACTCATCTCACGATGACTGTCGACGGTAATGCGATGGTAATGCGATGGTAATAGCAATAAAGCAATGTAGCGACGTATCATATTCCTGAAGTCACGTTTATTTCATACGTGTAGTGGTAATTCTGACTTTGGTTGCTTCGGCTCTATGCCACATACACCGGTATCGGCGCACTATGAAGTGGCACTCGTTTGCTAAAGTTGCAATGAGCACGGCGGCGTGACTACGACTGTACGGCTACGACGCAGTGCCGACGATAGAAAGACGAAAACGAAATAACGTCGATGGAACGGCAAAGGTGCTATGACGGGGAAGGTGTGACAACAACTAGATGATGATTTCTACATTATCACTAGAGGCCAGATTCTTAGGCACTAAAAATATATGTTTTAGGCGCCTAAAACAAGCACTTGTAGCCGCATTTTAGGATATAACCTGCTCGTAAACAATGACCTGTTTCATGTATTGAATGCGTATAGTCCATTTTCGAAGCAAGAACACTGACGTAGCATTCACTTGTGAGATTTGAAAGGCTGCAGCTTTACTGTGCAAGCCACCGCTTCACAGGGATTTGCTGGCAAGACGAAGGGCCGTTCTTTTGTCAATCCGCGTACTAGAGCCAACACGCTTGTCTTTGTCCACCTCTGTTGTGTCTGTGGTTTTTATTGCGCTAAGTTATCTGTTCAGTAATACATGAGGGATCGACGTTGGGCTAGTTGGTGTTCGGAACCTTCCTTATGAAGGCTCTCCGAACGCTCAGCATCAGCGACCCTTATTTGCTCCGTAGTGCGACCGAGTTGACTGACCCCTTCAAGGAGAAAAACGCAGGAAGCCTTTCGGGGATTTCCATCGAAATAAAAGACCTTTACTACACCCTGCCGCACGCCCCGCTGTGCCTTGTTGTACGGGAAGCCATTGACGTGGCCGGAAGCCTGAACTTCCAGAATTCGTTCGGGACCAGCATCGATAACTTTATTGAATTGTTGATGTGCTACGTGCAGTCCACTGTGATCACTTTCAACGAGGAAGCGTTTGTCCGGAAAAAGAGCATACGCATCGGTTCTTGTTCAGCGCCCGCGCTTAGTGACCTCCTTTTGGCAAGTTTGGACAGGTGTCTTGAAGCTGAACTATCCGGGTCCAACGTGCACTCTGTTTTTCGGTATGTAGATGATTTTCTAATTGTATTGAAGAAGGCAGAAGGTCACCTTGCTTCCAAGATGAAGACCATCTTCGCCGTTTTTGCCCGTGTGCTGTACGATTTTCGCCTCACCAGTGAGCTCCCAAAGAATCTAGAGTTGAGGTTTCTAGACGCTAACCTAACCTTTCTCGATGACCACATTTATTGGTACTACGCACCACGCTGAGCAAAAGGCCTGCTCCCCTTCAACTCCGCCCACCCAAAACTCGTTAAGCAAGCAATAGGGACCGCCACACTAAAAGAAAACTCCCTTTCAAGGTCGTGCATCCGCATGATTGACTCAAGCTTCAGAACTCAAGTAGGAAGACTGACTGATGGGAAATTTCCTGTCCCGCTAATACAAGACCTAGCGTAGACAATCCTGAAATCCATCTGAAAATGGTCGCAACATGGGCGGATTTCCCGCCACTGGTCAAGAACGAGCGTGATCCCCTACGTACACATTGTTTCTCACGGCATCAAGAAAGTCCCTCAGCAAGTAGGAGGTCCTGTCGTTTTTTCAAGCGCAAAAACAGGTTAGGCCGGCTACACACAACGTTACTAGACTAGGTTCAGTTGTCAAACTCTCCGTAGGTGCCGTACATCGCGGGTGCCCCCGTGTCTTGGTTTGCCACCAGAGGGCGGGAGCACCGCAGGTCGCTCTACGTGGGCGCAGCTCTGCGTTAGCGATGGGGTTCAGTTCCTACGACTTTACAACTTACGTACTCGGCAAGTGTTTTCACCGATGCGTTTTTAAATGTTTGTATAGTCTCGCGTTTAGGAGATTGATTATAAAACTTTACGTAGCTGTGAAAATGCTGCTGCGCTGCCCCAGAGTGCGCTGTGGAGTCCTTAGTCCAGGGCCGCAGCAGCCCCGGCCGTCCACTGCGCTCTATTAATCAGCTGTTGCTGATGAGTAACTGTAAGTAGCTGATTAGTAGTTGTAATCAGCTGTTGCTGCTTAGTACTAATCAATTATTAATGCGAACGCATGGTATGACTCATGAGGCGATGTTAGCGCGACCACACGATGGTCCAAAAAAGTCACGGGAGCCCAAGTGAATCCATCGAGGCAGTTCACGACGCCAGTTAAGGCAGCGTGGATTAAGCAATGAATTAAGCGCAGTTAATTAAGGCACAGTTAATTAAAATAGAGTCAAGGCACTCTAACCCACAACCATTGGGGGAACCTTTCGAACCCGCGACCGTTGGTGTCAATTAGGGCTATGTTAATTAAGGCCCAGTTGCTAAGATATCGTTAACGCACTCGAACACATGGCCTTTAGTGGGAATCCAACACACGACCTTTGGTGTTCATTAAGGCGAAGTTAATCAATGTAGAGATAATTAAGGCACATGTTTACTTACGATAGAGTTCATTACGACACTCGAACCCACTGGTCATTGGTGAGAGTTGAAGCCTCGACCTTTGGTGGTGTCAATGAATTACCTAACTAGGCGGATTGAATAAGTAATAAATTAATGAATTCCGCACGTTATTAATTAGAAGAAAAGCATTTAACTTAATTACCTAATTGGATGGCTTAAAAATTTATTTCGATATCTCCAAGCGACGGCAAACAACATTACCTTGGTTGTGTCCAGCTACGCGACTTTCGCATATGTTAAAACTGCCTGAAGTTAGCTGGGACACACGGCATATACACACTCTCAGCACTTCATTTCGGGATGAAAAAAAAACGAAGCTAGCACTATGTCCTTCATCAGAGCACCACATTCACGAGTGCAATTTTGAAACCTACGTGAGCTTCTCTCGCTTGCGAGCAGACTTGCACATTCAAAGTAGGTTCTCGCTGCAGGAATGGAGCATAAATATGCATTCACGTCACCAAATAAAATTGGATGATACGGCCCGTAAACTCTTCAAAACGCATGCGGCATTTAAAACGCACAAGAGTGTCGCAAAAATGCACCGAGACTGCAGCAAAACACGCATGTATACAGCGCGCCAAAACAGATAAACAACGGACAGTGCTTCGTCGCCCCGTCCGCGCCATGCTGGCCGAGCAAAGTGCGACAGCAGCGCCACGAGATGCGGGGATCGGTGGTGGGTCCACGCAGCCACGGGAGTTTGAAAACTGATCCTATTCTGGTAACGTTGGGCTACACAGACGTGTTAACCACGAAGGACCCAAAAAGAGTATATGCATACTGGGCACACAAAAACGGCCATAAAATGTACGGTTGGAGTTGTGTAAGAGATTCCGCTGTCCTGCAAGAAAACGTACATGGGGCGAACCTCAACGATCGCCTCAGAGAACACAAACACAACCTTCGCCAGAAGCAAGGGAGCAATTTGGCTCTACATTGGGGCAAATGGGCCTGCAAAGCAAACTTCTGTGCGTGTAGGGGGATTGGCAGATACCGACAGACTTACGCGTGTTTGATAGCCGAAGCACGCGCTGTTCACAAAGGAGGCGATGTATGCGTGAGCATGGCTTCGATAGCTTTAAGCACAAAAGATATCATATTCCTAGACCGCTCCTGAGGATGAGTCACCTTTATAAATATATGATTCCTCTTTCCTACACAAAAACTTTAATCAATCCCTTTTACCATTGACCATATTCTAGGCGCATGCGGGGTAGCTGCACCTGGTTTGTATATATCGCCATGTTGCAATAAAGACTACGTTGTTAGTCAGTGCTCATGTTGTCGTTCTTTCACTTGTCCTCGTCTTACGCGCGGTTTACCCCTTCCAAATACGCTTAATACGTTTGTCTTGACACTATGAGCAGGTATAGTATACATTCAATAGCCAAACTTATTTGCTTACACTGACGCATCAAGTGCAACAAACACGAAAACTACAAAATATGACAGGAAAGTGACTGAAGTGCAGGATAGTGCTGTGTGTGTAGGCAGACAATATTGCAGGGGAGCTGAGTTAGTTGCTGGTCTACTGCACAGCTCAGGTGAGCCGTCATTGGCAGATATATCTGCGCAACCACAAAAGAAGCTGAGTAGCCGAGAAAGGTGACCACTTAACTACAATCGGCAGTACTTCCAGTGAACCTTGCACGCTTCGGCCGAACGCACGCGCAGTGCAGTCTAGTCAATAGTCTTTCCAAGCAGCAGTCGGAAGTACAGCTTACTCAAAGCTGCACCTTTCTCGCTGAAATCCCCGCTTGCTCTATAACATGGATTTGCGAGCCTACTACCGAAGATGGATACTTTGGATGCCCTCTTTATCGGGCCATGCTAAACAGTCAATGTTAGGCAGATGGTGAAATGCCCTCGCAATCTTTGTCTGCGCAAGCGCTTATTTGCTAGGTCACATTGCCAGATGGGTTTGCCATTAGCAGCAGTCTCCGTTGTTGTGGCCAGGTCTTGTGGAAATAAATGAGAAAATTTGCTTTCGAAGCAATAAAAAATATAAAGTTGTAGTTTCACACGAAATACGAAGCATTGATACAAAAAGCGAAGTATTATACAATCTGAAGTAAATTTCGTAATTTCATATCGGCCGTGTAAAACATTCGCTTACTAACTAAATTACCAAATATGGTGTCACGCAGGCCCAGGCAAACCTGAACAGATCTGTCTCGATGACCGGAAACGCTCACTTTCACAACGCTGGCGTGATGAAGAGCGGCAGCAGCGACGAACGAATTCCCCTTCGTGCTTCCTGTACCTCATTTCAACGCGGGCTAGGTGCGCGTGCACACAGCATAAACGAAGGTACTAGCCATCTCTGCTCGCCTAGCCAGACATGGTGTTCTCATGCGTCCCATGTCTAGTCACGGCTGAGCCAGAAGAGGCGAAGGCGCACTTCCTCTCTCTTCCCAACCCCCTTGCGTGAGCGAGTAGACAGCGTGTATTACGCCAACATCCTTCTCGGCTCGCCCTCGCAAGCTTTTTCTCGCAAATGCAGCATATGGCTCCCAGGGTGCGATTTTACGGCATCTGGACTTTATGCGGAACCTCACGGTGACATCGTCGCTGACGGTGAAAGTTCGCTTGTAGTATCTATATAATTGCTATTGCAATAAAAAGCGCGCCAAAAAGCATTTTAAGTGGTAAAAGCAAAGAATAGGATGAGTAAAACGAGAACAAGGTAAAAGCGGGGGCCAACGTTTCGACAAGTGTATTTGTCTATTTCAAGGCGACATATGCTGTCCTCGGCACACCATACATACATACATACATACATACATACATACATACATACATACATACATACATACATACATACATACATACATACATACATACATACATACATACATACATACATACATACATACATACATATTAGCAAACATGAACACATCTCACTCGATAACCGCAAAAACTCGCTGTCAAAACGCTGCAGTGAGGAAACGCGGCAGCAGCAGCGAGCGAATTGACCTTCGTGCTGCCGCTCGCATCAACGTGAACAAAACCGCAAAAACACAGCGCAGCGCGGGCTCTGTACATGTCGCAGATGGCGTTCAAGATACAGCGGCCCGGACCGTCCCCAAGATACACGCGGCCGCCCGGGCCACCCGGAGTAGAGCGTGGCCCCTACCCACCCTCCCCCCGAAGCCTTGCGCGCAACAGAAGGTGGCGCGCTTACGGTCACCGGCCCACCTTTCCCTCGCACATACAGCATACGGAGCACGGCGACGATTGTATCGCCCTTGGGCTTTATACAGAATCTCATGGTGACTTCGACGACAGAAATGCGCCGTGATCGTGTCCATACAATTGCTTTCGCAATAATGAGCAATTATAGGCATTATAACGTCTCTGTCAAGCTACTTCTTAACCCATATATCGGGTTCATGCAACAAAAGGGAGGTCCATCGCGCGCGGTATGAAATAGGCATTTTGCTATAATCCGGTCTCTAATGTATGACAATGGTATAACAAATACAGGGCGAAGACTACGGCACGAGGACAATGGGATGACGACAACTGCATGAAGAGAATGGCGTGGCAACGGCATTATGTTGACAACCATATGAGAAAACGGGAATGGCTATGCTGGCACAACCACGACGACATGATCGAAGATTACAGTATGACAACGGATGCATGATAGCGTCCCTGTGACAACAACGCCATAACGACAGTGGCATGACTGCGGCGGCATAATCACGATTTAATGACGGCAGCATGATCACGATACAATGAACAAATAAGGACGTCGATGTGTCAACGAACGTGGTACACGATGATGGCATGACGACAATGGGATGACGATACTGAAGGGATGAGAATGGTGAAACGACAGCATGACGACGATGACATGATCACGAGGGTATGACGACGAATGCGTGAGAAGACTGTATGACGATGATTCAGAGACGACGATTGCATGACAACGGCGTGAGGACAATGGGATGACGACGACTTCATGATGACAATGGCGTGACGATGACTGTAATACTAAACCTTTATGAAGACGATGGGTGACGACGACAGCATGACGAGATTAGAAAGATGAAGTTGAAGTGATGATGATGGCACGGTGATGGTCTGACAATGGTGGCATGATAGCGACTGTCTGACGAAGAAGGTGATGACAAGAGCAGCATAATCACGATCGAATGACAATAGTATGATTGCAATACACTGACGAGAGAAAGACAGAGAGAGAGACAACTTTATTTTTATGGAGTACTGAGAGGGCTGGATCCCCGTGGTAGATGGAGCCTTCAGTCCAAGTACCCAGCGGCGCTGGCAGCTCTTTCGGCTCTGGTGATAGCTTTCGCTAATCTTCTAATGTCGAGCTGATCAGCACCATCTCCCACTGCTTTGGGCCAACCCCGCTACACCTGTCTGTCACGTGACGTCTCGAAAACCGCGAAAACTGATATGATATTGGCATATGATATGATATGATATGATATGATATGTATATGATATGTTTTGTGCACACTGATTATGCATGATTAGACCGAACGAAAAAATAATTATTATTTCTGATGCAATGCTTTTTTCGTCGTTAGCCCTCTGCTATTGGTCAAATGTTTTCTGGCTGCGCCCACTTCCCCTGTCTGTAATGCGATGTCACAAAACCGCGACAGCTCACCATGTCAATGTGACGTGTACGCCGAGCAAAACTGATTTTCTCCTGAATTGCCGGAGACTGCCCCGTCCCGGAAGGAATAGAAGATGGCTGCCCACCGATCGCTCTGGCACTGGCTACTCGTAACTGCATGGATTTGTTTGCGTGAAACAACATTTTTCGTAGCAGTATAACGTTATTCAGCCCTTTCGGCACGTACACGACATCCCTCTGCCAACTCTGCTGATGGTCCGTTCTGGTGGTATTTTGAACCTTCCGTGGCATACCGCCGAGATTTTCCACCAATCACCGCAAGCTAAGTGCAGGGAAGTGGACCAATCGCAAACGTTGGCACCACCTTTCTAAGCCGGTTATCTAATTTCACTGTGCTGGCTTGGCCCCACTGAAACGCTCTGCACTTGAGCGTGCTCCTCACCTCTTGTCAGCCAATTAGGTAGGAAAAACTGCTCAATGTAAGCAATGCTATCCTCTTTGAAAGCAAAAACGTTACCTCCTATAAACGAGGAGCGCATTTGATTGGACTTTTCAAACAACGCTGTGGGTTACCGCCCGATGCTTGCGTTCTTGGTTACGCAAATATGACGTCAGGAGATTGGAATAAAAGCAGATTCGAACAGCTTTATGTTATAGTGCCCCTATTAAGATCTTTTGGTGGAAGGTTCTGGGTGCGGCCGATTGCAAGCCTGTCCTGCATCTCCGTAGCGGATGCCACGTTTCTCCCGTCACGACGCCTGAAGACATTGCGCCGTCTACGCAGTACACGCCAGCTCCGTCAGTGACCATTCTTTCGCCTCTTCTCGACCCCAGCACAGTCTGCGGTACGGACACCACTGACGTAAAAGATAGGCTCGTGTTATAGGAGCGCGTCAGAGATCACAGTAGGTGGGACAAGACGATGGTGTATGCCAACATATATTTTTATGTATGGGCTACAGCAAGCGCCAGGTTTAACACACCTGAAGAAGAACTGACAAGTTGGGACGTATGAAAGCAAAGTTATACGCGACTGGTTTGGCTGATCAGTTGCACTACAGCTTGCAGCGAGACAAGAACTCGCGTCAAGAGCTCAGTCGTTTACGGAACCCCATACATCACGTATATTGAAGACGTGTTAACCCTGCGCCGCAAAGTTGACAAAGACATGCCGGGGGCAGACAAGGTCGGGCGTGTGTTAAAAGGCATAACTGAAGATGCCTTCAGCTTGCTCCTCTGTAAGAACTGCTCCACGGTTGAGCCCATTGTCGCTGAATGACGGTGGTTCAAACAGGCTAAAAGCAGACGGATTATTCAGCTCTTTGACCCCCTCCCTAATACCACTGCAACTTCCTCATGCGACGATCCGCTGACACTTCAGCTCTCAATTTCTGACAACCTCGGAAGCACTGTCCGCTATGGCTACCGCCACTTACCAGACCCATGTGCACGATGATCTTGCAACCATATTTCTTATTCAAGCCGTCTTGCGTCAAAAGGTTGCCAATATGGGCGTTCTACTTCCACGTACTGCCATTCACACCCCTCACGCCATGTGTCCCACTCGTCATAATAATCAGCACCACGACGCCCCAGCAGTTGCTGCTGCTTAGGTTCCCCGTTTCCCACCACACCACAGAAATCCTTATGAATGGCGCACGCCCCACGGTAGACCGATCTGCTTCTCTCGCTCTCGCGTAGGCCATATTTCCTGCCACTGTCGCAGCCGACGGTATTCCCAACCCAGCTTTCATGATGACCGCCATCAGTTCTCTGGACCTTGCCGTTCGTCTTCACGTTCAGACCTACTGTACACTGAAGTCACCGTTCAAAGAGACTGGTCAAGCCGCTTGCCGTCACATCAGGGTCGTCAATCGCGCTCACCACAAAGGTGCTGCTGTCCGTCCACTGCTTACTCCGGACACTTGTCGGGAAACTAGACAGTGCACTTTCCGGAGGTGAAACTGAATTGATGACCCGTACCGAATACGGGGTACGGGGCAGAAAACTGAAGGCTTACGAAAAGGGTTCTACTTAAATTGAAGACGACGCAACGAGCTATGGAAAGAAGAATGATAGGTGTAATGTTAAGAGATAAGAAAAGGGCAGATTGGGTGAGGGAACAAACGCGATTTAATGATATCTTAGTTGAAATCAAGAAAAAGAAATGGGGCATGGGCAGGACACGTAATGAGGAGGGAAGATAATTGATGGTCATTAAGAGTTACAGAACTGATTCCAAGGGAAGGGAAGCGTAGCAGAGGGCGGCAGAAAGTTAGGTGGGCGGATGAGATTAAGAAGTTTGCAGGGACAACATGGCCCCAATTAGTACATGACCGGGTTGTTGGAGAACTATGGGAGAGGCCTTTGCCCTGCAGTGGGCGTAACCAGGCTGATGATGATGATGACCGAAGAACGTCTGCCGAGCGTTAAGTCAAGCCGCAACTTGCTTGGTGTTTTGTTGAAGGGCTGACCGTTACCGCTCTTATTGACACTGGGGCTCATATTTCTGCAATGAGTGCTGCGCTCCGCTAGCGACTAAAAAATGTCCCTACGCCAGCCGTGTCTCCTAGAGTTCGTGTAGCTGACGGAAGCCGAACAGCCCTTTTTGGTATGTGCACTGCTCCCATTGCTGTTGCCGGCCACCACACTTATCTTCACTGTTCTCAGTGATTGTCCAAACGATGATTGGTTCTTTGTGATTATCCAGTGATGTCATTCTTGGCATCGACTTCTTGACCGCTCACTCAGCCCTCATCGATTGCTCCACCGGTGCTCTACAGCTCGAATTGCTTTTGTGCCCTGATGTCGCCTTTGTAGGTCACCCTCAACTACGTTCCATAGATTTTCTTCGGCTTCCACCTCAAGCTACCACCTGTGTACTTATGTCGCCGTTCCCGTCACTCCCTGCTGGCGATTATGTAGTAGCTGCGCTTACAGATCTAATCCTCGCCCGCAACCTCAATCTTCCGCACGTTATTGTAGCTGTTGCCAACAAGAGAACATTCCTCTCTGTCACCAACTTCTCGACTTCCACCCAAGTTCTTCCTCAAAGGATCTCACTCGCGGAGCTTTCTCCCTTGGACGACTCCACAAGTTCTTCTTTCGCCCCTGACACTAATCCTGCAGCCCTACCTTCCACAAGCGCGCCAATTAAGGAATTTGTTGACAAAATGATATCTCCGGGCCTTCGAACTTCCCAAATCGAAGCACTTCGCGTTGTTCTAACGTTCTGCCTCGATATCTTCGACGTCGACGGTCGTCCTTTGGGCCGAACAGATGCAACCCACCGTATTGAAACTGGCGATACCAGTCCTCTTCACCGACGTCCTTACAGTATGTCTCATTCTGAACGCCAAGTCATGCAGATGGAGGCAGAGTAAATTATTGCCAAAGTCGTTATAGAGCCTTCATCCAGCTTTTTGGCATCACCTGTCGTGCTTGTTAAAATGAAGGTCAATAGCTGGTGATTTCGCATCGATTATCGCCATGACAATCGAATCACTAAGAAGGGCGTTTATCCTCTACTACAAATAGATGATGCGCTTGACTGTCTTAATGGTGTCAAGTATTTCTCATCACTCGACCTATGATCTGGATATTGGCACATTTCTGTCGATGGCCACGACCGTGAAAAGACCGCTTTTATAGCCCCTGATGGCCTATACCAATTTAGGGTCATGGCTTTCGGGTTGTGTACTGCTCCTGCACAACTCTTGAGCGCATAATAGGCTCGCTTCTACGCGGTTTTAAATGGTCGACCTGCTTTGCTACCTGGACGATGTTATTGTTTTCTCCTCCATGTTTGAAAGCCACCTGCCTCGTCTGTCGGCCATTCTTGACGTTTTTCGCCGCGCTGGTTTCTTCTTGGCCACCTTGTCGACGCTACCTGTGTTCAACCAGAACCTGCCAGAGTTCATGCTGTCCGCGAGATTCCGGTTCCGCCTTCTTCTCAAGAGGTCGGCAGTTTTCTTGGGCTCTGCTTTTATTTCCCGAGATTTGTCAGTAACTGCGCAGTCATTGCCTGACCACTCACTGACCTATTCAGGAAGATTGTTGTCTTTACTTGGCGTGCAAAACGAGCGAACGCCTTTATGGCGCTGATATCTGCCCTCACATCACCACTAGTGCTGGCTCACTTTGACCCGGCCGCAAGAACAGAGCTTCACAACGACGCAAGTGGCTGGCGCATCGATGCTATCCTTGCTCAAGTACAGATGGCGAAGTCGTGTCAAAGCGTACTCCAGCCGCCCACTTTCTCCATCGAAACAAAATTACTCGATTATTGAGCGGGAGTGCCTAGCTCTCGTTTGGGCTATCGCAAAATTGTGCCCATCCTTATACTAGTCGCCCTTTCACAGTTGTTACAGATCATCATGCGCTCTGTTGGCTGTCAACCCTTAAAGATCTCACGACAAGGCTTGGCTGTTGGGCATTACGACTGCAGGAGTAAACGTTATCTGTAGCCTACAAATCTTGAAAGTTGCACAAGTATGCCGACTACTGGCCCACCCAGATGCACCAAATCACAAGCTGACGCCTGCGTCTTGGCCATCACTGACTTTCTTCATGAGGCTGACGAACAGCGCCATGATCCATTGTTTCTCGCCCTCATTGACCATCTTCGATCTGGCAATGCCGTTCTTTCAGTCAGTATGTTCTTGCTTCAAGACGTATTGTACCGGGGCAACATGCACCATGATCGCGAGGAAGTTCTCCTCGTCGTTTCGCATCATCTGTGCAGGAATGTCCTCACGCAATTTCATATTGCTCCAACCTCTGGACATTTAGGCGAGGCCTTTATTTAGGCGAGGACATCTGGCGTGGCCTTTATCGCTCCGTTCTCCCGATATGTAACAAATTTTGGCTGGTGACAGCGTCGGAAGCAACTTACAACACTCCCTGCGTGTCGCCTTCAAACAATTGAAATCCCTATCGAGCCGCTTTATCACGTGGAGCTGGACTTGCTAGGCCTCTTCCCCACATCGACCACGGGGAACAAATGGGTTTCGGCTGCGACAGGTTGTACCAAGTGATACGCAATCACTCGAGCACTGCCGACCAGCTGCGCCGACTGATGTCGCTGATTTCTTGCTCTAGGACATCATCCTTCAGCATGGCACAACTTGTCAGCTACTCACAGGCCGTGGTCGCTGCGTTTTGTCTCGCTTGGTTGACAACATTCTCTGCTCGTGTGCTGCTCATCATAAGTTTGCCACTTCGTATTATGCCCAGACTAACGGCTTTGCTGAACGTCTCAATCGTACACTGGCCAACATGCTTTACATGCATGTTTCAGACGATCACAGTGATTGGTACATTGCTTCGCCTTCGCCTAGAATTCATCCCGTCATGAAACAGCTGGCTCTCACCCTTTCATTTTCTGTCTGGCGGTGACCCCCTTTTGCACTTCGACACTATGCTTCCGTGTGATTCGGCGTCAACCACTTCATATGCTCATGGCGCCATCGCCCGTGAGGCTATCGCACACACGATAGCTGGCGATCGACTCTTTTCATCACAGGTCGCACAAAAGTCCTTTTATGATCGTCGACACATAGATGCCTACTTCCCCCCAGGTTCTCTCGTCCTGCTCTGGCTCCCACCTCGTCGTGTTAACATTTGCGAGAAGCTGCTGTCACGCTGTGTAGCACCCTATCGAGTCCTGCGCCAACTGACGTCGGTCACCTATGAAATATCTCTGCTGACATCCAAATCATCGGCTGCCACACCACCAAGCGACATCATGCATGCTTACAGCCACAAGCTTTACAACTGCAAGCATCATAGCAAGCACCGGGACGGTGCTTCGTCCGCCGTGGGTTGTCACGGTTGAGCGATGAAGACGACAACGATGTAGGCATGACTGAACGCTCGAGTTAGCCGGAACCCTGTTTTTGTGCTGCGTAGCTTAAAACTAACCAGCTACTGCCGATGAAATACTCCTCGTAATAGTATCTATAACCCCGACATGTCCTACCCGTCATAAACATTCTTTAACATTAAACGAACTCTCATTTCATACGGAAAGTCCTAAGTGTTCATATTTTCCCTCAATGGCTCGTGGATGGAAGAAGCTGGATTCTTCCATTATAAACAGCCAAACATTTCCTATTATTTTATCATTAGCTGAAAAATAATTACATGTCTCACAATTATGACCTACCAGTGTTATTATTTTTCCTGCGCAACTTATTGTATGCATAACCCTAACTTGTACTAGCGATACCTAAAATGGGCCCTATGGTTTATCACCACTTTGTTTGACCATAACATTATTACAATATATTATTTTCTGTTATTTCTGCTTACCGTACTCCTTAACTATGCTTGTTGTCTATATATTTTGTGTAATCACATTTGTACTCATATACATGTTATGTGTTATGATTACTTTTGTACATGCCCTTCCTGTTATGATCCCCAATGGTATCGATGATACTAACAAATAAGTAAATAAAAAATAAAAATAAATAACTTGACAGCGTCACCAAGAAGTAGCAAGTTTTTCGATGGCGAAGACATAGGAAGGACTTTCCTCTTATTAGGTAGCAGCTCTCGCAACTTGTCCCTCAAAGAAACAATGGGGTGATCCTGCAGCAAACAGTGTACAGACGACTTTAGGGCCGAATGTCTCGCTTTGTCTGTCAATAGACCCTCAAGCGCTTCTTGTAAAACCTAACCTGCCACCACATTTCCGATTGTAGAAGGAAACCAGCTCTTCTGGAGGTTTCACTTCACAGGCATGCAAAAAAGAGTAAATAGTCAAACATATCTCGCGACCTGTTGTGATTATTCATGCCACACCAAACATGTGCAGTTCAGCAAGCGCCAGAAAGTTTGAGCAACCACACAGCTGAGTAAAACATCTCAGGAATGTTTCAAATTGTCAAGCTACGCAGAAGACGTTGTCCCCAGACACAATGATAGCCACTGTCAAACCGCCTTACCCCTGAAAGTGGAAGGCAGCATTCGAAAAAAATCCGCCTCTTCAAGGAGAAGTTTAAACCTTTCCTTACAATAGGTCGCGGGATCGAATCCCGGCCACGGCGGCCGCATTTCGATGGGAGCGAAATGCGAAAACACCCGTGTACTTAGATTTAGGTGCAAGATAAAGAACCCCAGGTGGTCGAAATTTCCGGAGTCCTCCACTACGGCGTGCCTCATAATCAGAAAGTGGTTTTGGCACGTAAAACCCCATAATTACATTATAATTTCCTTACAACCATATATTTGAAAAAGCCCGGGCCGGAAGTAGTAAAGCAGTGATCTTACTCAGCATCACAAATGAAGAGTCATTGCACGTTTACAACTCGTTCTTTGCTATGGAGGAAACACTGAATATTTGCAAAGTGTACTGCGAAAACATGAAAAATTGTTTATTGACCAAGGAGATTATGAGTACTCAAGGCATGGGTTCCTCCTTGGGACGAAAGATGAAGCAGAACATCTCATCGATTTTTGCGTGAGTTCACGAAGCAAGTAGTGAAATTTTGGTGACCAAGAGGAGTCGATCAGTGATAATAGGTACACACATGCACACATTACCCGCCATCGTTGTTTACCAGCTTTGTTTTGCACTGCTAAGCACGAGGTAGCCAGGTCGATTTCCGGCGTCGGCGGCCGCATTTCCATCGGGGCGTGTGTCCCGTGCGTGCATTGGGGGTGCGTTAAAGATCCCCAGGCGGTCAAAATTTATCCGGGGGTTTGGGGGCGTAAAACCTCAACACACACACACACACACACACACACACACACACACACACACACACACACACACACACACACACACACACACACACACACACACACACACACACACACACACGCACGCACACACACACACACAGACACAAAGAAACTCACACAAAAGCTACTCAGAGAAAACGGCCTCACGTTGAAGTAAGGTGAACCAATTTACAGATAAACAGAAATTTTCAAACCACAGAGTGCCTCTTGGACAAAGACAGGCGCGTAGGTGGACTACACCTGCAAATCAGATTATGAAAAAGCAGTATGGCCAAGATGTTGCCAAGGCGGCAGGGTAGACGCACCAAGACAGTGTCCTGCATACAATAAATCATGCTATGCATTCACGTAAATGGATGAAACATTTCACAGGTTATTACTAAAACGAACATGTGAGTCAGGTTTAAGTAGAAATAATTGTTGAGTGTGATACGTTCAACCTTGTTGTCTAAAGAATTCACGGTGGTACCACGCTCGGTAGCACAACTTCAGGGAAGATATGCAACCATTAAAACAAGAATATACTGTTGAGCAAGTTGGTTGTACATTATGATATTTCCAGGCAAAGACGGATCAAAATAAGAGATTACACATGGCACGGCTGCGGCGTCATTGCGGCGCCGTTTGTAACGACTTAGTCGATGTCCGATGTGCTCATGCCGGAGCGCTAACACACTTTACAACGTTGTCAAAAGTGGACGCTGCAAGAGAGCTTCGCCATCTGGTACGTAAGGGCACATTGGAACACTGAAATATTCCTGGGAACTTGCTACAAACATCTCTTACACAGCCTCGATCCGTCTTTACGAATGAAGTTGCTGCAAAATATCGCATGTTATGGTCCAACACTGCTCTCTCGGCAATGGATCGAAGTAGCCTTCACTAAATCATACTGCCATCTCAATGAAATACCTGGCATTTCATACGTGCCCTCTGCACCTTTAAAAAGACTATTGACCAACTCCCCTGAAAATGTTATGGCTTCGAAGATTATCTGGTGTGCCTTGGGCAGAATGAACAATTGGCCTTTTTCCGAAGCAAAGGTACAAGGAGGAGGGGTGGCGGTCTTACTTATCATTGGCCCAGAAAGTCACGCAAGTGCATCTACAGTGTCTGAAAGAAACGTACTTCAACACTGAACTATGGACAGGCTCTGTCTTGTCTAGTGCATGTGACTACTGTGAGCACTTGTCTCATCTTTCTCGGTTTCTTTCACCCCACATCCCCTTCTCCATGTTATTAGAGTTGTCGGCCGATCTCGCCGCTGCTATCCAGTTGTCAGAGTTGTCGGACGATCTCGCCACTGCCACCAGTTGTAGGAGTTCAGGACGATCTCACCGCTGCCACCATTTGTAAGGGTTATAGGTCGTAGGGAGGAACTAGGCGTACAGAATTTATTTACAGTATTTACATTTTAAACAAGAGATACATTCGACAGTCTAGCGTGACTCCCAAATGGAGCACGCAAGACGAGTATACAGCACACAGCTTACGAGCACGATGACGAGTACATTGACGAGCACCTTCTCGAGCACACTCTAGCAGCGACAAACAGCTGCTTATAAACACTCTGTGCTCCCTAGATCCCTAGGTGAGGGAAAAACGGCAGTTCACCGCTGATTCGCAGCGTCAAACGTCAACGCAGTCGACCCGCCGGTTGTCCATTATCTTGAGTCTTGAAAGGCGCGTCGGTTCCCCGAGCTGACCCCCGCAGCGCGGCCACCGCTTGCCCATTGTCTTGCGCCCCTAAATTCCAGAGCTGCCTTTCTCCTGTAGTCGCCACGAGTGTCAGCAGACTGTGACAGATCCTGGGGCCCACGTACCGCAAAGCACCCTTTTGTTAGGGAAGCTCTTCTTGCTGCCTAGAGAGACCATGAAGACCCGGCAAATCAACCAACAATACGTTGGGCGCCAAAGGTGGCCCGCCCTGCTGCCGTCACCGATTCTCCGAACGAGGCGCATGGTGGATTAACGCTGCCGTAGTCCGCAGTTCTCTGAAGGAAGTTCATGGTCGGTTAGCGCTGTCGTCCTCGCTGGTTCTCTGAAGGGCGCCACCACCGCGGGTCGATCGAAGCACGTGCAGCGGGCTGAAATAGCTTTGCAGAGCAGTAACCCTGCAGGCCGATCGTAACAATGTGTACAAAACTGACTGGATGAAGTGTAATTCACTTTCCTACATTTCCTTCGCCTTCGGCCTCTTTCTCTTGGTTCTGTCACTGTGCTAAGAAAACAGCAATTTTAATAACTTCTTGTCCGTTTCGCGAGACAGTGTTGAAACGAGCTAAAAGCGGAGTCTTCTAACTTTATAAACCTCCTGTAATATTCTAATCGGCATCCGTGGTTTCTACACAAACCGTTTTCCTTACTTTATGTGTGCAAAAAATGTCTCCAAATGTGGATGGCTTCTACATACCGCATAGTTAAAACTTGTTTTGCCCAAATTACGAAAGGGTTTTCGGCCGCGAGAAATAGTACCACTGTTGTGGGATGTAGGCCTTCGGGCATATTTTAAGGCTGACCTCTGTGAATAGTGAATAACTGCGCCATCCCATAGAAACAGCGTTTCTTTTCAGCTCGCCAGACATTGACGCCAGACGCTGTGTTGAAGTTTCTAATTCCTGTAATTGTGCTGTCATGTTATTTGCCTTAAAAGTACACATTTCATTGGAATCAATGTATTTGAGCTTTATGTTTCTTCAATGATGTCTTGTGTACAAGAATGGATACTTGAGAGACGGTGCTGAATGGCACAGTGCTTTACTTTCAAAAATTTTATTTGAGAGATGTGATAAGTGTCGACCATTTTACTTTCCAGACATCACACATTCCTACGGCATTCAACAAAAAAATGAAAACAACAAATGAATGAAACCTATGACCTGCACGTGCGCTAGAGATAGCTGAGCTCTATCGCAGTGTTGGCTATCGAAAGGGTACATACTGACGCATGCATTACCTGCTCGGCCTATCTTCTTTCCTCAAATATCTCGCGCGGGCGACGATCGCGTTGTCTAACAAAATGGCACTCATCAAAAAGCGCGAAGCAACCGCATTCTTTGCAGTGGGCTGTAAAGCATGCGGTTGTAATTGTGGATTGTAATGAAGCTCTATAAGCCCGTTCACACATCGGCCGGACTGCTCAACACGCTTATCACATGACAGCGAAATCTCGTAAACCACATTATCCACACATTCCATAAATGTTTTCAGGTTATGTAAAATCGTATGCAAGTACTCGATGATGACGATTTTTCCTCTTTCCTGAGGTAGGTCATGTGAGCCTTCAATTCTGCCTCCGCAGAATCTTGTTAACAAGTTTTCAGCTACTGAAACTTGCATTTTCATTGGGTATCCTGCGTCAATCAAGCGCCCCGATTTCTGGCAGCAGCTGTCCATCATTTTGCGCGGGCAGGATTTTTTGGTTGCTTTATTAAATCACAGCTTAACATTGCTACACTTAGAAGCTTAATGGAAATGCGCTGAATCCGTGGACACAAGCTGCTTGTGGCTGCTCGTTTGATACTTACAACAAATACCATCGTCATAAAAGAACTTCAAATCAAGAAATCTTATTTCTCCGTAGTCTGGGAATTTCTCTGCACTTCAAGAGATTTAAAATGCTCTCGGACAGCAGTTAGCACAATAAAAGCGTCAGTGTCGAAGGTGTTGGCATCACTACGAAGAAATACTAAAAAAGACAGCAGGCTTGAGCGATTCCTTCGGCTCTGAGGTTATTTACTGTGATAGCAGCATTCTACCACCTTGAAGACCACCGGCGCATTTTTGTTTGCCTGCTTTTAAAGCGATAGCTGTCCTTGGCTCCTCCCCTCCCCCTTTGTGGTTCGTCAGTTTCTGGCCATTTACTGGCAACTTGAGACACTGGATTTCACTAGGTGCTACAAGGCGCCGCATTATAAGTACCAGTGAACGAGCCTAGATAACCCTGGTATGGTGACCGAGTAGTATGACCCCGTCTGTTCTGCGTAACAAAAAATTTACTGAACCTGAACCTGAACCTGAACATACAATGTCGGCTCAAAGGCATATCTAAAGAACACCGATCTGTTAATGGAATAGTTAGTTATATATAACGTATTCTTTTATCTGCTTTTTTGATTTAGCCACTCGATATGTGCCATTGTGTGTGTGTCCGTTCTTGGTCAATCCTCCAGAATGTCCCACTACGATTATTTCATAAAGCTCATCAAACTAGACCAGAGAGAGAAGGGAAGAAGGAAAGGCAGGGAGGTCAACCAGACTGAGTCCAGTTTGCTATCCTGCACGTGGAAAGGGGAATGGGAACTGAAAGAGAGAGAGAGAGAGAGAGAGAACTTAGGTGTAGGATGTCTATAGTCGGGCACTCAAGTCTGCTGCCTTCAGGTAGTGAAAAAGCGCTCGAACTGCTTTCTGCGCTAATGAACTGCGAGGCCAGGCTCCCAAGATCTTCGCTTCCGTAAATAGCCTGTCATCCAGTCTATTCAAGGCACACTGGAGAGCCTCACGTTGATTATCGAAGCGAGAACAGTGGCACAGAAGGTGACGGATGGTCTCTTCACACTTGCACTTAGCGCACATTGGTGAATCCGCCATTCCAATACGATAGCTGTAGGAGTTGGTGAACGCTACTCCTACCCACAGCCGACACAGCAGTGTTGCGTCACGTCGTGGAAGATTCGCTGGTAATTTAAGTTTCAGTGATGGGTCGAGGCTGTGTAAACGACACTTAGAGTTCTGTGGTGTATGCCAGTAACTTAACGTGACGGTACGAGCGAGACTACGAAGCTCTCTTGCAGCGTCGACTCTCGATAAAGGTATACGGAGTGTCGGTGAGCCAGCCTAGTGTTGCGATTCGCCTGCGACACGTGGTTTTGCCGGCGCGACTGCGGCGGGGCGGCAGACATTTTGGCCCGATCGTCGTCGCCGCAACACTCATCGCCAGGTGTTTCCAGGCGCGACTGCGGCGATGCGACCGCCTAGGGATCATCCTCGCATTCCAGTCATTGTGCCCGAAACAGGCGATGCCAAAGCAGGGATCTCATTCCAGTTATTGGGCCCGAAACAGGCGATGCCAAAGCAGGGATCTCGTTCCAGTCATTGTGCCCGAAACAGGCGATGCCAAAGCAGGGATCTCATTCCAGTTATTGGGCCCGAAACAGGCGATGCCAAAGCAGGGATCTCGTTCCAGTCATTATGCCCGAAACAGGCGATGCCAAAGCAGGGACCATCTTCTCATTACAGTCATTGTGTCCGACCGGCAGCGCCACGACAGGGTGCTACGAGATCGTGCTCGACATGGTGCTACGGCATCGCTACGACAGTGTGCGTCACCATTAGCCCATTGTACATTCACGTGCTCGTCTTTTGAGGGGTTCCTTCTTGCCCTCAACTGCGAGAGTATAAAAACAGCTGCCCCCGGACGCCAAAAGGAGGGCTCCGATTTCTTCTGTTGAGTGAAGTGCTCTCCCGTCTCTCTACTTCGGTCAAACCTGACCGCCAACTCTTTGCGATGTTAAAATAAACAAGTTGTTTCGTTGTTACCAGTCGACTCATGCTTTGCCGGGACCTTCGGATGCTCCCAGTTGTACCCCAGGCCGCCAGGCCAACGCTACCCTTGGGGCTGGCGACCCAGGTACAACCACGGGCGTCAGCGCCGAGTTCCCAACAGATCGTACCAGCAGTCGGATCCAAACATCTGGTTGGCAGCGGTGAGATCGCCTACGACTTCAAACAACTGTCTGCCAGCGGCGAGATCGCGACAACGGAGGCCAGCAGCGAAGAGATGCAGTTGACTGTATGCTGAGCAGCTCATCGACGATCCGGGAGCAGTGCAACGAGCCCTGTGTGACGACTGGTTGCCTGCAGCGGAACGACTGCGCGGAATTCCTGCCTGCGAGGTTTGGTGAGTGCGGGACTTTCTTCTTCTGAGCTTTGCCAGGCTTTTTGTTAGTGTCAGAAACAGAGCTGGTAATTGTGGTTGTCGTTGCTGCCGGGTTAGTTTGCGGCAAGACAATAGTAAGCAGTAGAGAAAGCAGCATTCAGAGCAGCCATGGATTTGAAGTCGTTGCGCAAACCGAAATTGTTGGAGCTTGCAAGAGAGTTGGGTCTGGATGTCTCAGACAAACTAAGAAAACCTGAACTGCTAAAGGCTATTCTTGAGTTAGAGGCTGAGGATGACGAGCTGTCGGAATGCCTTGAGACTATTGAAGAGAGGGAGACTGCAAAAAGACAGGAGCGCGAACTTAAAGAACAAAAAGAGAAAGAAAAAGAAGAGCGTGACCATCAACACGCTTTGGAAATGAAGCGTCTCGAGATAGAGATGGAACGCGCTCGTAATGGAAGTCAGGCACACGGTGCAGGAGAACG
This sequence comes from Dermacentor variabilis, assembly GCF_050947875.1. Classification (NCBI taxonomy): domain Eukaryota; kingdom Metazoa; phylum Arthropoda; class Arachnida; order Ixodida; family Ixodidae; genus Dermacentor; species Dermacentor variabilis. The sequence goes on from NC_134568.1 coordinate 165,754,782, forward strand.
CGTATTGTTCAAAATGACTGACCTAATGCGGCCGTTTAAGCTTGGAGAGGACATTGGTTTGTTCCTGGTTAACTTTGAGCGAACGTGCGAGAAGCAGGGGTTCTCTCGGGAAACGTGGCCACAGCGCTTGCTCACTTTGTTACCCGGCGAGGCGGCCGACGTAGTCGCTCGCTTGGATAGAGAGGAAGCAGAGGATTTCGACAAAGTAAAATCGAGTCTGCTAAAAAAGTACCGGCTGTCTGCGGAGGCGTTCCGTCGGAAGTTTCGGGAAAATGAGAAAGGCAGAAGTGAGTCATATACAGAGTTTGCGTATAGGCTTATGTCGAACATGCAGGAGTGGCTCAAAGAAGAGAAAGCGTTTGGTGACCACGATAAAGTTCTGCAGTGCTTCGGGCTAGAACAGTTTTATAGTCGGTTACCGGAGAACGTGCGATACTGGGTCTTGGATAGGCCAGACGTTTGTACGGTGGCTAAAGCCGCTGAGCTAGCCGAGGAGTTTGTGACGCGTCGGGCTCGCGGAGCTAAGGACGGTCAAAAGGGTGAATTTGGCTCGAAGTTTGAGAGGCCGAAGTTCACACCCATGAGAGCAAAGGGGAACACGCGTAGTGCGGATGCGAGTGGAAGCAGTGCGACCGAACCTAAGGAGACGGCGGCAGCCGAAGCCGAACGCAGAAAGCGGTTCGAGATGAGGCAAGCGCGCGTTTGTTATACGTGCCAGAAGCCGGGTCACTTTTCGGCGCAGTGTCCGGAAACAACACCAAAAGTTGTGTTCTTTTCAATAGGCAGCACTGACGAGAACATGAAGCTTCTCGAGCCTTACATGCGAGACCTCCTCGTGAACGGGAAAGAGTGCCGAGTGCTTCGCGATTCTGCAGCTACGATGGATGTAGTTCACCCGTCTTATGTAGAACCCCATATGTTCACGGGCGAGTGCGCATGGATCAAGCAAGCCGTGGAAGCTCATAGCGTGTGTCTGCCGGTAGCAAAGGTGCTTATTGAAGGACCTTTCGGAGCGCTTGAGACGGAGGCGGCAGTGTCATCTATGCTGCCACCCCAGTACCCGTACCTATTTTCAAACAGGTCCGATCACCTCCTGCGCGAGAAGGGGCTTTTGTTTGGTGAAGCTAGTGTTCAGGCCTTAACCAGATCGAAGGTTCGGGAGCTCGCTGCAAAGGCGGTAGTTGCGGGGCCGACGTTATCAAACAACGAAAAAGGGTCAGAGGCGCAGCAAGCTGATATTCAGAGCACGCCCGAACTGAATAAAATTGAGTCTGTAGCGTTGAAGGCGCCAGATACTGGAGAGGAACCGCCCGACACGGGAAAGTTAGAAGAGCTATCTACAGATTTGCTCATCGCGCCTACGTCAGACGGACTTGATAGGTTGCTAAGAGTCAGCCGGTCGGCTTTGATAGCCGAGCAAAAAAAGGATGGCAGCCTGGAAAACGTGCGCTGCAATGTCAAAGAAGGTATCGCCAGGAAAACTGCGCGTTTTGTGGAAAGAGGTGGAGTCCTGTACCGGAAGTATCTAGACCGCCGAGGAGTGGAGTTCGATCAGCTGGTCGTGCCTCAATGCTATCGTCAGGATCTGTTGCGCTTGTCACACGGGGGTTCGTGGTCCGGACACCTAGGAGTTAAGAAAACTAAGGACCGTCTCTTGCAAGAGTACTATTGGCCAGGGTGTTTTCGGGACGCAGACCATTTCGTGAGGACATGTGACACTTGTCAGCGGGTGGGCAAACCAGGGGACAAATCGAGGGCGCCGTTGAAATTGGTACCTATCATTACGGAGCCTTTTAGACGGCTCGTTATTGATACAGTGGGACCTCTGCCGGTAACAGCCACGGGGTACAGACACATTTTGACTGTGATCTGCCCAGCGACAAAGTTCCCTGAAGCAGTGCCGCTTAAAGAACTCAGCTCAGTTGAGATAGTTAACGCACTACTGTCCATATTTGCGCGAGTTGGTTTTCCTGCAGAAATTCAATCAGATCAGGGCACAGTGTTTACTAGCGCTTTGACGACAACTTTTCTCGAAAGGTGTGGGGTAAAGCTGTTACACAGCTCAGTGTACCACCCACAGTCGAATTCCGTTGAGAAGCTCCACTCCGTCATGAAGCGCGTGTTGAGAGCCTTGTGTTTTGAACATCAAACTGACTGGGAGCTGTGTCTGCCTGGGGTGATGTTTGCTTTAAGGACCGCGCCGCATGCGGCTACGGGGTTTTCGCCAGCTGAACTGGTGTACGGTCGCTCGCTTCGATCTCCGCTTCGCATGCTTCGAGAATCATGGGAAGATAGGGGCGACGACCCAGTCGTGGTGGAGTACGTACTTAAGCTCCTCGAACGCTTAAGAAGGGCACAGGAGTTGTCAGGTGAAGCAATGACAAAGGCCCAGCAGAGGGCCAAGGTTTATTATGATCGGACAGCCAGGGCCCGTCGTTTTGAGGTTGGCGATGAGGTCATGATATTGCGCACATCGCTAAACAACAAACTAGACGTGCAGTGGGAGGGCCCAGCACGAATTGTTCAGAAACTGTCGGACGTTAACTACGTGGTAAGTCTGCCAGGAAAGCGGAAAGCACAGCAAGTTTACCACTGTAATCTGCTCAAACCTTATAGACAAAGGGAAGCAGTGGTGTGCATGATGGTAAACGTTCCTGAAGAGCTTCCGGTCGAGCTTCCGGGACTAGGCTCAGTGACGAACAGGGAAGACACCGGTCAAGTCATTAGTGACCTTATCAGTAAAGCACCGCTGTCGCCTGAGCAGAAAACCGAACTACACCAGCTATTACAAGAGTTTCAAGGTCTGTTCTCTGAGAGGCCTGGTAGGACTTCTGTACTTACTCATGATATAGAACTTACCTCCCCAGAGCCAGTACGATCCAAGGCGTATCGGGTGTCACCCCGCCAGAGCGATATTATGGAGGCTGAGGTAAAGAAAATGCTACAGCTCGGTGTTATTGAGGCAGGTGAGAGTGATTATACCTCCCCTTTGATTTTAGTTGAGGTACCGGGCAAGGAACCTCGTCCTTGCGTCGACTACCGCAGGCTTAATTCCATCACTAAGGATCAAATTTATCCGATCCCTAACATCGAGGAGCGCCTTGAGAAAGTTAGTAGCGCTCAGTTTATTTCCACCCTAGATCTTGTCAGGGGTTATTGGCAGGTTCCACTTACAGAAGAGGCTAGTAGGTATGCGGCGTTCATTTCACCAATGGGAACATTCCGTCCTAAAGTGTTGAGTTTTGGTTTGAAGAACGCGCCATACTGTTTTTCAAGTCTCATGGATAAAGTGTTGCGGGGACAGCAAGAATTCGCTTTACCGTATCTAGACGACGTAGCGATATTCTCCGCATCCTGGTCTGAGCATATGGCACACTTGCGGGCAGTGCTAACCCGCCTGCGCGAAGCAGGCTTGACAGTAAAGGCTCCTAAGTGCCAGTTAGCACAGGCCGAGGTTGTCTACCTCGGTCACGTGATTGGTCAGGGTCGTCGCCGCCCCTCTGAAATAAAAGTGGCCGCTGTGCGAGACTTTCCGCAACCGCGCACCAAGACCGATATTCGGTCGTTCTTGGGTGTCGCCGGCTACTATCAGAGGTACATTCCTAGGTACTCTGATATCGCGGCTCCCCTGACGGATGCTCTAAGAAAAACAGAGCCTCAAACAGTCGTCTGGGACGAGACCAAGGAAAGAGCTTTTAGCGCCCTAAAGAGTGCCCTAACAAGCCAGCCTGTGCTACGATCGCCAGACTATACAAAAGGGTTCATTGTTCAGTGCGATGCTAGTGAGCGAGGCATGGGCGTTGTACTGTGCCAACGGGAAAATGGAGAAGTAGAACACCCCGTCCTGTATGCTAGTCGTAAGCTGACCAGTCGTGAGCAGGCGTATAGCGCCACCGAGAAAGAGTGTGCATGTCTCGTGTGGGCCGTTCAGAAATTGTCATGCTATCTAGCCGGCTCGAGGTTTATCATTGAGACGGATCACTGCCCTCTCCAATGGCTGCAGACCATCTCTCCCAAAAATGGCCGCCTCCTGCGCTGGAGCCTCGCTTTACAACAATATTCCTTTGAGGTGCGTTACAAAAAGGGGAGTCTCAACGGTAACGCCGATGGCTTAAGTCGAAGCCCCTAACGTAGGAATCAGCCTCAAAATTGTTTGTTACTGATGTTTTTCTTCCTGAGGCAGGATTTTTTTTTAACATATTGCTTTTGTTTAGTGTTTCAAAGTGATGATATGCTTTCTAGTGCAATTTTTCAATTTGTGGACGCGTTCTGAGTGATGCTAGACTACTGTAAGGAACTAGGCAGTGGTATAACAAGGGGAAAGAGCCTGGCAGGGCTTAGTGAGGGTTGTGCCGTGCTTGCTGACTGAGCGGTTGAGTTTCAGCGTAGTTCTAACGCTTGCCGGGAACGAGAACAAAAATGTGAACTCTCCCGAAGTCACTTTGCAGTGTCCCGTGCGAACCTGAACGAGAGAACGAGGCCTTCTCTGTGCGCTGCGCTCAAGAAACGTCGAGGGACGCCCGACTTCGGTTATGAGCATCATCGAGCGACATCCCTCCGGACAGCGGATGCAGTCCCCTGTCCATCGGGATCTCCTTCCCCCGGCGGGGCGGTCTGTTGCGATTCGCCTGCGACACGTGGTTTTGCCGGCGCGACTGCGGCGGGGCGGCAGACATTTTGGCCCGATCGTCGTCGCCGCAACACTCATCGCCAGGTGTTTCCAGGCGCGACTGCGGCGATGCGACCGCCTAGGGATCATCCTCGCATTCCAGTCATTGTGCCCGAAACAGGCGATGCCAAAGCAGGGATCTCATTCCAGTTATTGGGCCCGAAACAGGCGATGCCAAAGCAGGGATCTCGTTCCAGTCATTGTGCCCGAAACAGGCGATGCCAAAGCAGGGATCTCATTCCAGTTATTGGGCCCGAAACAGGCGATGCCAAAGCAGGGATCTCGTTCCAGTCATTATGCCCGAAACAGGCGATGCCAAAGCAGGGACCATCTTCTCATTACAGTCATTGTGTCCGACCGGCAGCGCCACGACAGGGTGCTACGAGATCGTGCTCGACATGGTGCTACGGCATCGCTACGACAGTGTGCGTCACCATTAGCCCATTGTACATTCACGTGCTCGTCTTTTGAGGGGTTCCTTCTTGCCCTCAACTGCGAGAGTATAAAAACAGCTGCCCCCGGACGCCAAAAGGAGGGCTCCGATTTCTTCTGTTGAGTGAAGTGCTCTCCCGTCTCTCTACTTCGGTCAAACCTGACCGCCAACTCTTTGCGATGTTAAAATAAACAAGTTGTTTCGTTGTTACCAGTCGACTCATGCTTTGCCGGGACCTTCGGATGCTCCCAGTTGTACCCCAGGCCGCCAGGCCAACGCTACCCTTGGGGCTTGCGACCTAGGTACAACCACGGGCGTCAGCGCCGAGTTCCCAACAGATCGTACCAGCAGTCCGATCCAAACACTAGGCACGTCGGGCAGCGTCATCGGCGAGGTGATTACCAACGATGCCACAATGTCCCGGCAGCCGCTGAAATATGATATCATGTCCTCGTTCAGAAGCGCGATGGCAGGTTTCGTTGATTTGCGACACCAGCTGTTCATAATTGTCACGTAGGTCACATTGGAACTTTTGCATCGTTCATATGCTAACCGAATCCATGTTTACACGGATGGTTCCGTCTCGGAAAATTCTACGGGCGCCGTTGCTCTACCATCTCAATCAAGCAGATCACATTGGAACTTTTGCATCGTTCATACGCTAACCGAATCCCTGTTTACACGGATGGTTCCGTCTCGGAAAATTCTACGGGCGCCGTTGTTCTACCATCTCAATCGGTCGTCATCAAGTTTAAGACTTCACACGTAACGACATCTACAGGTTCCGAACTGGCCGCTCTTCGCGCTTCTGTCGAATATATTGAAAAATAACCGCCCAACAAATGGGCAATATTTTGTGACTCGAAAGCAGCCCTCCAGAGCTTGCGAAGTTTGCGACGTGGCAATTATGAACAAACTACACTAGCATTTGCATAGCGTCACATAGGGATCACCTATGCACAAAGTTTTGCTTCACGTTGATTTCAACATGCTCGTTGCATCTACATGCAATATCAGCAGGGTCGGATTGTAGAGTTATCAGAAGGAAATCAGAATGAAGAAATAAAACACGCAGACATGAACATTTAAGAACTAATCTAAAAAACAATAAACATGTACATATGCAAATATATGATAATATATATCCAGAATCCACTTTATTTCCAACACACTAGAATATATATATATATATATACGTACGTACGTCAGGGTTCCCACACAACATGGTACGCTGAGGGACGCTTGCAGCGTGATCAATGCAACATTGGTTTTACGAAATCTTTTCCACTCAAATAATTGTGCACGCCCACTGCGGAGGGAATAGGCAAGAAGCCAGAGGTTGTAGAGTTGTTGGGTAGGGAGGGGGATGATCGGTTGTAGAATAATGTAGTTATATATTGTAAGAATTTTTAGAAAAAAATGTAATAGAATGTTTTCATGATAAAGAGGAGTGTTTAGATAAGCAAGTCTTGCCTAACTTATTTGTGATGTATGCAAGTTACCTTTCTATGGAATACTAACGTATGTTGTGGATTCCTAAACACGTCAGAGAAACAATTTATCACTCTCAGGCTATCCCTGCCTATGTAGGCTAGATTTAACTACTAGTTCAAATGTGTAGCTGTATGAAACCTTATATTTGCAGTAGTTTGGTCAAAGGCTTATGCAATTTTTTTTTCTGTGAAGTAATTCAACATTTTAATATCTAAATATATTTGCTTCAGGCACTCTTGGTGTGTCATGTTTGTTTTCCTTTCTATTGTGTTTTCATAGTGACGTTGCCTTGGGGTCAGTGCAGTAACGTTCGAGAACGTGTGCAAAGCAGTCATATTTTCTGTTTGCATCATTCAGTAGGGCAGCGTTAAAACATCTACCTGTCCGACTTGTCGGCAGCGTATCATTTCAGATGCCCTTTAAATACTGTTTCCTGTCACCTGTGAGGTGACAGTGTGCGGCGACAGTGACCAACTGTGATTGTATGTCTGTGCTCCTTTCTTTCTTTATCTCTACTTTATCACTTTACCTCCCCCTCCACTCTTTCCCCAGCGTAGGGTAGCAAACAGGATCTTCCCCTCTGGTTAACCTCCCTGCCTTTCCCCTTTCCTCTTTCTCTCTCTCTCTGATCCATTTTTTAAAAACCAGTGTTTGTGAAAACTGATGTTTAAGCCGCCGGAGACGAGGCCGTTCCTGTGTTAATCCTTTCTGATCCGATTATTTCTCTGGCAATCCCAATCTTTTGCAGGAAATATCCAGCATCGAGGTAAACAAACAAGAAAATATTTTCAAAGATGTGAATTTCAGCAATGCTAGTTACATTAATTTGTCGACTTTGTGCCGCAGGTAAATATTCTTGCCAAGCACTGCCAGAGACGAAGCTGAGGGCAGTACAGAAGACGACGACGCTCGCTGATGTCGCGCGGTCTGCCTTCCCTCCTGTGTGTACCGGCATGTTAATTTTATCGTTTTACTTTCGTCAATATGACCACAGAAATATTGACTTCAAACTTTAAAGCAAGATAGCCTGGAAATTGATATTAACTATTACTATTCATTTAATATCATTCCTAAATTACAAATTCTAAATTCTAAAAGACAAGTCCACTTGTCAAAACTTGGCTTCCGCTTTCACCTTGTTCTCGTTTTGCTCATCGTCCAAAATTCTATTTAAGTATTCTTCCCTTTTTACCTACTGCTGCCCGATTCATGGCCGATACCCCGTAGAAGCAGCCTTACGTTGAGGTCTTGACGCCTGCTGACGGCCGCTACGCTGACGTGTCGGATCCTCTTGGTCTTGCACTCTGGGCCGGGTCGAAGCAGCCCATTTTCTATATTTTTGTATATCTGAGACTGCACTGATGTCCAGGAATTCTCCAGGACAGGGGAGTTCCCCTGGGACAGCCTCACTTCAAAATTACCTCTCGACCTCTTTCTCCGCAGAGGAGTGAGCAGCATTCCCGTCGCGCTGGTGTCCTTGGGTGGGGACTATATCTGGTTGAACAACCCTAAAACGATGCAAGAACAACTTGATGCGGTTACTCCTAACTACCAGAGCATCACTGATGTCTGGCAGTTTAGTCGAGGTGGGATAGCTTGCAGGTCGCCAGACCAGGCATGTGCAGCGGGCTTGCTGAAGTGTTCATCTTTTGTATCCATCCCGGTGAGTGCGTATATTCCACCACACCTCGCATGCACAAAGGGCATCGTGCGTAGCGTCGACTCGCAAATAAGTCCATCTGAGACCTTAGAGAAGCTTTCTATGGCAGGTGTGGTAGCTGTTTACCGATGCTATCGTGTTCTGGACAATAAGAGAGTTCCCACTGAGTCAATGATTGCAACTTTTGCCGGAACTGCCTGTCCATCGGAAATAAAAGCGTGGCCTTTAGTGTTCAGAGTAGATCCGCTTGCGTCACGTCCCTTACAACGCCGGAATTGCTGGCGCTATGACCATAGTTCTGGCGGTTGTAAATCTGATTCACGCTGCTGCACATGTAGTGTGAGAATCACCATGACGGTGATTGTATGGCCCAAGATGAGAAGTGTTGCCTTTGTGGTGAATCACACCCTGCTGACTATTCAAACTGCCCAGCTCGAGTGCAAGAAACGCAGGTGTCGGAAATAATTGACAAGAGCAGATGTTCTTGGAGAGAAGCTATTGCCACTGTTAAGTAGAGGGCGCACGGGTACGCTGGAGTAACAGCACGTCAGCCTTCTTTCGCAGACCCGACTATTCCGCAGGCATTGACGCTGCAGTTGAAAAAGCAATCGCAAACGCAATGGAGCGCTGAGTAGTCAGCGTATCAGACTGCATATTTCAAGTGGTCAGTACCCAGACTGATAACCTTCTACAAATAACCTCTACACTTCCACTTAATAGAGAAGTTAAAAATACCGCTGGCGCGCTTTCCTCAGAAAACAGCCACGAGACTCCGAGTCTTCGTCGAATCCTGGCCAACAGCATACGCTAGACTTGCACGTCTCCACAGATGTTGAACTCGACGCACAGGCTCAGAAGGGGAGCCAGTCCCCATTGAACCCAGCTTCTTCTATGCCCTCTATCTGCAGAGTTTGTTAAAGGGGCATGGAATTCATGCAGCGTTATTTGCCTCCGAGATCTCGCCCCTATAATGAAAGCTGATCCCGGTAGGATTTCAATGACTGGGTCATTCAGGGACACTTTCGCCAACAAACCTGCCATTTCGTTTGGCGAGCTTTCAAATGGTTAGTGCCCCCTCATTTAACTTTGATTAGATTGGTTTGGGTACCACGACATAAAGGCCTATTTCTAAACGAAAACACTGCAGATTTTCAGCAGTTCTCGGATTATTGGAATAGTAAACTCTTTCACACGCGAGCACTTGAAGTCGCAATCGCTAGACTACGCCGCCGAATTCCATTTCTAAATTTTTACTTAGACAGAGCTGGTCTAGCTGCCTCACCGAACTGCCCCTTTTGGGGGAAACATGAAACAATAGATTATTTTCTCATTGATTGTCAAGGATATTCTGAATTTCGAAAGAGAACATTAGAAATGCCGTTCCCACTTCTTAGACTAGACTTAATGTTAAAAATTTACTATCTTTGGGAGCCTCCACCCCTGGGCCCAGCGATAGGAACGTTGGCGATGCCATCCAGGATTTTATTGTAGGGTCAGAAAAATTTCGACTGCAGAATCAGAACTTAAGGTATTGTTATGTTCTTCAAAAATCCTTATATTAGCTGCATTTTTTGTTTTCATTTATTGCTGCATTATATTAAAATCATAAGCTAGAATCTGTCTACTGCTTTCCATATACCTATTCATCAATTTTGCTTACAGTTATTTTATCATTCTTTTTTCTTTTTATTATATGGAACTACCCGCTTCTTGGCCAATCCCCCAGAGTGGGTATGTGCCACTAACGTCTAGGCTCTATATATACAACTACGTCCCCCTTAATGGGTTGAACCATATCCGTGGGCATCAAACCAAACCAAACTATCATACCAGTGGACGCGTTGTAAATGCCCTGTAGATATATTTTAAACCTCTCTTCTCCTCGTAACATTTTGCTGGAGGTTGCAGGCTCTCCTAGAAACACGACGGATTTACGAAGCGGACGCTCCTTGACTGCATCGTCAATGCCAGCCCAAGGCGAGAATGCTTCGGACACGTCGCCAACTGCGCCGACCGTCATTCTGCCACGACCGCGCGACCCTGGCACCTTTTCCGGAACAGATAACTCCTGCGTTGAACATTGGCTTCAACTATACGAACGGGTGAGCGCGAGCAACCACTGGGACTAGAATTTCATGCTCGCTAACCTGATCTTTTACCTCGTCAGAACGGTCCACGTCTGTTTGAGACCCACGAAGAGGAACTCACCATCTGGGACGTGTGTAAGAAAAGGTCACTGATTTGTTTGGCAAGCCTCTTGGCCGACGGCATGCCGCACAGAAAGACATTGCGTGCCGATGTGCACCGAGTCATAGGTGACATGTATTCAGGACGTGCTTGCGCTGTGTCGCAAGGTTGTCGAGACGATGACGGAAGTGCAAAAGGTCGCGCATATCTTTAAAAGAATCGCGGAATGCGTTTACGCTCCTTGCAGGCACGTACCCAGCATTTCTTCTCCGAGGGGAGGGGGGGGGGGCAACTCAAGGTAACGTTTCTCTGAAAATGAGGAAGGAAGGTACCTTTACTAGTACAAACGTGAATAATGCCTGCCGTTCGACATAAAGACGCGTAAACACGCAAACGAGAAATGAAATCAGGTATTTCACAGATACGCCTGTGAGATGCACCTCTCCTTTACTTGACAAACAAGGAACCACATCAAATGGACTCGCTCAGGAAAGAAGCGCAGGAAGAACACTGCCAAAAACAAGTAAACGAGCCAAAGTCTAAAGTAAAGATTTCTAGTAGCATTTCGTTTTTAATTAAGTCTAGACGAATCATAGAGAAAGATATATTTGCGGAACAATCACAGTTCTTTGGAATCCCTCGTTTACTACTCTACCATGTGCCAAAACCGACTGGTATTGTTATTTGGGAAGTTGCTTAAGATACATGGCTGCCGTTCCCGTACAATTGCGTAGAGCACCGGACGCTACGGTTCTAGACGAACTGCGCCCACCGCGGAAGGTTAGAAAAAAACCACATAAGCGCAGCAGAGAAGTGGCTACGTCAGGCGGCTGTACCGATAACTGTAGAAGCGTCATTCAAAACACACAGAATCATTCTCCACTTCCGGCGGCGTTTTCTCTACTTCCTTTCATTTAAAAAAGATTTTGATCCATAAATATTTTCGCAAACAACGGTTAAATTTGTTAATTTTCTCTTTTCTTTCCTGTTTGGCTGTTGCCTCGGCTCTCTCCCTTAGTAGATGGCGTAATTTCTAAACTCCTTGCGACTCTTGTTTCCAGTTGCCAATTTGCGCGAAAAGTGCTGTACAATTAGGGAAAAGCCAGACGAGGTAACGGGTGATATTCATATTGCTTATAGGTTTAATGGTTATTGCAGGGTTTGATGACGGACGCTGTTTCGCATGATCTTATTTTCCACCTTTCTAACCCATATCATTGGTATATGGTTGCGAGCATCTGCCAGCGTCGCGGCGAGCTGTCGCTCAAGGAAGTAATGAGGTAAAAGGAAAAGTTGAACGCAGCTGGCGTTTTCTCCGGCCGCAACTCGTTCAGGAGCATACAGACCAGTTTACTATGAAGTGAATCCCTTTCCTGGTCCCTGGATGAGTCTAAACAAAGAAGGTTGAACTAACGAAGGAACAGCGATGCGCGTGACCGTTGCAATAGATGGTGACAACTGTACGCATCTCGAGTTAATCGCGCGGGCACTGAATCGGTGAGAAAACCAGCACTCACACCCTAGGAGATGCCGATAACTACTGCTATCCAAAAGGAGTGAAAGGGGCGAAAAAATGTTGACCGCCGAATAGCTGTCAAGTCGCAAGCTTCATTTGGCGGTGCTTTAGGAATGTGTGTGTGGAGTGGTGGGGTGGGCAAGAGGGGGGGGGTCTATATGCCACTCAATTTCTGGGGGGTGGGGGGGCCTGGCCCCCCCTTGGGTACGTGCCTGGCTCCTCGTCTTAAGAACACTTCGACAGTGCAAGACATCATTGCCGAATGTCACCGCTTCGAAGAAACCAAGAACCGTCGCCTTGCCCACCACTTTGCTCGCCTTTATAACACGGCTGCCACATCTACCTGTGAGGACCTCCGTCTCCCACCCGTGTCGGCTGCATCCGACAGTATCCTGCGCATCGTCTGCCCGGAGATCGAAGTTGCCTCTCCATTTCCTCCCCACGTTCGTGCCCCAGACTTTTACCACGCAGCAATATCCCTCATCCAGACCGTTGCACGCCAAGAATTAGCCAACGTCGGACTCCAATCACTTTGCCCAGTCAACAGACGCGACTACCGCTCACCCAGCATACCCGATCTGCCATGAAGTTCGTATGCTCGTCCTCGCTATCGAAACCTGGAGGAATGGTGCACTTCTGGTGACAGGCCTATCTGCTTCTGCTGCAGATGTTTTGGCATATTTCTCGCCCTTGTCGCAATTCTTGGAATTCGCCGCCTTGGCCGAGCTATCGAGGTACCCAGCGCCTGCCTGGTAGTCCTCGCCCGCCGACACATATTGAAGAAGGCACCACTCCAATATCTCAGCCCACACGACCAAATCATGCCTCTTCGCCACGCCCACGTTTTTCCCGCTCGCCTCTGCCTCGTCGCTCTCCGGCTCCTTCTTACTCTCGCCACTCGTCGAAAAACTAACGGGCGCAGCTCCGAGTGGTGAGTCTGCCATTACGACCCTACCCGAAATTCCTCTGCTTACACTGCCTGGCCATCGCAACGTCGTCAACGTGGACGTGGACGGTATACCTGTAACAGCACTGATTGACACAGGAGCACACATATAGGTTATGAACTGGAACCTCCGCAAGCGCCTAAAGAAAGTCCTAACTCCTGCCCCGCTCGCTGTCGTCCGTGTTGCCGATGGTTGAACTCGAGCTGTCACTGGGATGTGTGCCACCCGTGTCACTGTAGCCGGACATTATACTTCTGTTTTGTTTTATGTCTTGGAGCAGTGAGCACACGAAATCATCTTGGGCCTTGGTTTTCTGGCGGCACATTCGGCCGTTATTCACTGCTCTGGGGGTGTTGTTCAACTCTTCCTGCCGTATGCCTTTGACCCTCCTGACCCTATACCGAGTAGACTAGGTCCAACCGATTGCGTTCACCTACCTCACCGAGCCATGACCTATATTGCCGTTTCACCCGATCCACCTGTCGCGGATGATGATTACGTCGTGTCGCCCAAAGCCACCGTCCTCCTGTCGCAGGACGTCGCATTTCCCCCACACGGTCGTTCGCGTAAAAGACAATGCCACCTGTCTTCCTGTCTGCCCTCAAGGGCTACTTCAGGGCATATCTCTTGCAACCATGGCCCCAGCTTCCGAATACCATATTTCCGCCTTAACTGGTGATACTGCATCGCCTACCTCTGCTTGTTCGCGCCCAAAAATCTTAGTATTAGAATCTTACACGACAATGATCGCTCCTGAACTTTCCAGCCCTCCATGCGGACGCACTTCATTGTCTTCTCGCCTCGTATAGGGACATGTTCGATCTCGGTGACCAGCCGTTGGTTCAAACGTCCGTTGACAAACATAGGATACACACCGGCGACGTCAGTCCGATTCACCGACGGCCCTACCGTGTCTCCCCTACTGAACGCCAAGTCATAGAAAAGGAAGTCGACAAGATGCTTCCCCGAGATATCACTGAACCATCTTGTAGCCCTTGGGCTTCCTCAGTCATGCTCGTGAGAAAGAAGCGCAACAGCTCGTGCTTTTCTGTAGGCTATCGCCATCTCAACAAACTAACAAAAGATACGTGTATCCGCTGCAGCGGATGGATGGCGCCCTCGATTGTTTACATTGTGCAAAATATTTTTAAACATGAAATGCTTTTAGCCTCCGTTGTCGGCGACCTTCAAGAGACCTTGAGCCAAAAGCCAGAGCCGTTATCCGACCACTCCAACGAGAACATTCGGGCAAGTCTGCGAGAACAAAATGAGATCATCCGGGCAACCGGTCAAAACATAAAATCGTGCGGTCTCTGGCCCCCAACCCTTTGTACAGGACCCCATTACATAGGCTAGTTACTGCCCAAACAAGTTACAAAAAATATTACTTCCGAGTTCTTCAGAATGTTTGTTCACAATATCACTCGAGCTGTAACTTCTAGTTCGCTAAAGGTTTATTTGTCATTTCCAATAGCGACGTTCAAAAGGCAGATACAGGGCACTATACACTTAGTCGTCATATTTTGATGCTGAGCGCTAAACGCCAGCGGCCCGTGAGTTTCGTTGCGCGGGTTTGACGTCATCCCGGGAGATGGCGCCACGTTGCGTGCCACCTCCGTCAGGCGCTTCTACCCTCCACGGTGGCTTACGGTTCAGGTGTTGCGCTGCTAAGCACGATTTCGCGGGATCATATCCCGGCCGCGCCGGCTCCATTTCGACGGAGGCGGAATGCAAAAACCCCCGTGTTCCGTGCATTGGAGGGACGTTAGAGATCCCCTCGTGATCAAAATTAATACGGAGTCCCCCACTACACCGTGCCTCAAAATCAAATCGTGGTTTCGGCACGTTAAACCACAGAATTCAATTCATTCTTCTAGTTGGGCAGTGCGCTTTGTCTCCCTGGCGTCTTTCGCGGCCTGTCGTGCGGCCTTTAACCGCTTTTGCTCTTCTAGCTGGGCAGCGTATATGTATAAAATGGATCTAGTGCGAACCTACACTGCACCTATTTTAAGATTGTGGCTAGTATCATCTCCAACCAGTCTCCTTTGCCGGTTGATATTTTATGCTTACATCTACTTTCGATTACATGAGAGCCAGCAATTTTTTTCTTTGATAGACCTTCACTCCGGGTACTGGCAGATTGCAGTTGATGACACGAATCATGAAAATACCACTTTTGTTACACTTGATGGCATCTATCAGTTTAAAGTGATGCGGTTCTGGTTATGTAATGCCCCGGCTACATTGGAACGTATGATGGGCGCTCTCCTTCACGGCTTTAAGTGGTCTATCTGACTTTGCTACCTCGATGAGGCTATTGTCTTTTCCCCAACTATTGCCACGCATCTCGAGCGTCTTTCGACAATTATTTCTGTTTTCTGCAAGGCTGGGCTTCAGCTCAATTCATCCAAATGTCACTTCGGCCGCCGGCAACTTACTGTGCTCGGACACCTCGTCGATTCTTCCAGCGTCCACCCCTATCCTGAGAAAGTTCGCACCGTCAAGAATTTTCCCGTGCCGACTTATACCAACGTAGTTCAAAGCTTTGTGGGCCTCTGCTCATACTTCCGCCGGTTCGTACACAATTTCGCCAACATTGCACGTCCTCTCACAGAACTTCTCAAGAAAGACGGGGTTTTTGTCTGGGGTCCGGAACAAGCTATTGCGTTCGCTGAGCTTAGTGTGCGGCTCACTTCACCACCAGTTCTCGCTCATTTTGACGTGACCGCTCCAACGGAAGTTCGCGCCGATGCCAGCGGTCATGGAATCGGCGCTGTTTTGGCTCAGCGCAAACATGGTTGCGATCGAGTTATTGCGTACCGTCTTCTGTCACGAGCGGAGCGCAATTACTCCATTACTGAACGCGAGTGCCCTGCCATCGTTCGGCCAGTGGGTAAGTTTCGCCCCCACTTGTACGGCAGGTAATTCACATTTATCACCGACGATCATGCCTTTTGCTGGCTTTCATCCCTAAAGGATTCTGCTGGACGTCGCGGTCGGTGGGCTCTATGACTGCAAGAGTACTCATACACAGTTGTGCATAAGAGTGGCCGATTGCATGCAGATGCTCATTGCTTGTCGCGCCATGCAGTAGACCCACTGGAGCTTCCAGATAGCTGCGAGTCAACCTGCGCGCGGTCGCTTACTGCGTTTCAGAACATCGGAGAGGAGCAACGCCGTGATCCCTACTTGCGAGACCTCTTTCTCCGACTAACCTCTGAGACACCTTCCCCTTCACTGCGTATGTTTGTGCTGCACGATGGCGTCTTCTACCGCTACAACATGCACCCTGACAGTCCTGAACTGCTCTTGGTTATTGACACACATATGCTTCAAACTGTCCTCGCATAGCTGCACGATGTTCCTACCGCGGGTCACCTCGGAGTCTCCAGGACGTATGACCGTGTTCGGCGGCGCTTCTTTTGGCCCGGTATTTACCGTTCCCTCTGCTGTTCGCTTCTTGTGAGCAATGCCAGCGCCACAAGAAAAGAGCAGTACTCCCAGATGCCCGCCTTCAACCCCTTGGCGTACTATCGGAGCTATTCTTCAGGGGTTTTCTTGACCTTCTTGACCATTTCTCGCTAATTTCCTGCGGAAGTGGACAGCAATCGCTACTGACTGCACGACCCGGTACGCGATTACTCGGGGTCTCCCAACAAGCTATGCAACCGACGTCGCCCACTTCCGCCTCGAAGACGTTATACTTCACCACGTCGCTCCTCGACAGCTCCTCACAGACCGGGGCCGCTATTTCATATCGAAGGTTGTTCAAGACCTCTTGCACTCCTGCGCTACAAAACAGAAGTTGACAATGGCGTACCACACACAGACCAACGGCCTCACGAAGCGTCTTAATGGAACTATCAAAAAGATGCTTGCTATTTATGTTACTGCCGACCATTACGACTGGGACAGTGCTTTGTCCTTCGTAACGTTTGCCTATAATTTATCCCGACAAGACTCTGCGTGTTTTTCTCCGTTTTATCTCGTCTTCGGAAGAAATCCCATGCTGATAATTGACACACTTTTTCCCATTGTTCTTGACACGTCGTCAGAATACGCCCGTGACGCCATCTTCAGAGATGTATGTAAAGGCGCGCCAGGTTACAGGCCGGCGCCTTACCGCTTCGCAGGAAAAGCAACGAAGCTTCTATGATGCCCGTCACTTCAACCTTGGTGGTCCTTCGTTGGGCAGCGTCACGGCGAGTTGGCCTTTGCGAAAAGTTGATATCGCCTTGCTTTGGCCCTTATACCGTGTCTTGCGTCGAGTGACCGACGTCGCATATGAAATCACACCTCTCGATTCCACCATGTCTTGACCGTCCACTGATGTCGGCCGCGTCACTCGCCCCAAGCGATACCACTCGAACGACTTAGCAAGCACCGGGACGGCGCCTTCGTCGCCGGGGGTCATGTTACCAAGCACTGCCCGAGACGAAGCTTTGGGCAGTACAGAAGACGACGACCCTCGCTGATGTCGCGCGGACTGCCTTCCATGTTGTATGCCTTGCATGCCAGTTGACACGTTGTAAATACCTCGTAAACATATTTTAAGCCTGTCTTCTCCCCGTAACAATATGACTCTCCTTTTAATTTTACAAATGTTCAGGTATCGCATCAGCCTGAGGATAGGCCTCTGCGCTCCAATTCTGGAGCCTGCTGCCTGATGCATGTAACCTGCTTTGGGTGCTATAAAAGTGGTCTTCAGCTAATCTGTGGCCGCATGTCACACCATTATAATTGTGAATTAAAAGGTTTGAAGAACCAGCTGCTGCTGACAACATATTAAGTTTTTGGTATTTTATGAGAAAATTCTTCGACTCATTGCCAAGGACTCCAGTGGATTTTTTTCTTTATTCATTATTGATTTTGTCGTTCAGATTCATGCAATAGAAAATTTTCCCTTCATTTAAAAAATTTGGACCAGAAAGGGTTAAAGAATTTCTTTCCTCTTCAGTCTCCGTGAGTCGTTATGAAGGTGCTGGCTGGGGATTAATCAAGGTCAAAGCTTTTGCTACAATTGATGTCGAGAGCGGAATGACGCAGTGCAATCTATACGTTTTCTGAGCCAATGTTTTTTTTTTTTTGAAGTACATTTGCAGTGCTGCTATATCGGACACGTGGCGGCTGAGATTCCTGTGAGCTGATATGCAAAACTATTTATGTAGCGTTAATGGTGTGATGTCGTTGTTGGCATTGACGCCGTCGATACTCTCAAGATTATTTTCCATCAACCACCTGATACTCGGCAGATCCTCCATTGTGAGCGCTTATTTGTATCGCACTTATTTGACCTTTCTTTGTTACGTCGACGCTATTTTCACGAGCATGGCAACGAAAAATTTCACGTCAGCACACCGCCATCTTGTCAAAAACAATTATATGCTATGCACATAATGTCATCCTCATATCTCCACATTATTGCTCGTTCTGGCGTCCGAAACAAATGTGCAGACACCACCGCTCTCAGAGTCTGCGCAGAGCACAAAACCTTGCAAACCCAGCGCTGTTGTTGCGCGATAGTGCATGCGCATTTTTCATGGGCCGCAATGCGAGTCCATTGTTTCTTCAAAATTTCAGTTTAGTCAAATAATAATTGGGGGGTTTCACGTGCCAAAATAATGTTCTGATTATGAGGCACATCATTCGCACATTCAAGGTCAAAAAACACAGTCAAATCATTTTTCACTTAAAGAGCAGGTATGACCTAACAACGTTTTAACCTGACAGGTACATTGTCTTAATGAGTTGCCTGTCGTTGCCACTCTTTTAGGTGGAAAAAATGCGTGTAGCGTTCTTTGTTGCGAAATGTACATACTGCGTTTTCTATGTCCTTTTCAGACCATCGGCATTTGATGTGTTCACTAGCACTTGGGCATTTCTCAGATACAGTTTGTACTGCATACAATAAATACAATGTAAAAAATAAAATTGGGCATTTCATCGCGTCTGCCATTACTTTTTGTTTTCTCTTCTAGAACATCCTAATGTTTATTCCACATTGGTAATAGCAATCGGCTTTGTCATTGTTCTCGTACAACCTGCTTCGTTGTCAGGGGTATCCACTTAAATTCTATGTACACCCGCTTCTCCCTGAAGCAAGGATATCTTCTTCTTCGCTCAATACTTAGAACCACTCTGTCTTCTTGCAGCAACGTTCGTAGTTTCAATATTCTGAATAACGAAGTAAAAATGTTAGAAAAATACCAATGATCTGGCCTTCACCTGCCGGACAACCCGAGCATCGATAAAACTTTGTCTATCATAAAGGGGTGTTGTGCTGTCTGTCGTGGGCAAATAAATAACTTTAAGATCTCGGGCCTATGGTTTGAATCGAGGGCTATTACAGCATCACAATATGGTTGCACTCAATGACCTTGTGTACCACCAAAATAACTGGGTTTTCTACTGCATGCCTACAAGTTAAGTACACACTATGCTGCGGAAAGCACGTTCCAGCCTTTGTGCGCTACACACGTACCTTTTTGCTGCAGTGCAGAAGCCTTACACGTGTTTTATTGCGATAGCAATCATATGGACACTTCAGGCGCATTTGCGCCAACATCGGCGCTGCCGTGGTGTTCCGTATAATGTCCAAGCCAGACGCCGTATGCTGTGGGTGCGAGTAAATGCATGCGTACGACGGCGAACCGAGGGTGGTGGATCGATCTCGTCCGCGCAAAGGAGGAAGGCGGAGCTGAAGCGCGCCGTCTTCCGTAGCGCGCAAAGCCCCCCCGGGGGTGGGGGAGGGAGAGAGGAAGGGCTGGTTTTAATCCGGCGGCGGCTGTGTATGGCGCGGCCGCGCGGCCCCTATCTTGAAAGTGATCTGCGATGAGCGCCGAGTCTACGTGCTCCGAAGGCTCATAGCCTTCGTGTGCGCTGTGTTCTAGCCGCTGAGTTCGTGTTGAATCGAGAGGCAGCACGAAGTCCCGTTCGCTCGCTGCTTCTGCCACTCTACTTCACGCAAACGTTTTGACAGCGAGTGTCTGTGGTCATCGAGTGCGATGTGTTTATGTTTTCCTGTGCGTTCGTGACACCATGCTTGTTAATTTTGTTAGCGAATGTTTCTAAGTTTATACAGCCGATGAAACTAGTATAGTTACTTCGTATAGCTGTCTAATAATTTGCTATCGCACTCGATGCCTCGCCTTTCGGGCGAAACTTCGACTTCTTTGGTAACTAAAATATCTATTTCTATCATATTTCTATGCCCAAACCTTTACATTCAACGTTTTCACAGAACCTCTTTTTATTTATTTATTTATTTAAAAATACCGTACAGGCCTCAAAGTGAGGCATTGAGTAAGACATATATTTCGTCTTTTAGTTACGAACCTATGAGACACGATAACATTTTCCGACCAGATTTTCCTGGAGGGCTAGGTTTGGTGCATTTGTGTGTGTGACAGTTAATTTCGTCATTCTTTCTACGGGATAGCTCTAATCTAATATTGCGAGCCTTGTAGCTTACCCAGCAACCCTGCTTGCAGGTTAACCTAGTCCATGCCTTGCCAGGTTTGGTGGTGTCTTGCAATTTCCTTTTTAGGCATTGGTTATGGGGTTCATAAGTGAGGTTTATTTATTGGTCGCATTTCTCACTGCTCGTTTTTTTTTTTAATCTTAGCGTCGCGTGCAAATTTTTACAAAGAGTTAATATCGATGCTGTTCCCTTCGTCGTTTTATCGGTCAGTGTACACCGGATTACGAGGA
The DNA here is from genome assembly GCF_050947875.1 of Dermacentor variabilis. Lineage (NCBI taxonomy): Eukaryota > Metazoa > Arthropoda > Arachnida > Ixodida > Ixodidae > Dermacentor > Dermacentor variabilis. The sequence goes on from NC_134568.1 coordinate 165,775,398, forward strand.
CATGATGTACCTTGGAAGAGTTCGCACAATGTCACTATCCCCTTCCACAAAAGCCTTATTTTACACATTACGAACTCAAGCCTTGCCAGTTAGAACATGGTTTCGGAGAAACGATATTTTCGTTTCGTCTTCTGACTGTCGGCTTTGTAGTGTGTCTGAAGCTATTGAACACTGCTTTATGAAGTGATGATGATGCCATTTTGTTCTTGGACGTTCTCCACAGAAGTTTGCAGAAAGACTTTAGACGAAATTCTCACATTATCCGAGATGTTGTACCGTGTGTCGACATAGTATCTTATATGCATTTACTGACAAAGCCGTATAGGTTATGTAAAACCCGTGTGCAAGATCGAAAAGCAGAAATAATAGTTTCCTTAAAAGTACATATCAACCAAAACATTATACAATCGATGGACTTTTGTAACCAAAATGAATGTCAACCAGGTTGTTATCCACTTCTGATTAGGTGTTTAGCTTCTATTTTACACCTTTTAGCGTGATGAAGGGAGTTGCTTTGTATGACATCCATTTTCTTGGTATGTACTGCCCGTTCTCCTGTCATTGGTTATGACCATCTGGTGCTCACACTACCGGAAATAGTTCCTGTACATAGAGCATTTTATTAGTTTTAACAAATATCATGAAACAAGAAAAGTTGCGCGCTAGCGCAGTTATAGCACCCTCATTTCCCACAAGCACATTGATGCAGTGGTATTGGTTAGGGCCAAGTTCTTTTTCTTCGCCCTATGGTGATAATGAAGCTGATGGTGATGAAGATCCAATAACGATTGAGTTACGACGGCATGATTAGGACAGAATGATGAAGGAATGACGTCGATGGATCGACGAAGATGGTAGGATGACGCCAGCACGACGATAATGTGATTACATTACTAAAGACGAACGTAAAACAACAGCGTGGCGACGACGACAAGGCGACGACTGTGTGACAGCGACAGCGTGACGAGAATCGGATGACCAAGTTAAAATGACGAAAATGGAACGTCCGCGACAGCATCACGACGACGCGTTATGAGAACGTATGCATGACGGTGACTGTGTGACTACAGCACAATGACGACGATGGCCTGACAGCGGTATGAGGACAGTGGGATGACGAAGAGCGTATGACGACAACGGCGTGACGACGACAGCATGACAAGTGTCGGATGACGAAGCTAGGGTGACTATGATGGACCGACCACGACGGCATCATGGAGGCGGTGTGACAACGACTGCATGACGGGGCTGTGACGGCAATGTCATGTCATAACGGTAGTCGGATGTCGAAGCTAGAATGACGGTGATGTAACGACCACGATGGCATCAAGACCACGAACACATATCTAATGTCCCATGCTGGTAGACTACTTGTTTCACTGGGTCGCTGAAGCAGCGTATGACGATGATGGCATGACAAGAGTCGGATCCCGAGGCTGAAATCACGGCAACGGAACCACCGCAAAGGCTTCACGACAAGTTTATACCTAGTAGTCCAAGCTGGCAGACAACTTGGCCCACTGGGTCGGCGTAAGAAGATGGATGGATGGATGGATGGATGGATGGATGGATGGATGGATGGATGGATGGATGGATGGACGGACGGACGGACGGACGGACGGACGGACGGACGGATGGATGGATGGATGGATGGACGGACGCACGGAGGGACGGGCGGAAGGACGCATGGATGGACGGACGGATGGACGGATGGATAGACGTACTTAAAGCGACTGAAGTAGGCAAAAAATACTAATCGCATTAAAACCCGCTGGCGTGGCGTCGTTAATTCATGGCAACACAGTGTTAGGAAGGGCTTGCAGAGGTGCCGACATGCAAAGTTTTCTCAGCCAGCTGCATCTGCGAGCATGGCGAGCTTCCCCGAAGTGACCATAGAAGCCTTCACCACCTGCCGCGGTGACTCGTTTCGTAGGGACGACGATGTGCCGCGTCAACACCCCCTCGGCGCCGCTATGACTAAACGCGGTCGGCGGACCAAGCATTGTTCGTGGATTCGCTGTGTCCGCTGTTTGAAGCAGGGGAGTTCTGGAAGATATTTTGCGCGGCCGTCTCACATGGCTTAGAAGTCATGGACGGACGCGGTGTCCATTGTCTGCGGGGTCAATACTGGGATGAAGAGGCGCCTGCCCGGGCTAAAAAAAATTATGGGGTTTTACGTGCCAAAACCACTTTCTGATTATGAGGTACGCCGTAGTGGAGGACTCCGGGAATTTCTACCACCTGAGGTTCTTTAACATGCACCTAAACCTGCCCGGGCCAAGCCCCGTGTACTCAAGAACCCACTCACATCGGCGTGGTCAGTAAAACCTGTGGGGAAGTGTGTGTAACCCTCCCCCTAAAAAGCGGGTCGACTACGATGACGTTGGACGCTACGAATTGGCGGTGAACTGCCGTTTTTCCCTCACCTAGGGATCTAGGGAGGACAGAGTATTTATAAGCAGCTGTTGTGCGGCTGCTGAGGGTGCTTTCTCTCGCAGTCATGCTAGACTGATGAAATGCAACGTCCTTATGAAGATACTGTAAATAAACCCATATTTCTCGTTCTCAATGAGAAGCAGTCCGTCCCTTTAACAACGTCCTCAGCGTGGATAAGTTAGAAGACGGAATGAGCCAGCTACCATATATTTCATGCCCGACTCCAAACATTATAACAGTAAAGTTCGCTGTTCATTAATCATTGGGCGATTAAGAAGATTGTTGCACTTTAGAGTCCTGAATGGTCGCGCGGCGACGATGGTCGAGCCATGCCACATACCGCCTCCTCGAAACTAGGCCGTCAGCAAGATGTCTGATGCGGCCGGTGTTGCCAGATGACTATGTATTTTGAATATCTCCTATGATGCACTCAAGAAATCCTGCCAACCCAAAATGACGGATAGCTTTTGGCAGCGATCAGGGCACCGGACCTTAGCAGGCTACCGAATGTAAGGACAATTTTGAGTAGCTGAAAAGTTGCTAAAAGGATTCGGCAGAAGCATAATTGAAGACTCATCGGGAAAAACGGAGCGTAACCGTCATCCTACACTTGCATAAGATTTCACATAATCAGGAGAAGGTTGCGAAAGCTGCAAGTGTAAAAGTTGTGTCGGTCTCAAACAAATTGGACAGACTGTGCAGGAAGACTGACTCTGAGTTAGCAACAAAACGTTAGTGCTGTGCAAAAAAAACAGGAACAAGTTTTGGGAATGTGCACAAAATGTTATTTACCAGATGCCGCTGTTGTGCGGTAGGCATTATCTTCGGCAGACCAGCTCATGTGTCTACAACGGACGTCGTCGTCATCATCATCATCATCAGCCTGGTTACGCCCACTGCAGGGCAAAGGCCTCTCCTATACTTTTCCAACTACCGCGGTCATGTACTGATTGTGGCCATGTTGTCCCTGCAAACTTCTACATCTCATCCGCCCCCTGCTATGCTTCCCTTCCCTTGGAATCCAGTCCATAACCCTTAATGACCAAAGGTTATCTTCCCTCCTCATTACATGTCTTGCCCATGCCCATTTCTTTTTATTGATTTCAACTAAGAGGTCATTAACTCGCGTTTGTTCCCTCGCCCCATCTGCTCTTTTCTTATCCCTTAACGTTACACCCATCATTATTCTTTCCATAGCTCGTTGCGTCGTCCTCAATTTAAGTAGAACCCTTTTCGTAAACCTCCAGGTTTATGCCCCGTACGTGAGTACTGGTAAGACACAGCTGTTACACACTTTTCTCTTGAGGGATAATGGCAACCTGTTTTTCATGATCTGAGAATGCCTTCCAAACGCGCCCCAGCCCATTCTTATTCTTCTGATTATTTCAGCCTCATGATCCGGATCCGCGGTCACTACCTGTCCTAAGTAGATGTATTCCCTTACCACTTGCAGTGCCTCGCTACCTGTCGTAAACTGCTGTTCTCTTCCGAGACCGTTAAACATTACTTTAGTTTTCTGCAGATTAATTTTTAGACCCATCCTTCTGCTTTGCCTCTCCACGTCAGTGAGCATGCATTGCACGTGGTCCCCTGAGTTACTAAGCAAGGTAATTTCATCAGCGAATCGCAAGTTACTAAGGTATTCTTCATTAACTCTTATCCCCAATTCTTCCCAATCCAGGTCTCTGAATACCTCCTGTAAACACGCTGTGAATAGCATTGGAGAGATTGTATCTCCCTGCCTGACGCCTTTCTTTATTGGGATTTTGTTTCTTTCTTTATGGAGGACTACGGTGGCTGTGGAGCCGCTATAGATATCTCAGTATTTTAGAGCGCAGCTCTTTGGCGTCCGTTCCTGGGTTTCGCGTCGTCGTCGTCGTCGGCCTCGTAACCAGCTCCGCCCCCCTTTCATCCCCCCAGCGCTAGCAGCGACCGACTGATACCGCTGGATGCCGCTGACGCCGCTAGAGAGTCAAGATAACGTGACTGCATAGAACACCGTCGCCGCCATGCAGAAAGAGGAGGAAAGGGTCCCCCCCCCCCTGTTCTTGTGTGGCGGATAGCTGGGGTTGACTCACTATCGCCGTCAGCGGCATCAGTCAGTCGCTGCTATCTCTTCCCTCCTCCCTTTATCGTGTTGTCCGCTTGCTGCGCGCGCTTCTGCCCCCATCGTTTGCCGCTGGGTGTACACGCCGCCCCCCTCCGCTTCCGCTTACTGCTGGTTGCTCTCGACGGCGGCGATGAGCCTCCGCTTCGGCGGCGCGAACTGCAGGGTCTTCTCGGCGGCGGCGATGAGCTTCTGCTTCAGCCTCGCTTACTGCTGGTTGCTCTCGACGGCGGCGATGAGCCTCCGCTTCGGCGGCGCGAACGGCAGGGTCTTCTCGGCGGCGGCGCTTAGCCTCTGCTTCCCCCACGGCTGTGACAACCTCGCGAGGCACTTGTATAGATCTCGTCTTTGAGAATCAAGCATTGGTGTACCAAGTCGAACATATATCAGTCTATTTCTCCGACCACAAAGCTTCCTTCATGACTGTCAAGAACTGTTAGTGGAGTCTTTGTTAAAGGAATACGTGTGAAAAATAAAAAAAAAATTATGTGATAGCGCATACATGTGTTGCTCGATTTCTTTGCCTCAATCTATCCAAAAGGTGAAACAGCTTATTTGCTGCGCTCAAATTTCGCATTAGGAAGTAACGTAATCGTCGGTAATTTTTTACATACGGCTCGTCTACAGCCTGATTCCGTAATGCCTCCATGACTGCTGAGGTTTCGACTGAATCAAACGCTTTCTCGTAATCAATGAAAGCCATATATGAGCGTTGGTTATATTCCGCACATTTCTCTATCACCTGATTGATAGTGTGAACATGGTCTGTTGTTGTGTAGCCTTTACGGAATCCTGCCTGGTCCTTTGGTTGACAGAAGTCTAAGGTGTTTCTGATTCTATTTGCGATTACCTTAGTAAATACTTTGTAGGCAACGGACAGTAAGCTGATCGGTCTATAATTTTTCAAATCTTTGGCGTCCCCTTTCTTACGAATTAGGATTAGGGTTAGGATTATGGATTAAGCGTTCCTCCAAGATTCTGGTACGCTCTAGGCATGAGGCATTGCATATACAGGGTGGCCAGTTTTTCTAGAACAATCTGCCCACCATAATTCGATAAATCTGTTGTTACCTGATCCTCCCCAGCTGCCTTCCCCCTTTGCATAGCTCCCAAGGCTTTCTTTACTTCTTCCGGCGTTACTTGTGGGATTTCAAATTGCTCTAGGCTATTCTCTCTCACATTATCGTCGTGGGTGGCACTGGTACTGTATAAATCTCTGAACACCTCAGCCACTCAGCAACAACAGACTTAAGGGGTGTAATTACAGCGTAACAAGTACGCGCGAAGGGTGGCTTTCTTTCTAAAGTCATGTGTTTTGTCCCCACTATTTGATGAGCGTGACATTTTAATCTTGGCATTTTGATCGTTTGATGTGCGAAATAGCTGAGGCACAAAGGTAGCCTGATGAAGTGGCACACGCGTCAGTAAGCCTTCCATAACCTATATACACTGTGAAAGAGCCCGAGTATCTCCAGAACACGTGTAGATGGTAGGCTTAATTGATTTGTTGTTGTTTTTTCTTCTTTGTTAGATCCTACGGGCGTGTGTGATGGCTGGAAGGTTAATGGCGTACGGTGCATGCCATTCCTAAGCTCCTTTTTCCGAATAAAATTGTAGGAAGCAGAGCGCTGCGGTACTCAGCTCTGCATCAGTGTCTGTACGTTTCGCGCTCTTACATTTAGCTGTGACCTGTGTATACTGCTTCCATGATCCACGTTGGTTAGTTTCGATCTGCGCCCGCAAAGATGTGTTTGCCCACGGCACATGCGCACGTGGTATCTTGAAGCCGCACGGCGTGTTGGCTGATCTTACAACTGGCCGTGCCAACTTTTTCTGTTCTATTCAAGCACTTCTCGAAATGGTGCGAGCGCCAATTTCGCTCACATTTCCTAGGCCTCTGAAGGTAAGTTACCATGGAGGAAGAAAAAAAAATGCAGGAGGGAGCATTACGTCACGCAGCCAGCCTTGGCAAGCGAACGCTTCGTGAAGCCACAGGTGGCCCAAGACGTCACCTCTTGCTTCGAGATCACAGAGCAAGAATCGAGATTTGCTGAGACGTTTGGCTCCCAGTAGCTATGCCAGTAGTGTTTATTCGGCGCGCGCTTCTTCAGCTGCCCTGCTGTGGCTCTGCCTGCAGAGCGGGAAAACTAAAACCAACCGTGAACTTTTACGTGCGATCACGTGTTGGGCCACCACTGGCCCACCAGATTTCGGCTTCAGTCGCGTTGTGGTATGCTTTCTCCTCTTTTTTCCTTCCTCCGTGTATTTTACCAAGTTCGACGTAAAACGTGATGCCCGCATGCGCACACACAATAAGCCGTCAACTAAACAAAGCAGCCACAAAGGACAAGCAGTCGGTAGAAGAGCTGTTGACGAAGTTGCTGAATAATGTTCCAGTGACGTCTCACTCGCAGCGTGGTGCAGCGCTGCACAGCGTTTCCTATTCTGCGGTGCTGCTGGTTGTGAAACTTTTTTAATCAATTTACTCGTTTTCACCACATCCTGCTGAAACTTCGGAATCCCGTGTGCTTTCAACGATCATTCAAACAAATGGGCACGAATATCGCCACCTCCATTTCTCCGTAGCGAGAAGGCTGTGACGGAACTAGCGGACCTTCAGAATTTTAACAGGTGATGCATGGTTTCAAATTCAGTTGAAAGTGAACACGTAAAAGTATTTTAGAAGCACTGATAGCGTGCTACACGTGTAACAAATATTGTCACTTGCATCCCTTACAAAAATTATAATTGAATTCGAGTTCGCTCCTAACGAACTTCCCAAGTCTGTAATTAAAAGTCATTCAGAACTTGATTTGCGCTAAGTCATGAAGAAGTAAAGGCTTTCTACTCAGATTACCTGTGGATTACTCATGTTCTTCCAGAGTACTGATGCCTCGAGTGGAATTGTTTCACAGTCTCAATCATCGGACTCTGAAAAGTATCTATTTGAGGGAAAGAGCTGACGAAGCTCTTGTTCAATAAAATCTGAGGTCGTTGTTCCAAGCAGAACAGCTTGCATGTTAATATAAACGCAGAAATAATTATTTGTGACGGGAACCAGTTTCCGTTACAGATAATGTAACACAAGTGTGCTTTCAATTGGGAATAGTCAAGTAGCGTGACAGACATGGACGAAAGTAAAGACTCAAGACATCTACAGGCGCTTGTATGCGTGTGCCTTCAGTCTGCATGTGTGTTGAGCGCCTGTATGTGTCTTGCGTCTTCCCTTTCGTGCATGTATTTCATGCTACTTTACTATTCCTAATATCAAACTATCTATCGCAAGGTTCTATCCGACTGCTTAATTTCAACGGTGTTCTTATGAGTTGTCACCAGTTACCTGTAAATTTTGAGTGGATATCTTGCACGTATCCCTCAAAAAGTTCCCGGATATGAAGCTCGTACAATGAACGCAATAAGTGCAGCTGTACTAAACACAATAGTGTCTAGGGCACGCCCACCACGACCAACTACATGTGCCCGGTGTATGCGATGAAAAAAAAAAAGACTGTCTGCTCCAGCGCATATCAGCTATATACTTACTTCAATGTGGAAGTCGCAATACTCTCAGAAAACATCGCACGTTGCGTTAAATGCTATCTCGATTTTCATGGACAAAAGCTGCCTTTCTTACTTTGCGGCGTAACTCGAGCCCCCTTCCACTTCCAGCTATATAGAGGGCCCGTGGCGCTTCCATGCGGATAAGGAGCAAGTTAAGCGACTTCATATTGTAATAGGAACGCATCGCTGCTGTCTTTATTGCTGACTGGCACGCTGAAGATTCTACTCTGTGGCAGGGTACAATAAGCTACAAATAAGTAGAGCTGCCATTGTGCGCTGGCTATAATCTGCTTGCAGCAACGAATTTAATTGTTCACCATACAAAATAAACACCTCTTGCTGCTTCCTCAGTGTAAAGTGGCTGGATGAGAATTCCCTGCACTTCTGTGTAATTGTGATACCGTCAGCTGCACCTCAAAATTCTCTTAGGCACAACGAGAGCGCGGAGCTACGAGTACTTGGCGGCTGTCGATATCAGGGCACTGATAACACAATCGGCTCGTACGATCACCTGTGATAGCGAAAGGATGACAAAAAACGCTTCAGTCACTGAGAAACGCTTCTAATGAACGGAAAGCTCCATGAATACTGATATTGTATCTTCATGTACTTGTAATTTCCAATTGATATATTTGCGAAATTTAACGTCTCAAGTAAGCACTCTGGCTATGAGAGACACATTGGTCGATGGCTCCGGATTGATTCTGACTACCTGAAGTTCCTTAACGTGCACCTGAAGAACCAGTAATTCAGCGCATTTGCGTTCCACATTCCGTCCTCATTGAAATTGGCTGCCGTAACAGGAAATCGAACCCTCGACGTCGTTCTCAACATTGAAGAAGCGACGTAATGGCCCAATCTGTTCCGTGAAGAGGTTCTGATAAGAGGTTTCAGGGAGGAGGGGGCGATAGTTCTGATAGTTTTGAAGAGATATATGTATATATATATATATATATATATATATATATATATATATATATATTTCTCTTCAAAACTATCAGAACTATCGCCCCCCTCCCTGAAACCTCTTATCAGAACCATATATATATATATATATATATATATATATATATATATATATATATATATATATATATATATATATATATATATATATATGTGTGTGTGTGTGTGTGTGTGTGTGTGTGTGTGTGTGTGTGTGTGTGTGTGTGTGTGTGTGTGTGTGTGTGTGTGTGCTGTTTTCCTGCAATTTTTAAATATTGCCTTTTGCAGATAGCATAATTCTATCCCTTGAGCTGGATTCCTCAAGGGGGCGGATATTACGTTGCACGACAAATCGAAACACATATTCAAATAAAATTTCAAAAAAATCACTGATTAACTTCCTAAATATATAACTTACGGCGCATATTGCAATTTAAGAATTGTAGGCGGCGGGTCTGCAAGACGTATCTACTTGGGAAGAATTACCAGAATGGCACCAGTTTCGAGATATATGCACCGCGAAACTCGCCTTAAAAATGCACTGTTCCATTTACTTTTTTAATAAAACGATCTTTCACGCATTAAAGCACAAAAGTAACTGGAACGCCCATCTATTTCATCCCACAATTTGGTAAACAATACCTCGAAAGCCTGGAGTGCATACGACAGGCATTACTAAATCCTGGCTGGGAGCTTACCACTGTCGTTGAAAAGAAAAATGTACAGTCATTACAAACTACCAGCGTTATACATACGGGGCAGAAACTTGGATGGTTAACAAAGAAGCTCAAGAACAAGTTAAGGACCGCGCGAAGAGCGATGGAACGAAAAAAAATGTTAGCCGTAACGTTAAGAGACAAAGAGAGCGGTGTGGATCAGAGAGCAAGCAGGGATAGTCGATATTCTAGTTGACATTAAGAGCAAAAGAATGGAGATGGGCAGGCCACGTAATGCGTAAGGTAGATCACCGGTGGACAATTAGAGTTACAGTATGGGTGCCAAGGGAAGGGATGTGCAGTGGAGGACGGCAGAAAATTAGGTGGCGTGATGAAATTAGGAAATTTGCAGGCGCAAGTTGGAATCAGCTAGCGCAAGACAGGGAAAATTGGAGATCTCAAGGAGAGGCCTTGTCCTGCGGTGGACATAAAAATAGGCTGCTGCTGCTGCTGCTTGCTGCTGCTGCCGCCGCCGCTGCCGCTGCTGCTGCCGCCACCGCCGCCGCTGCTGCTGCTGCTGCCGCTGCTGCTGCTGCTGCTGCTGCTGCTGCTGCTGCTGCTGCTGCTGCTGCTGCTGCTGCTGCTGCTGCTGCTGCTGATGATGATGATGATGATGATGATCTCGAAACTGATGTTATCCTGGACACTCAGTTCAAGTGGATACGTCTTGCAAACTAACCGGCTGCAATTCGTAAGTTGCAATATGTGCCGTAACCTATTCAATTAAAATTTTTAACGGCGGCCAATATCGCGTAGGCCTCTGCTGTGAAAATACTTGTGCTAGGGTGCAGAACACCGGAATCTGAAAAGGATAGACCGACCGCTGCGTAAGACACGCCAGAATAACACTTCCATGCGTCTGTCAAAAATGCAGGAGAGGAGTATTTGTGCTGTAATCACATGTAAACACATTAAAGAATTTAATATCCCAAGGGTAGTTATATATACAGACTCTTTGAGCGTCGTAAACGCTTTGAAAACTGTCAGAAAATATCAAAACCCTGTAATTGTATCTCTTTACTCAGCATTATGCACCACCTATGGGTCCAAGCAGCATATCGTGGTATGCTGGGTGCCGGGGCACCGAGAGATTGAAGGAAACGTGTTGGCTGACCAGCTAGCCATATCCGTCCACGCGAACGCTTCGAACTCCTCCACGACTGTCCCTGTAACTGACCTCAAATCCTCCCTAAAGAAAAAGCTCAGGGCTTACTGGCAGTGGTTGTGGGATAAAGAAACAGAAAATAAACTACATGTTATCAAGCCATATCTTGGCAACTGGCCGCCGGTATCAAAGAACCGCCGCACGGAAGTGACACTTTGGAGACTTAGGATAGGACACACATACAGCACATACGTATACTTCTTCTCCGGTGGTGATCCACCCATGTGTGATGAATGTGGTGAGCCACTTACCGTGCTTCACATCCTGATGCAATGCAGGGAATTAGAGTCAAATAGGAAAAAGCATTTTCCATTACCACACCGGAAGCGAATTCCACTCCATCCTCAAATGATCATATGTATAGAACCTCTCTTTAAATATCAATCCCTGTGTCAATTTTTAAAGGATGTGCATAGTTTTCGCGTTATAGCCCCCGGAAATCCGTAGCACAGCCTCACAGAGGTTTCTGCTGCGGTAGCTGCATTAAAATAAAGCACCTGCCTCCCAGCCTTTGGACTCAAAGGCCTTAAAGGGGTGGAGACATCAAAATTTTCGTTCATGCGTTTGTTGATTCAAACGTTGCGTCATGCTTCAGGGAGCACGATACACACAGCGGGATTCATATATATCCGATAAATAATTTAATAATAGCATTATTATACCGAGCGATTTCGGTTTCGGTTTCTGGGCTCCGGGGGATGCTATGACGTCACAGAGGAGGAAACGCAACATGGCTTGGTCACGTGGCCCACGAAAAATAGTGACGTAAAACTATGCTGCGTCGTCTGCTCGCGCATACGCGTGCTCTGCCAGCAGAGGTCAACCAGTGGCGATTCGAAGTGCATGTCGCGATTATTATAATTATTGCGAAGAGCGACAACAACGGTAAGAAAATATTGCGGCTTGTGAGAGTCGGTGATTCATTCCGAAGCGCCGTAAGCTTTAGCTTTGAAGTGAACCGGAAAAGGCCTAGCGACGATATCGGCGGCGCCGAACGATCAGAGGCGGTGAAGCTGCCGTCGATGCCAGAGCGACCACTCCTCGGTCGCTGATTGGCCGCTTCGCCGTACGGCTGCCGCACAAATGGGTCCCGGGCCCGTCCTCTCTACGGCAAGGAAATCTCGCTGTTCGCGAGCAAAACCGCCGTCACACGGGAGCCCGCGAATTGCAAACGGCGTGCGGCGAGTTTCCGTGCCGGTAACGTGGACGGGCCGGTAACGTGGAAAGGCCAAGCGAAGGAGAGTCCGCTCCGAGCTGCCGAACTACGCGACTCTGCGAGGAGAGAAGCAGACAACGCGAACGCCGCATATCCTGGTCCCTTTCGGAGTCGGCCGGCTAGTGTTACACTCAAACGTGTAAAGGCCCGTCCGCAGGGCAACTCGCCGCACGCAGTTTGCCGTTCGCGGGCCGGCGTGCGGCGTTCGTGTTGTCCACTTCTCTCCTCTTGTGTCCGTGTCTGCACGCCTTACCCCTTCTTTGCATTAAGAAAGGATTTCTATATGCCTGTAGCTCGGTCGTAGTGGAGGCTATGCTCGGTTGCTCGGCTCAGCAGGCTCCGTAATCGGCATTTCATCGCTACTTATCATACGTCACGTTTTTGTGCTGGTGTGCTATGACGTCAATATTTTCGTTCCTCCTCTGTGACGTAGTAACTGCCGCGCTAGCGATGGGTCTCGACTACGAGAAGGAGTTTTTAATGACTCTTTGGAGCTCAATTAAAATTATTTTGAAATGTTTGCAGCGTCCAATACCTCGTTCTGGGTGTCCTCGCATACGGAAGTAGCCTACAACATGCTTTTTATAGCCTCAAAATTTGGTGTCTCAACCCCTTTAAGGAGGCATATATGCTATTTATATATTCTTGCATTTTAGCCCCATGATCACTTGTCATTCGTACTATACCCACAGACCACTCCATGTATCACTGTCATAATTTTTTACTGTATATCGTTTTACACTTCTACGATAGTGATTAATTTTAGGCCACTTTACAGCCATGTTACACCCCATCATTGTAACTCACTAATCAGCGCTTAACACAGCATTATCAGTCATGGCGCTCTTTGGCCATACTTGGCCCTTGCGCCACTAAACATTAATTCATTAATTAATTGATTCATTCATTCATTCATTCATTCATAATTAAAATGTTAATTAGTTGAATATGTGTTTCGATTTCTCGTGCTAGTATTGTCTGCCTCTTCGAATAATCCAGCTCAGGTACAAGAATGATCCTATCTGCCACAGGCGATTTTCAAAACTTTCTGAAAACTTAAGAACGACCACCCCGTATATGTCAGATGAGTCTAATATCGGCCAACAAGGCTTCTTCCTCGGCCGCGCTTTCTTTGCGCATCACATTGGCTTTAATGGCCGCCGTGTGTACGCTGCCTGAGTCATGAAAGTTTAGTATAGCGTAGAGGCGTAGCGCCGACTGACGCGCCACTGGGGGCGGCCTTGCTAAGTGCATTCGGGAAAGGAGGCAGCCGTCCACCGTAGTTTTCTGCATCTTTGCTCACGCTTCTTTTGTTTGATTCACGTTTTCGGAGCGAAATAAGCAACACCCGTCGTATGTGTGTAGTAACCAAAGCCTAAATTCCTGTCAAAGAACAATTGCTAGGCGGTGGGGTGCTCTGATACCTGCAAAAAGCTTGCCGGCGGCACGATTCCAATCATCCTCGCGAGGCCCCATGAGAGGGAGCTACGGCAGCAATGGATCGTCGCCGTTCAGCGGGAAATTTCTTGTTCTCACGCTGTCTTTCGTCATCACAGTGTTTGTTGCACTCCATCGTGCTGACACAAGCGCTGAAGTTGATCACGGCCGACTCTTGTTTTAGTTGGATTTGTCCGCAGTGCAGCATGCAAGTTAAATGCATCTCGTTTAGGTTCTGAATGCCACTTGCCGCTGCTGCCATTTAGCGCTTATTTTTCTTGTTGCTCTTACTAGGCTGCACGACTGTACGAGTGCATCGTGTTGTGTTAAAGCTGCAGACGCTTTCAAGGACTGAGTTTGTTGGTTTTATGCGGCCCGTTAAATCGTCGCACTGGCTGACACGCAGTTTGTGTTTTTAGATGGCTTCGCTTGTGCATGGCTTCGCGAATGTTGAACTGTTGCTAATTGATTCATGAAGAACTGTGTTGATATTTTTATGCGTAAGCATTCTTTGGCGAGTACCCCGGAGAAATTTTGTCTGTCCCGTAGCGCCTTGTAACTTGGAAATAAAGAGTTTGTTCCAAAAGTAATGTCAGTGATTAAATTGTGAAGCGGCCATACGTCACAGCGCGCTAGGACCATTTGGGATTCGTGGAAGGGGTAGTTTGCTTACGCACACGGCGGTCGCTCAGCCGTCTGCTACCATCTGGAGAGTACTGACATTCTTTTCCGCGAAACTCGTTTTCATTTTCCATGTAGGCTGTAATGCAGCACTCGTTGGAACAAAGGATTGCCATCAAATTTTGTGTGAAACTCGGCAAGTCCGTAGTGGAAACTTTTTCTATGATAAAGGTGGCCTGTGGTGATAATTTTTTGTCGGAACGTCAAGTCTACCGGTGGAACAAGACCTTTTTAGAAGGTCGTGAAGAGGTCAGCGATGAAGCCCGCGCTGGACGGCCATCAGCGACCATCACCAATTAATATGTGACGGGTTTACGAGATCTTTTGAACTGAGACCTTCATGTGAGTGTTCATTTTGTGGCACAGAAATTAAACATTCCAAAAAATACAATTCGCGAGATATTGACGAACAGTTTGCACATGCGATAAGTGTGCCGCAGGATTGTGCCCAGAGTTTTAATGGACGACCAAAAATCGCGCCGAGTTGAAACGTGCTAAGAACTTTGGGACTTGTATGAAAGTGACCTCCACTCTTTTAGACAATGTCGTCACAGGTGACGAGTTTTGGGTGTTTGACTACGACCCCGAAACAGAAAGGCAAAGTGCCGAGTGGCACACCTCAGCATCTACACGTCCCGAAAAGGTCAGAATGAGCAAGTCAAATCTCAAGACCATGCTCATTGTGTTCTTTGACATCAAGGAGCTCGTCCACCACCAGTTTGTACCACATGGTACAACCGTCAATGCCAAATTCTAATTGTAAGTGCTCGAGAGACTCAAGCGAAGGGTTCATCGCATCCGACCTGACATCTCGGACAATTGGAAACTTCTCCATGACAACGCTCGAGCCCTAACCACCTTCCTTGTCAACCGCTTCCTTGTCGATTCAAAGGTGCAACTGGTTCCCCAGCCGCCCTACAGCCTTGACGTAGCTCCCCGAAACCTTTTTTTTTTGTTTCCGCGATTGAAAACTCTCATGAAAGGAGATCATTTTGGGATAGTTGACAAAGTCAAAGAGGCTTGCACCAAGGCTCTAAAGGACATTCTGGAGGAGCCCTACCGTTACGCCTTCGATGCCTAGAAATCTTGCTGGAAGCAACGTATCGACGCGGGAGGAGCCTATTGGAAACCTTGTCATGTGTAGTACTGATCTGATCAATAAATTTATTTTAATCTACTCATTGACTTCAACTTCTGGGACATACCCTGTAAGTGCGTAATTGATCAGGTTAACACATTTATTCATTATAATAGGGCAACTGTATATGATTGGTAGCTTTAGAATCGATAAAAAGAACTGGTCATGTCACCGTAGCCTCGACATAGTCATTCGATGCAATAAATAAAGTATAAAATGACAAGGAAAACTGATTGGTAGATGTGGTTTGGCAAAAAACGCGGTGTGGTAGCGGTTAGGCTCAGTTTATACGATCGTCTTGAATTTGCCGGATGCGCCAAGAATAGTTCTTGCAATGGCACCAAAGAAACGTAAGCGTGGTGAAATGGTGAAGCGGCGTAAGAACGCTAAACGACGACGGTAATATCGTAGTTGGCAGAAGGAACAACGAGAAGAGCGGCAGGTACTAGGAGATAACCAACAAGAAGGAGAAAAAAGGATAAGTTCAAAAGCAAATCCTGAAATTGTCTAATAATGCGTAAGCATTCTTTGACTCCGGAAAACGCGATGAGTAGCTGTGCATAAGCTAGCAACATAAGTCAGCAAAAGCGAAGCAACAGCCGAGTCAAAGAATGCTTATGCATTAGTAGACAATTCTCAGAATTTCTGTAGCATTTTATTAAGCGGGGCGGAATTCACTAAGGTGCGCTGTTATTACGCAATTTCCTAACCAAAAAGCTCTTACGCTTAGATAAGGGTGCAACCGAAGTGGCACGACAAGAAATGAAAAAGTGCGGTCAACTGATGGCATGATCGCACATCATGCATATGCAGTTGAGGCTATATTTTTACGGCAACTCACTGCACACCCCTATTCGACAGCTTCCTTTTCCGGGCGTCTGCTATAGCGCCCACAAGCGCAACCGCGCACGCCCGTTCACTTACCGGTATTAAAATAATTGCAATCGAAGCGTTACACATTCTTCTCACATTTCCGCGAGAAACAGTATTGATGAACACATGGTGGCATATTTGGCGGAGGAAGAACCGTATTCACGCCCCACCGTATTCCACCACCGTATTCCACCACCGTATTCACGCCCCCCTTCCCGAAATTAAGCGGCATAGCCCGCCCCCCTCTCCACCCAGGCCACCACTCCTCACACACATTCCTAAAGCGCCGCCAAATCAATATTGAGACTTGACAGCTATTCGGGGTCAGAAGAACTCCAGTTTGGCCTAGTTGGTGTTTACTGCACATCATATTAGAGAGTTTTAGAATAGGGGCCCCAATAGTTTGGGGCCCCAAAGAGCTTTGCGGGTGTTAGCGTTGGGGTACGCAGGAGTGAAGAGTTTTAGAACAGGGTTTTGCGTTTGCAGATAGTGTCTTTCGCTGACAACGCCACTACGGGGTCAAAGGAAATATATTAGAAATACTTAAATAAAATATACCATTTCATGATAAAAATAGTAATTTTGACTTTCGTGTTTTCGCGTTTAATTACAATTTAGAGATTATTCTATTAGCAGCAAACAATTGCACTTAGTTTTGAGCAAACAACTTTAGGTGCCTTCACCAGGCAAGCTAAGCCGTGTTAGGCCTACGGGCCGTGAAATCCACAATCGAATTCGGAATCAGCGGCATCTAATGAATCAATCTTCATAACACACGCTAGTTGAGACAAAGCAATAACCGCACTCATTTCTCCTAGATTGCGAACTTCACGCGTTACCACGAATCGAGCACAGTTTGGTGCCCAGTTTGGTGCTAGGTTAGAGCCGTCGCTTCTATGGGTGCCGCCATGTTTGTTTACGTAAATCTTTTGGGCAGCTTCTGGGGCTCCTGCTAAATCAGTGAAATAGCGTGGCCGACGCAAAACCCAAACGCAGTTTGCTTCTCGCGCATGCGCAGTGGCTTCGACGCTATTTCATTGGGGCCACAAACGTTTGGGGCCACAAACGTTTGGGGCCCCTATTTTAAAACCCTCTATCGGCCGCTGATAAATACGAGGACAGGGCAAGAGAACAAAAAACCAAAATGAACACACACTTTCCGCTCCTCGGTGATAGCATACAAGGAACGGACGAGTGTTTGAGCTTAGATCGATGCACCACCGCGGTCCTGTTACTGAGAAGCGTCACACGCAGATGCGCACCGGTCGCCTCACGAAAGCGGATCGTCATAGGATATCGCCTATCACACCACGCGAAAGCGTTATATGATGATTGCAAGTATCTGTGAAACGGCTGCTGATAGAACTCCGACCAGCTGTCGCAAAAGTGCGAGAAAGAGAATGTTCCGTGACAGCTGGCCTAACATTGCAATAACTCATCCGTATGCTTGAAGTCGCTCATAGATAGCATATACGAACAGGATGCGGAGCTGTTGCTTCCGTCTTCTATGTTCGCTGGGAAGGACACACCATCGACATTATCGACACTGACCTATTTAGTGCCGGCGCTTTGCCATGCAATGTCAGTTAATAAGGATCCAGATATAGGCAAGTTATCTTTGTTATAGCCGGGAAATAACAGTGGTTTCTGCAGTTGTGTCATCTGTTAGCTTAAGCTGAAATCCGAATAACACAAAATAAATTAGAAAGTAAAGAGGTGTGGAGAAAGAAGGAAATCATAGAAAAAGAGGACTGGTTTCTCAGGCTCCCCGTCACACAGAGCTCAATTGTAAAACATATGTGTGTATGAACTGTGAAAGGCAGTAGCAGATAAGCTAACGACAACCATTTTATGTTTTAAACCAGTTGACTGCCTGCACAATTAGAGCGATATATGACTGTCGCATGAACACTGTAGTGAACAATATGCGGAGGGCCCGTCGCGGTTTTCCGGGAACGCACACCGCAGGTAGAACAACACAGATGCATGCAGCTCAATGACATCCATGGATTTCCGGCATTCTGAGGTTTAGCGCGGCGAAAGCCGCTGGAGAACGCTCTGTACGCGAAGGAACTACACAGTTTTAGACAGGAGCAACGTAATCTTACCGCGTCCTGCTTGCTATGATACCACCTCGAGATTTCTGAGTCGGAGATTTGAAGTAGGTTCCGCAGCATCATGGCCCCCTTATGCATAGACACCTTCGCTACGCGCACATCAGGTACGGGCCGGTTCAATTGACAGAGGGAACTGATTTACACACTGGTAGTGCCCTATGAACCGGCGTTGAAAATACTTTAAGCCAAGCACTCTAACCACTGCTCCAGGATGCATGCTTGTGCAATGATCCGTCATATAAGAGTAAATCATCGTCGTCAGAGTAGACACCTTAGCCGTTTTTGTGCGTGTGAAAACTTTTATTGAAATGAGGTCCGGAGGCTCGACATTTTAAGCCAAGGCGGGCCGCTCCCACGTTGGCACTGCCAGGCCAAGCCCTTCAGCGACATCATGGGCCCTCTGGACGGCCCTTAGTTGGTCCTGAAACAATGGGCTTTGAATCCTTTTTTCCCACTGTGTCCATTTGTCCACGAGGTTGGGGAGAGTCGCGGGACATCCCGCCAGCATATGTCTGATTCCAATGATGCCATTACAATCATTGCAGTCCATCTTAATCTCCTTCTCGCGATATATATTATATTTGTGCCCAGATATTCCTTCAGAATCAGAATCAGTTTATTCATGGCAAAAAATAGGGATAATTACACGATAAGTATATACAGAAGGAGGTCCCGTAGTTAGAAACTGAAATGGGATCTCCTGTGCATGATGACTAGAATTAATAATACAAACTGTATTGTAAATGAAACACTGAACTATGCTAAGACATTACTGTCAGTGGCATGCATCTCTCTATCTATCTACACATGTTTGTTAATCAGTGGAGCACACTTGCTCGCATAGTTATAATAGAAGTATATTAGAAGCAGTGGCGTAACCAGGGGGTGGCACACCGGACACGTGCCCCCCCCCCTGAAATTTCTCGGTAACTATGCGGCCTTCCCAGCGCCCCTCCACCCTTCCTACCCTTCGCCGTCCCCAGTCAAGTGAGTGCACCCCCCGCCCCCACAATTTCTGGCTATGCCACTGATTGCAAAAAAGTATATATGCCCACCAGATGTGTCAAGCTTTGCAATATGACGTTTGAGCCATGCAGTGTAAATAGAGTATGAGCCCAATATAAACGGCATGTCACCTATTTTCTTGCACATCAGGTAAGCGATGCCGTGAAGAAATTGCTTGTTTCTCACGACCGCTAAAGAGAACAAACTCAGCATGGCATCGAATGCCCAAGCACAACAACCACCAGTCCCACATTACACCGCCTATCTACTGGTCATCACAAATAATGTGGACCACGGTGTAAGATATACGTATACTCTTTAGGTGGAGACACTTCTCGGCTTGCTTGCAAGGCGTGATCGACCAGATAAAGTAGCAACGGCGCGCGTCCATCGGTCTGGTGACGGCAGCGGCTACCTATCGGCTGTACGACGCAACTTTAAGAGAGAAAAGGATTTATCTCCCGTTGGTATAGCAGCTGGCACTTCGCGAGAAATCCTACGTGATGGAGTGACGTGCGAAAGTAGGTCACCGTAGTGAGGGGAGAGCGTGGGGGAGAGGGCATCGGCTCGACAACGGAGCACACGTGGCAACGCGACGCGGCGACCCCGCGTGCAGACGCCGTTCTCTGATGGCTTGTGTCAGCCGCTCGTTCCTTGTCCGCGCCGCAAAGCTTTCGCCTGCGTTCTACCTGAAGTTGCGTCGTCCCGCCGATAGGTATCCGCTGCCGTCACGGGACCGATGGACGCACGCCGCTGCTACTTTATCTGTTCGATAACGCATCGCGGGTGTCCTCACTTAAAGAGTATATATCTTACATCATGATGTGGACAAAGATTTTTACCGCGAACAGCAGTTATACGCTTAGGTAATGGGGATGAACGCCTCCATCCCCGACTGAGCAGATTCCCGGCTACACAGTACGATGCGCAGTAGGCATGCGAGGGTTTTATCATGGAGTGTGTATGACAATAGAAGAGTATATAATAATAATAATAATAATAATAATAATAATAATAATAATAATAATACAGTCTAAAGACAAGGACACTCAACTACGGGCCGTCCAGCAGGCCCGGGTGCACTCTGAAAGCACAAGCCTCACGACCCACCACGAACGGGCCGAACTGGGGTAGTGCAGAGTAGGGCATAAGCCCGGGTCGACGCCTGGCCAACGTCACGACGCGTTAAACCGTCGGTTGCCGGCCTTTTAATAAAGTTATTTATACCTACCTAATAATAATAATAAGAAGAATAATAATAATAATAATAATAATAACCAGCAGCGTTAGCGACTAGCCATAAGTCTGACTCTTATACAAGTAGCAATGTTTCGATTTTTTTTTTATTCAGGAAGCCCATCGCAATTTTCAACCGCTACACATCATATACAATGAACAGTTACCAGCGAGAGCAGAGCGTCGGTTTCGTCCTTCCGGACGGCTTGAAGATTATCAAGAAAGTCAAGCTGCACACAGGAAATCTAACAGGGACATGCAAAAACTGGGACAGCAACGGTGGCGTGAGTTCTGTACGTCACTTACCCACCCTTCACTGCCTTGCCGAAAATTTGGAGATTAATAAACGCCTTTGGCCATCCGGTATCGCAATGTAGTCCCTTCAATAACCTTGCTACAGCTCTTGGCGTATCTGAACGCGAAACTGCAAACACGTTCTGCGCAACACTAGTAAATTTCGCAAATCCTGTATCAATTCAAGATCAATCTATCTTTTCGGTGCAGCAACAGATTGAAAATGCTTGCAGTTTACCTCATACCCCCAGTTCGATATTCTGTTCTCTCTAAAAGAACTGCAGTATGCTCTCTCGAAGACACGCCAAAGAGCAGCGACTGGTCTGACATCTCTTATTGTACCTTGAAAAACCTTGGCCCAACAGGCACGTCCACTCTCCTACACGTCTTCAACAAGATGTGGGAGGAAGTACATGTTCCTATGAGTTGGACTATCGCTAACGTAGTTCCATTGCTAAAACCTGGCAAAACGCCACTGTCTCTTGACTCCTTCCGTCCTATTAGTTTAACGAGCTGTGTTTCAAAGGTGATGGAAAAGATGATCGATATTAGACTGCAATGGTGGATAGAATCCAGCAGTTGTCTACCAGATCAAATGGCTGGCTTCAGAAAACGTAGATGTACAGCGGACTGCATATTTCACTTGGTAACGTTTGTTGACCACGAGATTAGCTGTGGGAACATTGCTGTTGCTGTGTTTATTGATATTGAGAAGGTCTTTGACTCGGTGAGTCGCCTTCACGTTCTGCTTGGACTCTCAACTCTCGGAGTGCATGGCCGAGTTCTCAAATGGATCGTTAACTTCTTGAAAGACAGAAAGATATATATAAATACAAATGACGGCCAAAGCGACGCATAGACCATAAACAAAGGAGTTCCGCAAGGAAGTACCAGCAGTACTTCCAGCAGACACAGACATAAACATATCTATGTAGGCTGATGACATTTATTTACATAGGGACATCGAACAAGTCTCTAGAAGTTGCCAAGCATCGGCTGCAGGAATCTTTGAATGCAATATGTGATTATTTAATAGAACGGGGTATGAAGATATCTTATGCCAAATCAGCGGTTCTGCCTTGCACAAGAAAGAAGGTTAGAAATTTTGGTCTTTCAACAGACGGCCATGAGATCGAGCTGGTTCGGGAACATCGTTTTCTCGGCATGATTTTAGACCACCAGCTTCGATGGACTCATCATTTGACCGCCCTGGAGGACCAAATTAGTTGTGTTATAAATGTTCTCCGCAGAATCGCAGGCACGAAGTGGGGCGGAACTGCATCCCTGCTTCACGTCCACTCAGTACTTGCGCGTCAGATAATTGCTTACTCCGCCCCTATATTGCGCAGATTATCTGCGACGTCCCTCCATCGGCTACAGCCAGTGGCATAGCCAGAAATTTTGTTCGGGGGGGGGGGGGGGGATCTAACATTGCAGCTCGGCCTCCTCCTAAGAGGAAACATTATGTCGGATGCTCCTATCTAAATACATTGTAGAAGGAGAATTCGTTTGTCTCGACAACCACTCCACCAAATTTGATGAGTTTTTTTTTGCATTTAAAAGAAAAGCTGAAATTCTAGTGACTGTTTATTTCGAATTTTTATTCAGGTCGGCAATATTTTATTGAAAAGTGGCAAAAATCGAAAATTTTGAGAAAGCAAAACAATGAAGTTTACAACTCTGTAAATCAGCAATGAAAATTGATATCACAATTCTGTGAATTGCACATAATAGCACATCTACAGCGGGCAAAATTTATATGTTACACAGGAGTCCCAAAAAATTAAGTATTATGGAAATAC